>NC_037670.1:15770376-15804689 GCF_003255815.1 Theropithecus gelada
TTTTTTTTTTTTTTTTTTTTTTTTTTTTTTTTTTATTAAAGAAGGTGACTAGGAGCAAAGATACAAAGGCAGGGAGGCAGCTAGTTGGGAGGCTGGGATGCGAGAATCACCTGAGCCTGGGAAGGCTGAGGCTGCAGTGAGCTGTGTGATCACACCACTGCACTCCAGCCTGGGCACAGAGCAACACCTTGTCTTAAAAAAAAAAAAAAAAAAGGCAGGGAGGAAGTGGGCCATGTGGGCTTCTGGGGAAAAATAGCCCAAAAAGGTGCTGCAGGGCAAAGCTTTCAGCAGGCAGCGCTCCACTGGGCTTCCAGAAAGGTCCAGAGGCTAGTGTGGCTGGAGTCAGAAGGGAGACAGGAGAGGTCAGAGAACAGAGCATGGAGGAGGCAGGGGCCAGGGGGCATTGTTAGGACTTTGATTTTCAATCTGAGTCAGAAGGGCAGCCATGAGCTTTTGTGCAGAACATCAGATCAATTTCAAGAAAGTAGCAGAGACAGACTTCTGTTCCCAGGATTTAAGGTAGCTTGAAACCTGAAGTTGTTCTTCCCTGCTGTTTAATTTACACCAGCAACAGGAGACTCCTAGAATTAAACTAGGGGTTAGGAAGTTACAGGCCATTAAGAAAACTTTATGTGGGGCCGGGCGTGGTGGCTCATACCTGTAATCTCAGCATTTTGGGAGGCCAAGGCAGGTGGATCACTTGAGCTCAGGAGTTCAAGACCAACCTGAGGAACAGAGTGAGATTTCATCTCAAAAAAAAAAAAAAAAAGAAAAAAGAAAGAAAGAAAGAAAGAAAAATTAAAGAGAACTTTATGAAAACATAGTAAGTCATTAGTCCACATTACTAATTTCTCAGTTAAAAGCATGAGCTCTGTTAAACTTGGAAGTTGTCTTGGCTGCTGCTGCTTTTTTTTTTTTTTTTTTTTGTCTTTTTCGTTTCTTCCTTTTTGTGGAGAATGGGGTCTTGCAATATTGTCCAGGCAGGTCTGGAACTCCAACTCTTGAGCTTAAGCTATCCTCCTGCCTCTGCCTCCCTGAGAACTGGGATTACAGGCGTGAGCCACCGCCCCCGGCCTTTTTTTTTTTTTTTTTTAAATAGGGATGGGATCTTGCTATGTTGCCAGGGCTAGTCTCAAACTCCTGGGCTCAAGCGATCCTCCTGCCTCAGCCTCCCAAAATGCTGGGATTACAGGTTAGAGCCTCTGAGAACCCATACAATAGAATATTAATCAGCCTTTAAAAGGAAGGAAATTCTGGGACCTGCTAAAACATGGATGAAGCGGGAGGACATTATGCTAAGTGAAATGTGTGAACTTGAAAGAGCCAGTCCTTCAAGACGGATCCCAAGTGGTTACTTGGGCCAAAATTCAAATAGAGGCAAATGTACATGTGCCTACTACAAGTCAGGCACATACTCTGAGTTCCCTGAAAACCCACACCTCTGTCTACCTTTGAGACTTTCGGAACTCATCTGAACCAACCAATCAGAGCTCACCTGTCTCAACCAATCAGGGCTCATCTGCATCAACAAATCGGTACCCAGCTGCATCAACCAATCAGAGATGAGCAAGTTTGAATCCTTCATTTGCATCATGGACCTGATTGAGAATGTCTGTGGGAACTTTTGCTATAAAAGCTGAGCCTTGGCCAGTTACAGTGGCTCAGTCCCTAATCCCCCACTTGGGAAGGCTGAAGCAGGAGGATCATTTGAGCCCGGGAGTTCAAGGCTGCAGTGAGCTGACTGTCACTGAACTCCACCCTGGGCGACAGAGTGAGACTCCGTCTCAAAAACAAAAAACAAAAAAAAACACACACACACACACAAACAACTGAGCCCTCTTTTTGTTCTCTGGATGACACCTTTGTTTTACACCAAAGCTGCATTGCCCCAGTTTCCAAACTGTTCAATGGAATAAAGTCTCTTTTCTCCAAATTCCTTTTGAGGAAATTTTTGTTCACATTTGCCTGTCACAGAAAAGACAAATACTATGTGACTCCATTTATATGAGGTCCCTGGAGTAGTCAAATTCATAGAAATAGAAAGTAGAATGGTGGTTACCAGGAGTCAAGAAGAGAAAGAATGGTGAATTGTTTTTGGTTTTGTTTTTTGAGATGGAGTCTCACTCTGTCGCCCAGGCTGGAGTGCAGTGGTGTGATCTCAGCTCACTGCAAGCTCCGCCTCCTGGGTTCAACTGGTTTCTCCTGCCTCAGCCTCCCCAGTAGCTAGGATTACAGGTGCATGCCACCACGCCTGGCGAATTTTTTTTGTATTTTAGGTAGAGACGAGGTTTCACCATGTTGGCCAGGCTGGTCTGGAACTCCTGATCTCAGGTGATCTGCCCACCTTAGCCTCCCAAAGTGCTGGGAATGCAGGAGTGAGCCACCACTCCTGGCCTGAAATGTTCAATGGATAAAGAGTTCCATTTTGCAAGATGAATAAATTCTGGAGATTGGTTGCACCACAATGTGAATATACTTAACTCCACTGAACTGTACACATAAAAATGTTTTAAGACAATACATTTCATGCTATGTATTTTTCCTTACAATTAAAAGAAAATATATGGGAGCTGATATACATTTCCTCAGGACTTAGAAAACATATTTTCATCAACATTTTTAAAACCTTTCTTCCATTTTAACATCCATATATTTTATGATGTTCTTTGGAATTTTATTGAATTATTTTCAATATATCTTTCAATTTGTTATGTCAAAAATAAAGTTCTGGCCAGGCGTGGGGTGGCTCATGCCTGTAATCCCAGCATTTTGGGAGGCCAAGGCAGGTGGATCACCTGAGGTCAGGAGTTGAAGACCAGCCTGATCAACACGGTGAAACCTCGTCTCTACTAAAAATACAAAAAATTAGCCAGGCATAGTGGGAGGCACCTGTAATCCCACCTACTCAGGAGGCTGAGGCAGGAGAATCGCTTGAACCCAGGAGGTGGAGGTTGAAGTGAGCTGAGATCACGCCATAGAACTCCGCCTGGGTGACAGAGCTAGACTCTCCCTCAAAAATAAACAAATAAATAAATAAATAAAATAATTAAAGTTCTATCGTGTGATCTGATGAATTTATTTTATTTTATTTTATTTTATTTGAGACAAAGTCTCTCTCTGTTGCCCACGATGGAGTGCAGGGGTGCGATCTCGACTCATTGCAACCTCTGCCTCCCAGGTTCAAGCGATTCTACTGCCTCAGCCACCCGAGTAACTGTGGCTACAGGCGTGTGCACCACACCCAGCCAATTTTTGGTATTTTTAGTAGAGACAGAGTTTCACCATGTTGGCCAGGCTGATCTTGAACCCCTGACCTCAAGTGATCCTCCTGCCTCGGTCTCCCAAAGTGCTGGGATTACAGGCGTGAGCCACCGGGCCTGGCCCAATCTGATAAATTTATCAGATAATTCAAGACATTTGTGTATGCCACTGTTTCACAAAGTGCAGTCCATAAACTACACCTGGGGTGCCTGAATAGGCACTGGGGACCCTAGGAGAATCTGCATCTTTGCAGATTGGGGAATTACACTTGGCCATCTGTACTTCTGTTAAGTTTTTCCAGTGATTTTTATGACCAGTAGAGTTGGAGAGCTACTGATACAGTTTATACAACTGAAGTTAGGTAACACTCCAAATAAAACAAACATTTTGCATGGTTTGGAATAAAACACTAGGGAGTTGACAAAAGTGACAATGACCTTATGTAATTTTCTGTTGTTAAAAGAGCATGAAGTCTTCCAAATGTCAAATACAAAAATGAATCCTACGAGGATAATGGTCCCCAAGGGGTGATAATTTACAAATGCTAGATCTAGGAACTTCAGCAAACTTAATTTTTATTCATTTAATTTCATGCTTAACAACTGCTCTGGCACATAAAGAAGAAAATGTTGTAAGTTGTCAGGGCATTTCAGTTATTACATCTGCCATTATTCCATCAGTTCCAAGGGCCAATTGGGCCCATTATTAGTCTGCCAGAAACATCCCATGTCCATGTACAGAGGAATGGATAAACATAATGGTATGTCCATACAATGGAATATTACTCAGCCATGAAAAGGAGTGAAGCACTGATTCATGCTACAACACTGATGAGCTCCAAACACGTTATGCTAAGTGAAAGAAGCCAGACACAAAAGGGTCACATATTGTATGATTTTATTTATATGAAATATTCAAAATAAGAAAAGCCATAGAAGCTAGGTGCAGTGGCGCACACCTGTAGTCCCAGCACTTTGAGAGGCCGAGGCAGGAGGATCTCTTGAGCCTAGGAGGTTGAGGCTGTAGTGAGTTGTGATTGCACCACTTCAGTCCAGCCTGGGGAGCAGTGAGACCTCATCTCAAAAGAAAATAAAAGAAACCCATATTCCCTAGCAAGCAGACTCAGAAAAAAATAAAAATAAAATAAAAAGGAAATAAATCCATAGAAAAATAATATAGATTGGTGGTTGCCAGTTAGGAGGTGGGTGAAATGGGGAGCAATTGCTTAATGGGTACAAGTTTCCTTTTGGGGTGATGTTTTGGAACTAGATAGAGGTAGCTTTGCTCAAAGTAAATGCCACTGGAATTGTTTACTTTAAAATGGTAAATCTGTCCAGATGTGGTGGCTCATGCCTGCAATCCCAACACTTTGGGAGACTGAGGTTGAAGGATTGCTTGAGCTCAGGAGTTCAAGTCCAGACTGGGCAACAGAGCAAGACCCTGTCTCTACAAAGAAAAATAATAGTAATTACCTGGGCATAATGGCATGAAACTGTAGTCCCAGGTACTTGGGAGGCTGAGGCAGGAGGATTGCTTGAGCGCCGTTCAAGTTACAGGGAGCTATGATCGCACCACTGCACTCCAGTCTGGGTGACAAAGCAAGACCCCGTCTCAAAACAAAACAAAACAACAACAAAAAAAAAACAGGCCGGGCGCAGTGGCTCACGTCTGCAATCCCAGCATTTTGGAAGACTGAGGCAGGAGGATCACTTGAACCCAGGAGGTGAAGGTTTCAGTGAGCCCAGACCTGGCCATTTCACTCTAGCCTAGGCAACAGGAGTAAAACCCTGTCTAAAAATAAAAAAAAATAAAAAAAAAAAAAAAAAAAACGGCATACAAGCATGTGAGATTAGCAACCACGAGGCTGAAAATTAGCTTTGTTTTGTTGTTTTGGGTTTTTTTGTTTTTGTTTTTTTGTTTTTTTGGGACAGAGTCATGCTCTGTCACCCAGGCTAGAGTGCAGTGGTGCCATCTCGGCTCACTGCAAGCTCCGCCTCCCGGGTTCACACCCATTCTCCTGCCTCAGCCTCCTGTGGGTTTGTGGGTTTTTTTTGAAGAGATGAGGGGCAGTGGTCTCTGTATGTTGCCCAGGTTGGTCTCAAACTCCTGACCTCAAGCGATCCTCCTGTCTTGGTCTCCCAAAGTGCTGGGCTCCAGGTCTCTGCCACAGTGCCCAGCAAAAATCAGTTTTTAATGTTAATTTTTACCAGACTGCTAGCTAGAAAAAAAAGTACTAACCATGGTGCTGAGGGCCCCAGATCACCATAAATGGGCATACAGAAGATCACTGCATTTATTTTATTTATTTATTTATTTATTTTTGAGACAGAGTCTCGCTCTGTCGCCGAGGCTAGAGTGCAGTGGCGCGATCTCGGCTCACTGCAAGCTCCACCTCCTGGGTCACGCCATTCTCCTGCCTCAGCCTCTGGAGTAGCTGGGACTACAGGTGCCTGCCACCATGCCGGGCTAATTTTTTTTTGTATTTTTAGTAGAGACAGGGTTTCACCGTGTTTGCCAGGATGTTCTCGATCTCCTGACCTCGTGATCCGCCACCTCAGCCTCCCAAAGTGCTGGGATTACAGGTGTGAGCCACCGCGTCCGGCCAGTTCTCCTGCCTCGGTCTCCTGGATAGCTGAGATTACAGGTACATGCTACCACACCTCGACTAAATTTTGTATTTTTAGTAGAGACAGGGTTTTGCCATGTTGGCCAGGCTGGTCTTGAACTCCCGACCTCAAGTGATCCTCTCACCTCAGCCTCCCAAAGTGCTAAGATTATAGGCGTGAGCCACCACACCCGGCCAGATCATTGCATTTATGTGGACGGTAACTTTTAGGCCTGCTATGAGACCTGACAACTACTTAAAATGCCACTTGAGTTCCTTTATTTATTTTTAAAATGTATTTATTTATTTATTTATATTTTTGTATTTGCTTTTGAGGCAGGGCTTCACCCTGCCACGCAGGCTGGAGTGCAGTGGTGTGATCATGGCTCACTGCAGCCTTGACCTCAAACCATGGCTCACTGCAGCCTTGACCTTCTGGGCTCAAGCCATCCTCCTGCCCCAGCCTCCCAAAGTGCTGGGATCACAGGTGTGAGCCACGGCGCCAGGCCAACGTTATTTTATAAAGAAGGCCACTGAGGGTCAGAAAGGTTAAGTCCCTTTCCAGGGTCATAAGCAGGAAGTGGTGGGGGTGGGCTTCAAACCCTGGTCTAAGTCTAAATGATTCCCAAGACCTCCTACTGAAGCATCACATTGGCTAATCGGGTGTATGTGTGTAAATAGCTTTCACTGCGGTAAAATACACATAACACAATATTTACCATCCTAATCCCCTTTTCTTTTCTGTCTTTTTTTTTTTTGAGATGGAGTTTCACTCTGCCACCCAGGCTGGAGTGCAGTGGTGCAATCTTGGCTCACTGGAACCTCTGCCTCCAGGGTTCAAGCGATTCTCCCACCTTAGCCTCTCTAGTAGCTGGGATTACAGGCACGGGTCAACACGCCCGGCTAATTTTCTGTATGCTTAGTACAGACGGGGTTTCACCATGTTCTCCGGGCTGGTCTCCAACTTCTGGCTTCAAGTGATCCGCCCACCTAGGCCTCCCAAAGTGCTGGGATTACAGGCGTGAGACCCTGCACCGGGCCCGTCTTAACCCTTTTTAAGTGCACAGTTCAGTGGCATTAAGCACATTGACGTTGTTGTGCAATCATCACCACCATCCATCTCCAGGACTTTTTCGTCTTCCCAAACAGAAACTGTGTCCCCGCTAAACACACTCCCCTCTCCCCATCTCCTAGCCCCTGGCAGCCATCATTCTACTTACTGTCTGTCCAGAGTTGTCTCTTCTAGGAACCTCCTATAAGTGGAATCAAACAATATTTGTCCTTTTATGCCTGGCTTACTTCATTGTGCATGTTTTGAAGGGTGGGTTTATTTTCTAAGTAAAAAAGCAGCTTCGGGCCGGGCGCGGTGGCTCAAGCCTGTAATCCCAGCACTTTAGGAGGCCGAGACGGGCGGATCACGAGGTCAGGAGATCGAGACCATCCTGGTTAACACAGTGAAACCCCGTCTCTACTAAAAAATACAAAAAACAAGCCGGGCGAGGTGGCGGGCGCCTGTAGTCCCAGCTACTCAGGAGGCTGAGGCAGGAGAATGGCGGAAACCCGGGAGGCGGAGCTTGCAGTGAGCTGAGATCCGGCCACTGCACTCCAGCCCCGGCGGCAGAGCGAGACGCCGCCTCAAAAAAAAAAAAAAAAATGCAGCTTCATGCACTTCCCAAAAGGAAATACTCTGTTTACTTTGAAGACAAATCCTAATTCTGGACCCATGGCCGCTGGGGTTGAGGGAGGTTGACACTGCCCCCCTGAAACAGTGGGGAGAGCCCTGCGGCCAGATTATTCCCAAAGACACAGAACTGAATCAAACCCACTAAGCGACCAGCAGATGTACAGAGCTGACTCAAAACAGAGGACTATTGCTTTTTTTTTTTTTTCCTTTTTTCTCCTTTTTTTTTTTTTTTTTTGAGATGGAGTCTCGGTCTGTCGCCAGACTGGAGTGCAGTGGCGCAATCTCAGCTCACTGCAACCTCCGCCTCCCGGGTTCAAGCGATTCTCCTGCCTCAGACTCCTGAGTAGCTGGGATTACAGGCGCCTGCCACCACGCTCAGCTAATTAATGTATTTTTAGTAGAGATGGCGTTTCACCATGTTGGCCAGGCTGGTCTCAAACTCCTGACCTCGTGATTTGTCTGCCTCGGCCTCCAAAAGTGCAGGGATTACAGGCGTGAGCCACTGCACCCGGCCAACTATTTCTTTTTTTTTTTTTTTTTTTTGAGACGGAGTCTTGCTCTGTCACCCAGGCTGGAGTGCAGTGGCGCCATCTTGGTTCACTGCAAGCTCCGCCTCCTGAGGGGTTCATGCCGTTCTCCGGCCTCAGCCTCCCCAGTAGCTGGGACTACAGGCGCCCGCCACCACGCCAGGCTAATTTTTTTTTTGTATTGTTAGTAGACAGGGTTTCACCATGTTAGCCAGGATGGTCTCAATCTCATGACTTCGTGATCCGCCCATCTCGGCCTCCCAAAGTGCAGGGATTACAGGCGTGAGCCACCACGCCCAGCCCCGGCCGACTGTTTCCTAATTTAATTTAAATTTTGGGCAACACAGTTTTGGGTCAGATATATGCTATTTGTCATCAATGAATATAAGTTTTCCAGTTAACAAAGACAAATCTTGGTTCCAGTAAGGAATTCACTTTTCATAGACATCCATAGCAGTCTTCTCTTTTTCTTCCTTTCTTCTCTCACCCTAAGAGGTTCCCTGAACAGAAACATATCTCCTGTATTTAACAGATTTGAGCTATTTAACAAGTGGCTATTTTTGCTAATCTTTTGGAGTAGTCTTTATGACTGCCAGAGAAACACCGCCTTAAAAAGGAAATGTTTCTGCCTTAGAACTTCTACTGAGTTGAAAATAGTCATGATCGGTTAAAAAAATAATAATGCTGCGTAAGTACCCAAACTATTTGTCTCAAAACTGTTCCAGAGGGCTAAAAATAACGTATAACAAAACCGAGGCAAGGCCCAGTATAAGAAGCCAGACCCAGCCGGGTGCAGTGGCTCACACCTGTAATCCCAGGACTTTGGGAGGCTGAGGCAGGAGGGTCTCTTGAGCTCAGGAGTTCAAGACCAGCCTGGGCAACATCGTGAAACCCTGTCTCTACAAAAAACACAAAAAATTAGCCAGGTGTGGTGCCATGTGCCTGTAATCCCAGCTACTCAAGAGGCTGAGGTAGGAGAACTGCTTGAGCCTGGGAGGCAGAAGTTGCAGTGGGCCAAAATCGACCCTGCCTCAAAAAAAATAAATAAAATAAAACAAAATAAGCCAGAGCCAACAGATTCTCAGTTCTTGGCTTAGTTTTCTCTGGAGCCAGGATCAAAGCTGATGCAGAGACTTATTCCTATCGTTGCCAAAGTGCAACAGAGCTTTTTATAGCCTTGGGTAGCAAAGTGCTAAGATACATGATGTCAATGTCAGGGAGTCTCGCCCAGGTAGTGTTTTCAGCTGGAGGAGGGGGACAATTCTTTTTTTTTTTTTTTTTTTTTTGAGATGCAGTCTTGCTCTGTTGCCAGGCTGGAGTGCAGTGGCACCATCTTGGCTCACTGTAACCTCTGCCTCCTGGGTTCACGCCGTTCTCCTGCCTCAGCCTTCTGAGTAGCTGGGATTATAGGCACGCGCCACCACACCCGGCTAATTTTTGTATTTTTAGTAGAGACGGGGTTTCACCGTGTTGGCCAGGATGGTCTTGATCTCTCAACCTCGTGATCTGCCCACCTCGGCCTCCCAGAGTGCTGGGATTACTGGCGTGATCCACTGCACCCAGCCCTCAATACACCCACTTAAGAGCAAACCCAATTAATGTGGATTTTCCCCGTTTGTCATCTTAAGTAACCGGGGCTGTGCCTACACTCGAATTTATAATAAAACCAGGCGTGCTGGTGCATGCCTGTGGTCCCAGGTACTCGGGAGACTGAGGCAGGAGGATCCCTTGAGCCTGGGAGGTCGAGCCTTCAGTGAGCTGTGATTGCACCACTGCACTCCAGCCTGGGTGACAGATGGAGACCCTGTCTAAAAAATAAATAATATTTTATTTATTTTTAATAAATAAAAAATATTTTGTATGTTTAATACATAAAATAATGTTTATGCATTAATAAATAATATTTTAGATATTAAAATATTGCTTTATTTATTATAAAATATAATGAATTTTATTATAAAATATAATAAATTTTATTTTATATAATGTATAAAATATAATAATTTATTTGTTATAAAATAAATAAATAATATTTTAGTTATTTTTTAGAGACAGGGTCTCATCTGTCACCCAGGCTGGAGTGCAGTGGTGCGATTTTGGCTCACTGCAACCTCCGACTCCCTGGTTCAAGCAATTCTCCTGCCTCAGCCTCCCGAGTAGCTGGGACTACAGGCACTGCCACCACGTCTGGCTAATTTTTTGTATTTTTAGTGGAGACGGGGTTTCACCCTGTTAGCCAGGATGGTCTCCATCTCCTGACCTCATGATCCGCCCGCCTCGGCCTCCCAAATTGCTGGGATTACAGGCATGAGCCACCGTGCCCAGCCACATCCGGCTAATTTTTATATTTTCCATGGAGACGGGGTCTCGCCATGTTGGAGGGCATCATTATTAATATTCAAGCATGCTTTGTTTATAAAGCAGAAACACCCAAGAGCATCCAAATCCAGCCACTCTAACCTCTTTCACTGCACAGTGTGGAAGAGCATGCTGTGATTCCAAATGGAAGAAAATCACCTTAAAATGAAGGCGTTGAAGTTCTGTTGTGAAGTAGGACGAGGAAGGAGTACCCTTTCCAGCTCATCTCCAGGGGACCTCACAGGCCTGGCAGGAAAACAGCCATTTCCTGCCCATGACTGTAAGATGCATTATGTCACTTGGGGAATAAGTTCCAAATCCTATTTTTGGGAAAAGAGGTAACGTTGGAGGCAATAAGGGGGAGGCCAAGTCCAGCCTGGAGCTGGAAGGAGCCCAGAGACTCCTCAGGAAGCCTGCCGTTCCAGGGAGACAGACGCTTGCAAGACCTGCCTCCATTCCTCGAGCGGTTCCGCTCTCCAGTTTTGAGGCCCCCAGTGGCTCTAGAGGGAGAGGGGGCGGTACAGGATGTTCTCATGAATCACCCCTTGTTTGATGAACTGTCCCGTTATCAGAGCCAAGGTCAGGCTTTAAACCTGAGTATGTATTTCCTCTGGAGCGTGCTAAAGGGTAAGTACACTATCCTGCAAGTCACACGCTCAGGCTACAGTGTAACAGAAATTGAAGTTTGTCTTTGTTTTCTTTTGTTTTTTGAGACAGGACTCACTCTGTCACCCAAGCTGAAGTGTAGTGGCACGAACACGGCTCATTATACAGCATGAACTTCGCCGGTTCATGCAGTCCTCCCACCTCAGCTTCCCAAAGTGCTGGGATTACAGGCATGAACCACCGTGCCCAGGCAAAAGTGAAGTTTTTCTTATCTTTCCTTTTTTACTTTTTTTGAAACAGTTTCCCTCTTGTTGCCCAGGCTGGAGTGCAATGGAGCAATCTCGGCTCATTGCAACCTCCACCTCCCGGATTCAAGCGATTCTCCTGCCTCAGCCTCCTGAGCAGCTGGGATTACAGGCGCCCACCACCATGCTGGGCTAATTTTTGTATTTTTAGTAGAGACAGAGTTTCACCATGTTCGCAAGGGTGATTTCGAACTCCTGACCTTAGGTGATCCGCCTGCTTCGGCCTCCCAAAGTGTTGGGATGACAGGCGTGAGCCACTGCACCTGACTGAAAAGGAAGTTTTTCAAAAAGTTCGAGATAATGAGACACTGAAACCAATTGCTATTGCACAATAAAATACTTAAAATGCAAAAGATGGCCGGGCGCGGTGGCTCAAGCCTGTAATCCCAGCACTTTGGGAGGCCGAGATGGGCAGATCACAAGGTCAGGAGATCGAGACCATCCTGGCTAACACGGTGAAACCCCGTCTCTACTAAAAAATACAAAAAACTAGCCGGGCGAGGTGGGGGGCGCCTGTAGTCCCAGCTACTCGGGAGGCTGAGGCAGGAGAATGGCGGAAACCCGGGAGGCGGAGCTTGCAGTGAGCTGAGATCCGGCCACTGCACTCCAGCCTGGGTGACAGAGCGAGACTCCGTCTCAAACAACAAACAAACAAACAAATCACAAAAAAACAATAGAAGCTTATTTAGCTCAAGGTTCTAGAGGCTGGGAAGTCCAAGGATGAGGGACTGCATCTTGTAAGGGCTTTCTTGCTGCGTCATAACCTGGAGGAAGACATCACGTGGTGAACATGTGAGATCAAGAGAGGAAATGAGGCAAAACTCATCCTTTTTATCAGGACCCCACTCCTGAGATAACTAACCTACTCCCACAAAAATGGCATTAATCCATTTGTGAAGGTGGAGCTCTTATGACCTAATCACCTCTTAAAGGTCCTATATTTTAATACTGTCACAATGGCCATTACATTTCAACACAAGTTTTGGAGGACACATTCAAACCATAGCACCCCAACATTCATTAATCATCACAATAAAGAACATTNAGCCTCCCGAGTAGCTGGGACTACAGGCGCCCGCCACCTCGCCCGGCTAGTTTTTTGTATTTCTTAATAGAGACGGGGTTTCACCGTGTTAACCAGGATGGTCTCGATCTCCTGACCTCGTGATCCGCCCGTCTCGGCCTCCCAAAGTGCTGGGATTACAGGCTTGAGCCACCGCGCCCGGCCTGGTGGAAGGGAAATGACGGCTGAAAAATTACCTATTGGGTATGACGTTCATTATTTGGGTGACGAGTGTACTAGAATTGCAAACTTCATCATTATGCAATATATCTAGGTAACAATCCTACACGTGTAACCACATCTAAAATAATAATAAGTGCGGGCGTAGTGGATCACGCCTATAATCCCAGCACTTTGGGAGGCCGAGGCAGGCAGATCACTTGAGGCCAGGAGTTTGACACCAGCCTGGCCAACATGGCAAAACCCCATCTCTACTAAAAAACACAAAAAATTAGCTAGGCGTGGTGGCGGGTGCCATAATCCCAGCTACTCGGGAGGCTGAGGCGGGAGAATCGCCTGAACCCGGGAGGTGGAGGTTGCAGTGAGCCAAGATCGCACCACTGCACGCCAGCCTGGGTGACAGAGCAAGACTCCGTCTCAAAAAATAAATTAATTAATTGATTAATAATAATAAAAGACAGTGGGGCTGGGTGCGGAGGCTCACGCCTGTAATCCCAGTACTTTGGGAGGCCAAGGCAGGTGGATCACGAGGTCAGGAGATCGAGACCATCCTGCCCAACATGGTGAAACCCCGTCTCTACTGAAAATACAAAAATTAGCCGGGTGTGGTGGTGCACATCTGTAGTCCTAGCTACTCGGGAGGCTGAGGCAGGAGAATCACTTGAACCCAGGAGGTGGAGGTTGCAGTGAGTCGAGATCACACCACTGCACTCCAGCCTGGGTGACAAGAGCAATAACTCCATCTCAAAATAATAACAATAATAATAATAATAATAATAATAATAATAACACAGTAAGCTGAGTGTGATGGTTCATGCCTGTAATCCCAGCACTTTGGGAAGCCAAGGTGAGAGGATCACTTGAGGCCACCCAAGAGGTTGAAACCAGCCTGGGCGACATGGTGAGACACTCCCGTCTCTACCAAAAAAATTAAAAACTAGCCAGGCATAGTGGCACATACCTGTAGTTCCAGCTACTCAGGAGGCTGAGGCAGGAGGATCACTTGAGTCCAGGAGTTTGAGGCTGCAATAAGCAATGTTGGTGCCACTGCACTCCGACCTGGGTGACGGAGTGAGATCCTGTTTCAAAAACAAGCAAGCAACTCCGGCTCTGCCATTACTGAGCTGTGACCTCACCTCCATGTCTTCAGCAGGAAAATGAAAACGACTGCTTTTCAGGACTGTTCCGAAGATGAGATAATATTACACCCAGCAGCTTCACCACCTGTTCGCACCTAGAGGTGGGAGCTCAATGAATAGCTGCTATTAGCTGTTAAGATCATCAGTTGCCTGATTGCAGATGAAATATTCTTAGGAATTATGCCACTATTGTCAGTTTCTCCCTTAATAAAATATATTAGAATAGTGAATATGGGAAAGAACCATGTGCATAAAGATAGGAGCTTTTACAACAAAAAATATGATTTTATAATAAACTTATACCTGGCCGGGAACAGTGGATCACGCCTGTAATCCCAGCTCTTTGAGAGGCCGACACCAGAGGATTCCTTGAGGTCAGGAGTTCAAGACCAGTCTATCCAACGTGGTGAAACCCCATCTCTACTGAAAATACAAAAATTAGCCGGGTGCAGTGGTTCACGCCTGTTATTCCAGCACTTTGGGAGGCTGAGGTGGGCAGATCACGAGGTTAAGAGATTGAGACCATCCTGGCCAACATGGCAAAACCCTGTCTGTACTAAAAATACAAAAAATTAGCTGGGTGTGGTGGCAGGTGCCTGTAATCCCAGCCACTTGGGAGGCTGAGACAGGAGAAACGCATGAACCCAGGGGGCAGAGGTTGCAGTGAGCCAAGATCACTCCACTGCACTCCAGCCTGGGTGACAGAGCGAGACTCCGTCTCAAAAAAATTAAATAAATAAAAGAAAAGAAAGAGCAATCATTCATTGATGTTATAGAATAATACAATAGCAGCTCTCAATCTTTTAGTAGATTCCTACATTTTAAGGACATTTCACTACAAGCCACAAAAGAAATTTAAAGTTGTGATTTCTATAGTAAAAACATTGACTTTTTTTTTTTCTTAAGATAGGGTCTCGGTCTGCCTTGCAGGTTGGAGTGCAGTGGCATGATCATGGCTCATTGCAGCCTTAGCCTCCCAGGTTCAAGCAATTCTCTCACTTTGGCCTCCCAAGGTGCTGGGATTACCGGCGTGAGCCACCATGCTTGGCCATAATTGACTTGTTCTGTGTGACAGATTTCCCCATAAGGTTCTTTAAGAAGAGGCTTTCATGCAAAGGAATGGGCTGAGGAGGAACCCGCTGAGGAACCCGCTGTGCAGTGGCAGGATCTCAGCTCACTGCAAGCTCTACCTCCCGGGTTTACGCCATTCTCCTGCCTCAGCCTCCCGAGTAGCTGGGACTACAGGCGCCCACCACCTCACCCGGCTAGTTTTTTTTGTATTTTGTAGTAGAGAGAGGGTTTCACCATGTTAGCCAGGATGGTCTCGATCTCCTGACCTTGTGATCCGCCCGTCTCGGCCTCCCAAAGTGCTGGGATTACAGGCTTGAGCCACCGCACCTGGCCTACTCTTTTAAATTTGTATCTTATTTTATGTCATTTTTTTTTTCTGGTAGACATGGGGTCTCACTGTGTTGCCCAGGCTGATCTGGAACACCTGGCCTCAAGTAGTCCTCCCACCATGTCCTCCCAAAGTGTTGGGGTTACAGGCGTGAGCCACCACACCTGGCCCTAAAATTACTGTTTGTGTTGATGCAGTGTGAAAATGTGGTTTCTTACTGAAAGCCATGCACCAAAATAAAAAATAAACAAAAAAACACATTTTACTTTTCTGTCACATTTATCTTCTTACTTTAAGCACCACCTATGGGTATTTATTTATTTATTTATTTTGAGACGGAGTCTTGCTCTGTTACCCAGGCTGGAGTACGGTAGCGTGATCTCGGCTCACTGCATGCCCTGCCTCCCGGGTTCACACCATTCTCCTGCCTCAGCCTCCCGAGTAGCTGGGACTACAGGTGCCCGCCACCATGCCTGGCTAATTTTTTTGTATTTTTAGAAAAGACGGAGTTTCACTGTGTTAGCCAGGATGGTCTTGATCTCCTGACCTCGTGATCCGCCGGGCTCGGCCTCTCAAAGTGCTGGGATTACAGGCTTGAGCCACCGCATCCAGCCAGCTCCACCTGTGGGTATTGAAATAAAGAGCTGCAGCTGGGCCAGGTGCAGTGGCTCACGCCTGAAATCCCAGCACTTTGGGAGGCTGAGTCAGGCGGATCACTTGAGGTCAGGAGTTCAAGACCAGCCTAGCCAACATGGTGAAATACCCCCCATCTCTACTAAAATTACAAAAACTAGCTGGGCGTGGTGGTGGGCACTTGTAATCGCAGCTACTCGGGAGGCTGAGGTAGGAGAATTTTGCTTGAACCTGGCAGGCGGAGGTTGCAGTGAGCCGAGATCGTGCCATTGCACTCCAGCCTGGGCAACAAGAGCGAAACTCCATCTCAAAATAAATTAAATGAACAAAGAAAAAGAGCTGCAGCTGCGTCGGGCACAGTGGCTCACACCTGTAATCCCAGCACTTTGGGATGCCAAGGTGGAAGGATTGCTTGAGCCTATTAGTTGGGGACCAGTCTAGACAACATAGTGAGAACTTATCTCTACAAAAAATTTTAAATTTTTTTTTTTTTTTTTTTTTTTTTTTTTTTGAGACGGAGTCTCACTCTGTTGCCCAGGCTGGAGTGCTGTGGCCGGATCTCAGCTCACTGCAAGCTCCGCCTCCCGGGTTCCCGCCATTCTCCTGTCTCAGCCTCCCGAGTAGCTGGGACTACAGGCGCCCGCCACCTCGCCCGGCTAGTTTTTTTTGTATTTTTTAGTAGAGACGGGGTTTCACCGTGTTAGCCAGGGTGGTCTCGATCTCCTGACCTCGTGATCCGCCCATCTCGGCCTCCCAAAGTGCTGGGATTACAGGCTTGAGCCACCGCGCCCGGCCAAAAATTTTAAATTTAAAAAAGGAAGTAATTACGATCTTGTTGTAAGGTTTGATACATTACACACACTTGCGTTAACAACCCATACTGAACTAAGTGTGACGTTTTTATGTTAATTTTTGCTTAAGAATTTGGATGAACAAAATAACCATAAAAACATCCCGAACAGCACACTCCCTGGGTGAACACATGGCTCCCTCTTGTGGTCAACGCGAACCTCACGGGCACAGCCCAGGGGCTTTCTTCCCAACCTCACCACTCCCCCAAATTATTATGCAGCTACATAAATTACCATGAGATTCACGAAACACCGTCTATCCCACAGCAGCGTTCCACGCAGTGCGGCTTGCTTCAGCCTTTCACCTTCAGAGGGAGGTGAGAATTTCCCATTGTAGCTTAAAATGTGCCCAGAATAAAGGCCACTTAAACTGATTATTTGGCATCCTCCAATGACACATGACCTCATCTGCCAACTTAAACGCAATATATATATCTAATATATTATTATATATAATATATAATATATGTAATATATTATTATATATAATATATAATATATGTAATATATTATTATATATAATTATTATATATAAATATAAATTTTATTATATTTATTATATATATTTTATTATATATAAAATATAAATATATAATTATATATAATATAAAATATATAATATATAATATATAATATAAAATATTATAATATATTATATTATAATAATATATTATATATTATATATAATAATATATTATATATAATATTATATATATTTTATATATATATATATGCCTGTATCGCTTCAAAAATAAGCATTATTAGGCTGGGTGCGGTGGCTCACACCTGTAATCCCAGCACTTTGAGAGGCCAAGGCGGGGGATCACTTGACATCAGGAGTTCAAGACCGACCTGGTCAACATGGTGAAACCCCATCTCCACTAAATATACAAAAAAATGAGCCAGGCGTGGTGGCGCATGCCTATCATCCCAGCTACTCAGGAGGCTAAGGCAGGAGAATCACTTGAACCCAGGAGGCGGAGGTTGCAGTGAGCTGAGATCATGCCACTGCATTCCAGCCTGGGCGGCAAGAGTGAAACTCTATCTCATAAATAAATAAATAAGTTAGTTAATAATAATTAAAAGAGATGGGGGGGGTCTCCCTATGTTGCTCTGGCTGGTCTCGAACTCCTGGCCTCAAGCGATCCTCCCTCCTCAGCCTCCCAAAATGCTGGGACTACAGGCATAAGCCGCCCTCCCCAGCCAGGAGAAGTTGATTTTAATGGAAATTCCAAATTTTTTTTTTTTTGAGACGGAGTCTGGCTCTGTTGCCCAGGCTGGAGTGCAGTGGCCGGATCTCAGCTCACTGCAAGCCCCACCTCCCGGGTTCACGCCATTCTCCTGCCTCAGCCTCCCGAGTAGCTGGGAGTACAGGCGCCCGCCACCTCGCCCGGCTAATATTTTTTGTATTTTAGTAGAGACGGGGTTTCACCGTGTTAGCCAGGATGGTCTCGATCTCCTGAACTCATGATCCGCCCGTCTCGGCCTTCCAAAGTGCTGGGATTACAGGCTTGAGCCACCGGGCCCGGCCAATAAATTCCAAATTTTTAAACATTTTTAAATTCACGTATTTGCCAAACCTTGCTTTTACACCGTGGTGTAGGAAATGTGAACATTTATTTCACAATGAACCTGCCTGCAACTTAACCTACTCCTCCCACTTTCCCGAAGGCACCACAACACAAAGCCAAAAAGCACTGTTCTCCTACAACCGCATTCTCAATTTCTAGATGAATTAAACATGGAACAAAGCACCTGCATTTAAAATCAACCAAACTCCCCTATTTTCTCAGCTCACCCTCACATAATAGGTTTTCCTGAACAAGTATGAGTCATTATCAAGTCTTGGAAGGTGGGAGTGTGAAAAGAAATAGTGCTTTCTGGCCAGGTGTGGTGGCTCACACCTGTAATCCCAGCACTTTGGGAGGCTGAGGCAGGCAGATTGTTTGAGCTCAGGAGTTGGAGACCAGCCTGGGCAACACAGTGAAACCCCATTCCTACAAAAAATTAAAAAGTTACTGGGGTGTGGTGGTGCATATCTGTAGTCCCAGCTACTCAGGAGGCTGAAGTAGGAGGATCACTTGAACTCAGGAGCTATGATTGCACCACTGCACTCCAACCTGGGCAATGGAGCAAGACCTTTTCTGAAAAACAGAAACAGGGCCAGGTGCGGTGGCTTGTGCCTGTAATCCCAGCACTTTGGGAGGCTGAGGCCAGCAGATCACGAGGTCAGGAGTTCAAGACCAGCCTGACCAACACAGTGAAACCCCGTCTCTACTAAAAATACAAAAATTAGCCAGGCATGGTGGCTAGCGCCTGTAATCCGAGCTACTCAGGAGGCTGAGGCAGGAGAATCGCTTGAACCTGGGAGGCGGAGTTTGCAGTGAGCCAAGATCGTGCCACCGCACTCCAGCCTGGGTAACAGAGCAAGACTCCCTGTAAAAAAAAAAAAAAAAAAAAAACCAGAAAACCCAAGAAACCGTGCTTTTCCTACATGGACTCGTAAGTCTGTACCTATGTTCTGGGTATGATATCCCCCTTAGGTGTCCTACAAAGACCTAGATGTTTCCAGGCATCTGAGACCTCCACTGAAAAGAGGCAGCTATGCAATTTACCAGGAGCATAGATATCTTTCTCCAAGTCACTGAAAATAAGCCGCAGTGGAGTGCTGGTAAATCGAAGTATAATATAAGATAAGCCAGCCGGGCACAATGGTTCAGATCTGTAATCCCAGCACTTTGGGAAGCTAAGGTGGGTGGACCACCTGAGATCAGGAGTTCAAGACCAGCCTGGCCAACATGGTGAAACCCTGTCTCTACTAAAAATACAAAAATTAGCCGGGCATGGTGGCGGGCATCTGTAGTCCCAGCTACTCAGGAGGCTGAAGCAGGAAAATCGCTTGAACTCAGGATGCAGAGGTTGCGGTGAGCTGGGATCACGCCACTACACTCCAGCCTGGGCGACAGATCGAGACTCTGTCTCAAAAAACAAACGAACAAAAAAAACAGAGCCTACTTAGTAATCTTCAAATTACTGATTTTTTTTTTTCTTAGAGCAGAATCAGAACTCTTTATGGGGTTTTTGGGGGTGTTTTTGAGATAGGGTCTCTCCTTGCCACCCAGACAGGAGTGCAGTGGTGTAATCACAGTTCACTGCAGCCTCAATCTCCCAGGCCCAAGTGATCCTCCCTCAATCTCCTGAGTAGCCAGAACTACAGATGCACACCACCACACCCAGCTAATTTTTTGTGTTTTTGTAGAGATGGTCTTGCTAGGTTGCCCAGGCTGGCCTAGAACTCCTGAGCTCAAGTAATCCACCTGCCTCTGCCTCCCAAAGTGCTGGGATTCCAGGTGTGAGTCAGTTATGCACTGCCCAGAATCAGAACTCTTAGGAGGCAAACAAGGAAAAAGAAAACAGGTTAAGTTCACTGCCTTAAAAAAAAAACTAAAAGCAAGCCAGGCGCAGTGGCACTCATGCCTGTAATCTCAGCACTTTAGGAGGCTGAGGCAGCAGCAACCTGGGCAAAAAAATACTATATATATACACACATTCGGGTGAGGTGGCTCATGCCTCTAATCCCAGCACTTTGGGAGACCAAGACAGGCGGATCACTTGAGGTCAGGAATTCCAGACCAGATTGGTCAACATGGCGAAACCCCGTCTCTACTAAAAATACAAAAATTAACTGGGCATGGTGGGGAATCTATAATCCCAGCTACTTAGGAGGCTGAGGCATGAGAATTGCATGAACCCGAGAGGCAGAGGTTGCAGTGAGCCGAGATCGTGACACTGCACTCCAGTCTGGGTGACAGAGCAAGACCCTGTCTAAAATAAAATAAAACAAAACAAAATGCAATAAAATAAGAAAGCATCACACTCAAGGACTTCTCAGACACAACAGTCCACCTGGAACATGCCCTCCGAACTCAACCAAAACACTTTGTTAAAAGTCTTGATATACCTCGATAAAGCAAGACTACTGATTGCAGGAAAAAAAAAAAAATTATCTTATGAAGTTTACCATTCCTAAGCAAGCACCTTTGAAAATCTTTTCCAGGCCGGGCGCGGTGGCTCAAGCCTGTAATCCCAGCACTTTGGGAGGCCGAGACGGGCGGATCACGAGGTCAGGAGATCGAGACCATCCTGGCTAACACGGTGAAACCCCGTCTCTACTAAAAAATACAAAAAACTAGCTGGGCGAGGTGGCGGGCGCCTGTAGTCCCAGCTACTCGGGAGGCTGAGGCAGGAGAATGGCGTAAACCCAGGAGGCGGAGCTTGCAGCGAGCTGAGACCCGGCCACTGCACTCCAGCCTGGGCGGCAGAGCGAGACTCTGTCTCAAAAAAAAAAAAAAAAAAAAAAGAAAATCTTTTCCAAATGTTTCTCATACAGACTACAGCACTCAATGACTGGTTTGTAGGGCTTAAAGGGCAAATGAAAGTAGTCAGATTTTTTTTTTTGAGACAGGGTCTTGCTGTTTTGCCCAGGCTAGAGTACAATGGCGCGATCTCGGCTCACTGCAACCTCCGCCTCACAAGTTCAAGCGATTCTCCTGCCTCAGCCTCCTGAGTAACGGGGATTACAGTCATGCGCCACTATGCCCAGCTAATTTTTGTATTTTTTAGTAGAGATAGGGTTTCACCATGTTGGTCGGGCTGGTCTCAAATCCCTGACCTCAGGTGATCCACCCGCCTTGGCCTCCCAAAGTGCTGGGATTACAGGCGTGAGCCACCGTGCCTGGTCCCCAGAGTTTCACTTTTGTTGCCCAGGCTGGGGTACAATGGCCCAATCTCAGCTCACTGCAACCTCCGCCTCCTCAGTTCAAGCAATTCTCATGCCTCAGCCTCCCGAGTGGCTGGGATTACAGGTGTGCACCACCACACCTGGCTAATTTTGCATTTTTAGTAGAGACGGGGTATCACTGGTCTCAAACTCCTGACTTCAGGTGATCCACCCACCTCGGCCTCCCAAAGTCCTGGGATTACAGGCATGCACCACTGCGCCCAGCCGTGAGATGTTTTTAAAATTTATCTGATTAATGAAGGTTTTTTATTTTTTATTATTTTTTAGTTTCCTGAGACTGAGTCTCTGTCACCAGGCTGGAGTGCAGTGGTGTGATCATAGCTCACTGCAGCCTCAAGCTCCTGGGCTCAAGAGATCCTCCTGCCTCAGCTGTCTGTGTAGCTGGGACGATTGACATGCGCCACCATGCCCAGCTAATTTTTAAATTTTTTGTAGAAGTGGGGTTCTCGCTATGTTGTCCAGGCTGGTCTCCAACTCCTGGACTCAAGCAGTCCTCCTCTCCCAAAGTCCTGGGATTACAGGCATGAGCCACCAAGCCCAGCCATCAAGTTTTGATAAACATAAAATGTTTGGAGAAAAGAGAGAGAACATTCTGGAAACAAAGGAGAGCCAAGTAGGAGCAGCCATTAAACTCATTTAATAAGAATCAAATCTTACTTAGGCTTCTCATTTTTGAGTTTTTATGTTGAATATATTATCCATTGAACAGGGTGTGTTTCAAAACTTCTACCCCTCACTGGCAGTTTCCATCTCTGACTTCATACATACTGTTCAGGTAAATGTATTACAATTTTTTTCAGCCAGGCTCGGTGGCTCATGCCTGTAATCCCAGCATTTTGGGAGGCCGAGGCGGGCAGATCACAAGGTCACGAGATCGAGACCATCCTGGCCAACATGGTGAAACCCCATCTCTACTAAAAATACAAAAATTAGCTGGGAGTGGCGGCATACACCTGTAATCCCAGCTACTTGGGAGGCTGAGGCAAGATAATTGCTTGAACCCAAAAGGCAGAGACTGCAGTGAGCCGAGATCATACCATGTGTGCACTCCAGCCTGGGCAACAGAGCAAGATTCTGTCTCAAAAAAAAAAAAAAAAAAAAGAAACAAAGAAAAAGGAAAATGCATGTAAAGTGCAGGATTTTTTTGTTTCGTTTTTGAGACAGAGTTTCACTCTTCTTGCCCAGGCTGGAGAGCAATGGCGTGATCTCGGCTCACTGCAACTTCTGCCTCCTGGGTTCAAGTGATTCTCTTGTCTCAGCCTCCCAAGTAGCTGGAATTACAGGCGCCCACCATCACGCCCCGGCTAATTTTTGTATTTTTATTAGAGACATGGTTTTGCCATGTTCGTCAGGCTGGTCTCGAACTCCCAACCTCAGGTGATCCACCCACCTCAACCTCCTAAAGTGCTGGGACTACAGGTGTGAGCCACCATCCCCAGCATGCACACCGTATTTTAACATCACAATACGAAAGCGTGTCAGCCTGGATGTGGTGGTTCATGCCTGTAATCTTAGCACTTTGGGGGCTGAGGCAGGAGGATTGCTTGAGGCCAGGAGTCAAGACCAGCCTAAGCAACATAGTGAGACTTTGTCTCTCAAAAAAAAAAAAAAACTGTAAAAAATTTATTAATATATCACTGGATGCTTAATAAGGAATTCTGTACTTTTTGCAATTGGCTGAACATACGTATACTTGCAACCTACAAAACAAAGGAAATAAAAACAGTTGGTGGGTCATGGAAAGTTCAATCCCGAAGTAAACTTCGTTTTTTAAAAAAAGGAAGGCCGGGCGAGGTGGCTTATGCCTGTAATCCCAGCACTTTGGGAGGTCAAGGTGGGCAGACCACCTGAGGTAGAGCGTTTGAGACCAGCCTGGCCAACATGGAGAAACCCCGTCTCTACTAAAAATACAAAATTAGCCAGGCATGGTGGTGCATGCCTGTAATCCCAGCTGCTTGGGAGGCTGAGGCAGGAGAATCGCTTGAACCTGGGAGGCAGAGGTTGCAGTAAGCCGAGATCGCATCATTGCACTGCAGCCTGGGAAACAAGAGCAAAACTCAGTCTCAAAAAAAGAAAAGAAAAGAAAAGAAAAGGCTAGGGACAGTGGCTCATGCCTGTAATCCCAGCCCTTTGGGAGGCTGATGCGGGTGGATCACGAGGTCAGGAGATCAAGACCATCTTGGCTAACACGGTGAAACCCCATCTCTACTAAAGATACCAAAAAAAAAAAAAATTAGCCAGGCGTGGTGGCGGGCGCCTGTAGTCCCAGCTACTCGGGAGGCTGAGGCAGGAGAATGGCGTGAACCCGGGAGGCGGACCTTGCAGTGAGCCGAGATTGCGCCACTGCACTCCAGCCTGGGCAACAGAGCGAGACTCCGTCTCAAAAAAAAGGGAAGTAAAAGGAGGACTTGACAAGAAAACATTCTCTATTTTACAACACTTAAAAGTGTCCTCATCTCACTTTGCAATCGATCACAGTGACACTAAAAGGGCATGGCTATTCAGCAGGGTTTTAAATGCCCCACCAAGGCAGTGCCACTTAGATTAGAAGGAGATGGTTTGTCTCATAAGGACTTTTTCTTTGGGACTCTGAGCACCAACCGAAAGGTTCACAAGGCACGACTTCATTGTTTCCTGGGAGCAGAGTGACAGTTGAGTTCCGGTCTAGCTTTATATTTTGTTTTTCAAGCTCTGCTTCTAATCTTGTTTATTGGCAACCTACCTTGATGTTTAAAAAAATATATATTAGGGGGTTGGATGCAGTGGCTCACAACTGTAATCCCAGCACTCTGGGAGGCCTAGGCAGGTGGATCACCTGAGGTCAGGAGTTCGAGATCAGCCAGACCAACATGGTGAAACCCCATCTCTACTGCAAATACAAAAATTAGTTGGGCATGGTGGCAGGCACCTGTAATCCCAGCTACTCGGGAGACTGAGGCAGGAGAATCACTCGAATCCGGGAGGCGGAGGTTGCAGTGAGCTGAGATCATGCCATTCCACTCCAGCCTGGGCAACTAGAGTGAAACTCCATCTCAAAAAAAAAAAAAAAAAAAAGGTGGCGGTGGCTCATGCCTGTAATCCCCGCACTTTGGGAGGCCATGGTGGGCAGATCACGAAGTCAGGAGATTGAGACCATCCTGGCTGACACGGTGAAACCACGTCTCTACTAAAAAATACAAAAAATTAGCCAGCGTGGTGGGGAGCGTCTGTAGTCCCAGTTACTTGGGAGGCTGAGGCAGGGGAATGGCTCCGGGGGGGTGGAGCTTGCAGTGAGCCAAGATCACGCCCACTGCATGCCTGGGCGACAGAGCAAGACTCCGTCTCAAAAAAAAAAAAAGTCCACAGTGGCAAGCAACTGTAGTCCTAGCGACTTAGGTGGCTGAGGTGGAGGATCACTGGAGCCCAGGATTTCAAGGTTATAGTAAGCTATGATCACACCACTGCACTCCAGCCTGGGTGCCAGAGCAAGACCCTGTCTCAAATAATAAAAACTATCAGGACGACAACGGCATTAATAAAAACACAAGAAGAACCAAGACCACACATATAAAATAAGACATATTTATTAAGCTAAAGAACAAATTTTATTTTTCATTTTCCCCAAACACTAAAATAGCACATGGCATAGTAATTCAGCACACAACATAAACTGGTATATGCAATCAATAATCCCGAAAATGGTTAAGTCTCACTTTGGGAGTCTTTAAAAACTTACGCCCTTAAATGACCTTTATTAAAGTCATCAACAGACAACAAAAGAAGTCAACTGGAAAATTTTTAGGTTACAAGATACTGCAATTCCTAGAATCTGGGAAACTTTTAATGAGGGAAATAACTCGATTTGCCTCTCTGTAACTGTGTTACTTTTTTCCCCGAGCTCATTCTTGTTTAAGGTAACACTGCCAGGGTTCCGAGTTTGAGAAGGGATCTTCTAAAGGTAAACTTAATATTGCAACTTTCACCACAGGGCCTCTGTCTACATTGCATTTCAAGTGGAAGGAAAGGGGTGTGAGAAGTGAGATCGAATGTTGCTGCAGACCAAAATCATTCTACAAAATGTAGAAATGATAACAGCTTACCACAAATTCAACAAGATTTAACGCCAAGTACAGCGGTGTAGACTTTACGAGTGTCCATTTCCATTGGGTGATCGACAAGCCGAAGGGACACACAGGATTTGGGACAGTAGCCCTTTAGAATGGGTGTTGAAGACAGAACTTCATGGTAAATCCGTATGTTCTAATCTGATACTTATACAGGCTATGATCATCTCCTGAAATGTTTCCCAACTCTTTATAAGTCTTTTAAAGCACAATTTAACACATGCTAAAAAATGTCCTTCCGCATCAACCGGCTTTGAATTTAAACTCAATTTATTTTAAGTCTGCCGGGTCGTACAAACTACAGCAGGAACCTAAGGGCTGCACAGTTTGCATCCAGACTTACTGCGAAAGAAATCATTCTAAGACAACTCTTAAAATTAATCTATTTGTATTGTTCTGCTTGTACCTTAACTATGGCATAATGAATTCGCTAATTCAAAAGGTTGCAGAGCCAGTAACCCCAGTGTTATCTGCAGACCATCCGAGGTGTTTTTAAGCATTTTCTTGAATTCCATCGTTTGCTTTGAAAACATGGGCTTTAAACGGTCAAGGAAAACTCGTTTTGTCTCATCATTCAGGAGCACTTCGGGACACGCGTGCAGTGTTGCAGACAGGACGGAGTGCAGGCAAGAGGGTTCCAACTCAGAGCCCAGACCCTTGGGAAGAGCACTTGGTGGGTCATCCTGAAAACTTCCCATTTCCGGCAGTTTTTGATGGCGTAGCAGTCGTGACACCCGAGGCTCTCCTTTGGGGCACTGTCCTCTGTGGCCGTCGGTGGTCCTGGCCCCTCCTCCAAGCCAGTCCCGCTCCAGAGCTTCAACACCACTGCAGGCCACCTGAGCAAAACACTCTGTTGGAGCAGGGAGCAAACCCACGGCTGTGCTCCGAGTGGCTGCTGAGGCTGGATTTCTTCTTACTGATTCTTTCACGTATGGAAGCACTGGGCCACCACTGTGAAGCCAGAGGCCAGCCCCGCTCGGATCCTTTCTCATTTCCAGTGATAATGCCTCACTCTGTGAATTTCCATCAACCACAGGCTTATTCATCCAGGAGGGTGCATCTGCAGGCCAAAGGCCCTCCGTCGGCATTCTTTTCTTAAGGCTGTATGACAGTTTGTTCGAGTCACCTCCTCCGGCCTGCTGCACTTGTGCCAGGCAGGTGCCGAGGGACCCCCTTCTGTCCCTCATGCTTCGTGTTCTTGGATGCGGTGGGCCTGAGGTCACGCCTTCGTCAGTCCGGGAGGGCCTTCAATGGATCTCAATATGAACCTAGGAAAGGGAATCAAATTTAAGTTCTAAAATGAAGACATATGGGTCTTTTTTTTTTTTTTTTTTTTTTGAGACGGAGTCTCGCTCTGTCACCCAGGCTGGAGTGCAGTGGTGCGATCTCGGCTCACTGCAACCACCACCTTCCAGGTTCAAGCGATTCTCTCGCCTCAGCCTCCCAAGTAGCTGCGATTATAGGCGCTTGCCACCACACCCAGCTGATTTTTGTATTTTTAGTAGAGACGGGGTTTCGCCATGTTGGTCAGGCTGGTCTCTTAACTCCTGACCTCAGGTGATCCGCCTGCCTCGGCCTCCCAAAGTGCTGGGATTACAGGCGTGAGCCACCACGCCCGGCCGACATATGGGTCTTAAGAGCATCTACACCCACCAAATATTTCCTAACAAACACTAAGATCTTTAGGACAGTCTCCATAGGGTTTCACCATATTGGTAAAGCTGGTTTTGAACTCCTGACCTCAAGTGATCCACCCGCCTCAGCATCCCAAAGTGCTGGGATTATAGGTGTGAGCCACCACGCCCGGCCATATTTATGGTTTTTGGTTTTTTTTTGAGACAGAGTCTTGCTCTGTCGCCCACGCTGGGTGACAGGCGCGTGCCACCACGCCCGCTAGTTTTTTGTATTTTTAGTAGAGATGAGGTTTCACCAAGTTAGCTGGGATGGTCTTGATCTCCTGACCTCATGATCCACCCGCCTCGGCCTCCCAAAGTACTGAGATGACAGGAGTGAGCCACCACGCCCGGCCTGGTAGAGAACATTTTGTGGGCTTAGTTCCCCACCCTCAAATTAGCAAATAATAGAGTTTTTCTTTTTTTTTTTTTTTTGAGACCGTGTTTCGCTCTTGTTGCCTAGGCTGGAGTGCAACGGCACGATCTCGGCTCACTGCAACCTCCACCTCTCGGGTTTGGGTGATTCTCCTGCCTTAGCTTTCCGAGTAGCTGGGATTACAGGTGCCTGCTACCACACCCAGGTAATTTGGTTTTTGTATTTTTAGTAGAGATGACATTTCACCATGTTGGCCAAGTGAAATTAGCTGGGTATGGTGGTAGGCGTTTGTAATCCCAGCTACTCAGGAGGCTGAGGTGGGAAAATCGCTTGAACCCAGGAGGTGGAAGTTGCAGTGAGCTGAGATCATGCCACTGCACTCCAGCCTGGGCAAGATAACGAGACTCCATCTCAGGGAAAAAAAAAAAAAAAATTGCAAAAAGGCTTTGAAATGAACAAAAAAATTCGATGATTGGGCATGCTACCCAGTGCATCCTTCGGGTTATGTAATTTTATCGGGACCAGCACCTTCATTGTCTCTGAGTTGCTTTACAACTCTGTCATTTGCCAAAAACCTTAAGAGTAAGGCAAACAAGTTCCTGTCCAAAGAAAACAATCTGATTAGTTTCATTAGACTAATGAGTCTCATGGAATGTACTGATCACTGCCCTATGGATACTGGCCAGCTTTACATCTATCTGTAAATTCACTTTTGAGTGTTCCCTGAATTTTCCTTTAAACTGGTTATAACATCATATTAGTTTCCTTATTAAGTGACAAATTAAATCTAATTTTGACACATGATGTGTTCACTTAAAAATCACTCCCACCCTCAGCCAGGCGTGGTGGCTCACACCTGTAAATTCAGCAGCTATAGTCCCAGATTCTCAGGAGGCTGATGTGGGAAGATCGCTTAAGCCTGGGAGGCAGAGGTTGCAGTGAGCTGAGATCGAGTCACTGCCCTCTGACCTGGGCGATGGAGTCAGACCCTGTCTCAAAAAAAAAAAAAAAAATTAAAATTAAAAAGCAGCAACACTGAAAGGATCAGCTACAGCTGAAAGTGGCTGATGGGGATGGAGAAATGCAGGTAGGAAACTGCTGTTTCTCTAATCTTATGGAACTAAGAGACTCTTGATGCTACATGGATGTATAATTGCATTAAGATTTGTTGTAAATTTTGGCCAGGCACAGTGGCTCATGCCTGTAATCCCAGCACTTTGGGAGGCCAAGACGGGTGAATCATGAGGTCAGGAGTTCGAGACGAGCCTGGTCAACATGGTGAAACCCTGTCTCTACTAAAAATACAAAACTTAGCCAGGCGCGGTAGCAGATGCCTGTAATCCCATCTACTAGGGAGGCTGAAGCAAGAGAATTGTGTGAACTCGGGAGGCGGAGGTTGCAGTGAGCCAAGATCCCACCACTGCACTCCAGCCTGGCAACAGAACAAGACTCCATCTCAAATAAAAAACAAATAAATAAAAAACACTGGGGAGAAAATGAAGGATGCAATTATTATTGGAGGCTGAAGGAGAAAGCAGGGAGAGTTTAGAGAAAGAGGCCCTGGGCCATGTCACAGGGAGCCGGTGATGGGAGCTAGCCGGGAAGCTTCAGCAAGGACAGGATGGTTGGATTTGCATTTCAGATGAATTATTCTGGCTGCACTGTGATAGACAGACTGGAGATGGTTCAGAATAGACACACCAGTTAGGAAGCTATTCCATACAGCAGGAAAAAGAAAGAAGGCTGTGATCATAAGGAGGGACAGACTGAAGTTTCATATTGTTGTTGTTTTTGAGACAAGGTCTCACTCTGCCACCCAGGCTGGAGGACAATGGCATGATCACAACTCACTGCAGCCCTGAACTTCTGGGCTCAAGCAATCCTCCTAACTCAGCCTCCTGTGTCGCTGGTACTACAGGCAGGCACCACCACACCTGGCAAATTTTTTTTAATCAGAGCAGGAACGGAAGTTTATCACAAAGCTCTAGAGCAAGAAAGGAAAGTGCAATTCGAAGAGATCCAAGTGGGTGAATTGAACAGGTTTTTGGGGTTTTTTTTGGTAGAGACAGGGTCTCCCCGTGTTGCCCAGAGTGGTCTCGAACTCCTGGCCTCTTAAGTGATCCTCCCGCGTCAGCCTCCCAAGTAGTTGGGATTACAGGTGTGTATCACCATGCCTTGCTAAAGTATTTTTAAAAAGTTGTTGACTGGCTGGGTGCAGTGGCTCAGGCCTGTAATCCCAGCACTTTGGGAGGCCGAGATGGGTGGATCACCTGAGGTCAGGAGTTCAAGACCAGCCTGAACAACATGGTAAAACCCCATCTCTACTAAAAATACAAAAATTAGCTGGGTGTGGTGGCACATGCCTGTAGTCCCTGCTACTTGGGAGGGTGAGGCAGGAGAACAGCTTGAGCCCCACAGGCAGAGGTTGCAGTGACCTGAGATCGCGCCATTGCACTCCAGCCTAGGCAACAGAGCGAGACTCTGTCTCAAACAAATAAATAAATAAAAATTTAAAAATAAGAATAAAGTTGGTGACTGATTCAATGCAGAAGGAGGCAAGAAGACTCACAGGCTTCTGACTTTCAATTCTGGGTGATGAAAGTGTCATTAACTGGAAATGGGAGCAGCAGCAGGTCCAGAGGAAAGTTAAGTGCAGACTGGGACACACAGAGTTTGACTGTGCAACTTTGGTAAGCAGTTGGAGTCATAAAAGTCCTAGCTCAAGACGGGTGTCAGAGCTGGGGACCTAGATCCAGAAGTCGCCAGCTTCTGAGAGGTAGATAAAATGATGGCCCTGGTAGAACATGTCAAGGGACAAAGACAGAAAGTGCTACAGAAGGCCAGGAACACCAAGACAGACACACCAGGTGGGGCGGGCTCACCACAGACACCAAGGAGAAAGACCCCAAGCATATCAGGAAAATTCAGTGTCCCAGAAGAAGCCAGCTGAGTTGAATGTCTCAAACAAAACAGAGTGGTCACATCTGCTTCTTGCACAAAATAATTAGCTATAGAAACTCTGAAAAACTTTACACAATCTTCTAGTCCAGAGTTGTTAAAATGGGGTAATGCCACCAACAACTTCTTTTTTTTTTTTTTAAAGAGATGGAGTCTTGCTCTGTCACCCAGACTGGAGTGCGGTGGCAGGATCACAGCTTACTGCAACCTCCGCCTCCCAGGTTCAACAATTCTCCTGCCTCAGCCTCCCGAGTAGCTGGGACTACAGGTGCACACTGCCACATCTGGCTAATTTTTTGTATTTTGGTAGAGATGGGGTTCCACTAGTTGCCCAGGCTGGTCTCAAACTCCTAAGCTCAGGCAATCCACCTGCCTCGGCCTCCCAAAGTGCTAGGATTACAGGCGTGAGCCACCGCGCCCGGCCTGGTTGGTTAGTTAGTTAGTTATTTTGAAACGGAGTTTCACTTTGTTGCCCAGGCTGGAGTGCAATGGCACGATCTCGACTCCCCGCAACCTCCACCTTCTGGGTTCAATTGATTCTCCTGCTTCAGCGTCCTTCGTAGCTGGGATTACAGGCATGCGCCACCACGGCTGGCTAATTTTGTATTTTTAGTAGAAACGGGGTTTCTCCATGTTGATCAGCCTGGTCTCAAACTCCTGACCTCAGGTGATCCGCCCACCTTGGCCTCCCAAAGTGGTGGGATTACAGGCGTGAGCCACTGTGCCCGGCCAGGGTTTTTATTTTTTGAGACAGAGTCTCACTCTGTCACCCAGGCTGGACCGTAGTGGTGCAATCTCAGCTCACTGCAACCTCCGCCTCCTGAGTTCAAGCGATTCTCCTGTGTCAGCCTCCCAAGTTGTTGGGATTACAGGCACCCACACCACCGTGTGCAACTAATTTTTTTTTTTTTTTTTTTTTTTTCAGATGGAGTCTCACTCTTGTTGCCCAGGCTGGAGTGCAATGGTGCAATCTAGGTTCACTGCATCCTCCGCCTCCTGGGTTCAAGCGATTCTCCTGCCTCAACCTCCTGAGTAGCTGGGATTACAAGCACCCACCACCATGCCTGGCTAATTTTAATTTTTGTATTTTTAGTAGAGATGGGGTTTTGCCATGTTGGCCAGCCTGGTCTTGACTTCCTGACCTCAGGTGATCTGCCTGCCTCAGCCTCTCAAAGTGTTGGGACTACAGGTATGAGCCACAGCACCCAGCCTAGCCATTGTTAATATGGGAGAAAATATTAGAACGTCTTGGTCTATTTCATTCTTCTTTCTTCTCCCTTTTAACATTTTCTATGTTTTATAATATGTGCCATATTCTGAGCGAGCAAAATATATACTTTATGAATACTTATATATATCTTGTGGGACATGCTCAAAAATTTTTACTGATAGAATTGTGACCATTATTCTATGTAATTCATTAAAATATATTTGAACCAGGCCAGGTGCAGTGGCTCACACCTGTAATCCCAAAACTTTGGGAGGCACAGACAGAAGGATGGCTTGAGCCCAGGGGTTTGAGACCAGCCTGGGCAACACAGCAAGACCCTGTCTCTACAAAAAAAATTTAAAAGAGTGGCTGGGAGCAGTGGCTCACACCTGTAATCCCAGCATTTTGGGAGGCCAAGACGGGTGGATCACTTGAGGACAGGAGTTTGAGATCAGCCTGGCCAACACGGTGAAACCCCGTCTCTACTAAAAATACAAAAATTAACAGGCATGGTGGTGTGTGCCTGTGGTCCCAGCTACTCGGGAGGGTGAGGTAGGAGAATCGTTTGAACCCAGGAGGTGGAGGTTACAGTGAGCCAAGATAGCACCACTGCACTCCAGCCTGGGCGACAGAGCAATATTCTGTCTCAAAAAAAAAAAAAAAATTAAAAGTATTAACTGGGTGTGGTGGTGCACACCTGTAGTCCCCGTCACTTGAGAGGCTGAGGTGGGGAAGGACTGCTTGAGCCTGGGAGCTCAAGGCTGCAGTAAGCTGTGATCATACCACTATACTCCAGCCTACGCAATAGAGCAAGACTGAGACTCGAAAAAGAAAAGAAAATGCTGTATATATATGAGCCATATAAAAGACTACAGGCCAGGCACGGTGGCTCACACCTGTAATCCCAATACTTTGGGAGGCCAAGGCGGGCAGATCTCTTGAGGTCAGGAGTTTGAAACCAGCCTGGCCAACACAGTGAAACCCCATCTCTACTAAAAATACAAAAATTAGCTGGGTATGGTTTCATGTGCCTATAATCCCAGCTATTAGTCAGTCAGGAGGCTGAGACACGAGAATCACTTGAACCCAGGAAGCAGAGGCTGCCGTGAGCCAAGATGGCACCATTGCCTGAGAGACAGAGCAAGACTTCGTCTCAAAAAAAAGAAAGAAAGAAAGATGCTACAGTGCAATGGCACAATCATGGCTCACTGCAGCCTCAACTTCCTCAAGCTTGGGACCCATCACCTCACCTTAGCCTCCCAAGTAGCTGGAACCACAGGTGTGTGCCACCACACCCAGCTAATTTTTTGTATTTTTTGTAGAGACAATGTTTTGCCATGTCCCAGGCTGGTCTTGAACTCCTGGGCTCAAGCGATCCACCCACCTCAGCCTCCCAAAGTGCTGGAATTACAGGCGTGAGCCACCATCCCTGGCCGTATTCTTTCAAATCTTACATTTATTTTGCTGGTGAAAATGTGCTAAGAATGAACATTCTCCTTAAATGGAAGAATTCCTAAATATATTTCAATATATATTGAAATAGGTATTTTAATTCTTTGTTTTTGAGATGGAGTCTCACTCGGTCTCGCCCAGGCTGAAATGCAGTGGCGCAATCTCGGCTCACTGCAGCCTCTGCTCCCCGCGCTCAAGTGACTCTCCTGTTTCAGCCTCTCAAGTAGCTGAGACTACAGGTGTATGCCACCATGGCCCTGCTGGTTTAAGCTGTGTCTTCTCCCCTTTGGGACTAGCCTTGCCAGCCCATTAATTTTGTATTTTGAGTAGAGATGGGGTTTCACCACGCTGGCCAAGCCGGTCTCTAACTCCTCACCTCAGATGATCCGCCCGCCTCAGCCTCCCAAAGTGCTGGGATTACAGGTGGGAGCCACTGCACCCAACCAGTATTTTAATTCTCAAGAAAAACAGGTCATAGAATATGGGACAGCGCTCAGAAAAATTAGTTTCTAACCATTTTTAGTAAGTCCTTGTACAAGGATTTAGCATTATTCAGAAAGGTGAAACATTTGTAGAATTGTGTTACTTTAAATAAGGTATCATTTTTTATTTTTTTCATTTTCCTTAGCAAACTAACGCAGTATAAGGTACCGTTAATAATCACTTATTTTATAACTCAGAAACATGAAAAAAATCATTCATTTAATAAGGTAATCATGTATTCAATCATGATAGAATAAACTGTGCCCTGAAGTTCTTCTAGTACTTTAGTATTCAGTAATAAACTAATTCTCTTATCAAAAAGATTTCAGGCCGGGCGTGGTGGCTCAAGCCTGTAATCCCAGCACTTTGGGAGGCCGAGACGGGTGGATCACGAGTTCAGGAGATCGAGACCATCCTGGCTAACCCGGTGAAACCCCGTCTCTACTAAAAAGTACCAAAAAAACTAGCCGGGCGAGGTGGCGGGCGCCTGTAGTCCCAGCTACTCGGGAGGCTGAGGCAGGAGAATGGCGTGAACCCGGGAGGCAGAGCTTGCAGTGAGCTGAGATCCGGCCACTGCACTCCAGCCTGGGCGACAGAGCCAGACTCCGTCTCAAAAAAAAAAAAAAAAAAAAAAAAAAAAAAAAAA
>NC_037670.1:15804777-15824971 GCF_003255815.1 Theropithecus gelada
AAAAAAAAAAAAAAAAAAAAAAAGATTTCAATGGGTTATTTATCTGTTTGTTTATTTGAGACAGAGTCTTGCCCTGTCACCCAGGCTGGAGTGCAGTGGCGCAATCTTGGCTCACTGCAACCTCCACCTCCCGGGTTCAAGCAATTTTCCTGCCTCACCCTCCCAAGTAGCTGGGACTACAGGCACCAGCTGCCACGCCCAGCTAATTTTTGCATTTTTAGTAGAGACAGGGTTTCGTTTGGCCAGGCTGCTCTCGAACTCCTGACCTCAGGTGATCCACCTGCCTCGGCCTCCCAAAGTGCTGCGATTACAGGCGTGAACCACCGTGCCCAGTCACAAAAAGACTTCAATAAGTTATCAAAAACATTTTGGCTCAGAGTCCTCAACTAATCTCTTCTGATATTAGACTGTTAAACATATTTCCTGTATTCTGAGGGTCACAAATAACTTCTAAATAATTTCTAGGCATATTTAAGTCATTTATGGGTTTTTTCATAGTTTATGCTCAGTATGCTAGAGATATATTGTACCAGATAAAGTATGCCTAAGTGTATAAAAAATCAGCTCTTTTTGGCCTTCTCATGCCATGTTAATTCTACAAAATTTAAAAAACAGTGTAAATGATGTTATTACCAACAAAGGTAGCTACCAAAGCGGAGACCACCAGAATGAGGGAAGGAGTCTTATTCTGAACTTCAAGAAAGCATGGTTCAGGATGAATAAAGTGCAGCCCTGGGTTTCAGAGGGTAAATCCTGCAGCCTACACCTCCCTCTGCCTCCCACCGAAGATGACAAAGGCTGAACATGAAGCCCGGGAGGTCACAGGGGCGCCGTGCCAGGGGAAACGAGGCTGCCCAGGTATACCCGATCCTCATCACAACAGGAGCGGTCACCTTCCTCGCAGATCCCTGCCCATCTGGGCAGCTGACCTGCCGGACTACAATGGCCTGACCCACTTAGCTGCTGCCCTCGTGGGTGCCTGTACCCTCACCTTCCCTCACCCGAGCTATTTCCGGCCTCCAGGGCATGACGGTGCTGTTGCTTTGTAAACTAAAAATACCTTGGCCCCAATGTTTCTGAAAGAGGGCTGGCAAGGCTAGTCCCAAAGGGGAGAAGACACAGCTAAAACCAGCAGGGAAACGGTGGGCCTTGAGGGGCTCCTGCACGCAAGGAGAGCTCACACATGCTCCCAGATGGGCTGGTTCCACACCCCTCAGGTATGAACACTAGCATACCTTAACTCACTGTGCTCATGGCCCAAATGATCAGACTGGAGGCAGCAGAAACAAATCCCCAAATTTCCATGCAGCCCAGAGGAGGAGAAACAAGAATGACCGCATAGCTTCTAAATTAAGCTGAATCATGATCACAAGGAACACACTAACATCACTGAGTTCCTGCTACTCGCCACTTGGCATGTCTGAATCACACCTGATGGCCAGGTGTGGTGGCTCACACCTGTAATCCCAGCACTTTGAGAGGCCAAGGTAGGTGGATCACTGGAGGTCAGCGGTTCAAGACCAGTCTGGCCAACATGGTGAAACCCTGTCTCTACTAAAAATACAAACATTACCCAGGCATGGTGGTAGCCACCTGTAATCCCAGCTGCTCAGGAGGCTAAGGTAGGAGAATTACTTGAACCCAGGAAGTGGAGGCTGCAGTGAGCTGCGATCACACCATTGCATTCCAGCCTGGGCAACAAGAACAAGACTCCATCTCAAAAAAAAAAAAAAATTACAAGTGCCGAAAACCTCTGATTCAAGATTCTAAAGATTTTTGGCTGGGTGTAGTGGCTCATACCTGTAATCCCAGTACTTTGGGAGGCCAAGGCGGGTGGATCATGAGGTCAGGAGATCGAGACCATCCTGGCTAACACAGCGAAACCCCGTCTCTACTAAAAATACAAAAAATTAGCCAGGCATGGTGGTGGGCGCCCATAGTCCCAGCTACTGGGGAGGCCGAGGCAGGTGAATGGCGGGAACCCAGGAAGCGGAGCTTGCAGTGAGCCAAGATAGCACCACTGCACTCCAGCCTGGGCGACAGAGCGAGACTCTGTCTCTAAAAAAAAAAAAAAAAAAAAAAAAATTTCTGCCACACATTCAATGAGCAATCCTTCATTAAGCCCCTACCCTAAGCCAGGTGCTGTTCTAGGTGCTGGTATTAGGTTGGTATACCAAGCAGACAGTGTCTTCTTAAAGCTTTATTTTCTTTCCTTTCTTTTTTTATTCTTTCTTACTTTCTCCTTCTCTCTCTCTTTCTGTCTTATAGAAACAAGTGTCTGGCCAGGAGCAGTGGTTCACGCCTGTAATCCCAACACTTTGGGAGGCTGAGGCAGGTGAATCACGAGGTCAGGAGTTCGAGACCAGCCTGGCCAATATGGTGAAACCCTGTCTCTACTAAAAATACAAAAATTAGCTGGGTGTGGTGGTGGGTGCCTGTAGACCCAGCTACTTGGGAGGCTGAGGCAGGAGAATTGCTTGAACCTGGGGGGCGGAGGTCACAGTGAGCCAAGATCCTGCCACTGCATTCCAGCCTGGGTGACAGAGCGAGGCTCCATCTCAAAAAAAAAAAAAAGAAAAAGAAAAAAGAAACAGCATCTCACAGTGTTGTCCAGGCTGGTGTCAAACTCCTGGGCTCAAGTGATCCTCCCACCTTGGCTTCCCAAATTGTTAGGATTACAGGCATGAACCACTGCACCCAGCCTTAAAGCTTGCTTTCTAGTGAACCAACATAAAAAGACAAAAAATGCCACAGGCACACAGTGTTTCATTGCAGTACTGTTTGCAGAAAGATCAGTCTGCATCCCACCCATCACATACCAGGATAAACTCCAAATTACATCATATTTGAAAGTTAAAAAATGACGTAAGAGTATCAGGATAAAATACAGGTGAATTCGTTTTATCATTAGAGTTAGGAAGACCTTTCTACCGCTGACAAAAACCAAATGTCAGAAAAGATTGTTAAACTTTGGCTACATAAAAACGAACTTCAGGCCGGGCACGGTGGCTTATGCCTGTAATCCCAGCACTTTGGAGGCCGAGGCAGGTGGATCACTTGAGCCCAGGAGTTCGAGACCAGCCCGGCTAACATGGCAAAACTCCGTCACTACTAAAAATACAAAATTTAGCTGGGCATGGTGGCGGGCACCTGTAATCCCAGCTACTCGGGAGGCTGAGGCAGGAGAATCGCTTGAACCTGGAAGGCGGAGATTTCAGCGAGCCATGATCGCGCCATTGCACTCCAGCCTGGGCGAAAGAATGAGACTCTGTCTCAAAAAAAAGTGATCTTTTTGAAATGGTTAAAGAGGAGTTACATATGATCCAGCAATTCTGCTCTAAGTATACATGCAAGAGAAATAAAAACCGATGTCCACACAAAGCTTACATGCAAATGTTCGTAGTAGCATTATTCACATTAGCCAAAAAGTGAAAGCAACCAAAAAGTCCAACATAAAAAGACATAAAAGACAAAAACAAAAGACTAAGGAGGGCCAGGTATGATGGCTCACACTTGTAATCTCAGCACTTTGGGAGGCTGAGGCAGGAGGATTAGTTAAGGCTAGGAGTTCGAGACCAGCCTAGACAACATAGTGAGACCCTGTCTAGACAAAAAATGAAAAAACCAACCAGGCATGGTGGTGCATGCGTGTAGCCCCAGCTACTCAGAAGGCTGAAGTGGGAGGATTGTTTGAGTCTGGGAGCTGGAGGCTGTAGTGAGCTATGATCGCACCACTGCACTCCAGCCTGGACGACAGAGGAAGACGCTTCCTCAAAAAAAAAAAAAAAAAAGAAAGAAAGAAAAAGAAAAAAAAAAAAAATTGGCCAGCTGCAGTGGCTCATGCCTGTAATCCTAGCACTTTGGGAGGCTGAGGTGGGTGGATCACCTGAGGTCAGGAGTTCGAGACCAGCCTGACCAACGTGGTGAAACCCCATCTTTACCAAAAATACAAAAATTAGCTGGGCATGGTGGCAGGCACCTGTAATCCCAGCTACTCACGAGGCTGAGGCAAGAGAATCACTTGAACCTCGGAGGCGGAGGTCACAGTGATCTGAAATCTTTTTTTTTTTTTTTTTTTTTTTTACGGAGTCTTGCTCTGTTGCCTGGGCTGGAGTGCAGTGGCCGGATCTCAGCTCACTGCAAGCTCCGCCTCCCAGGTTTACGCCATTCTCCTGCCTCAGCCTCCCAAGTAGCTGGGACTACAGGCACTCGCCACCTCGCCCGGCTAGCTTTTTGTATTTTTTAGTAGAGACGGGGTTTCACCGGGTTAGCCAGGATGGTCTTGATCTCCTGACCTTGTGATCCGCCCGTCTCGGCCTCCCAAAGTGCTGGGATTACAGGCTTGAGCCACCGCGCCAGGCCTGGCTTTTTCTTTTTGGTCTCACTCTGTCACCCATGCTGGAGAGCAGTGGTGCGATCAGAGCTCCCTGCAGCCTTGAACTCCCAGGAATAGGCGATCCTCCCACCTCAGGCTCCCGAGTAGCTGGGACTACAGGTGTGCACCACTACATCCAGCTAATTTTTAATGTTTCGTAGTGATGGCGTCTCATGATGTTGCCCAGGCTTCTCAAGCTCCTGGCCTCAAGTGAGAGTAAAGCATGTTCCGAAGGAAAAATAAAAAAAGAAGAAGGCGGCGTGGGGCTATCCCCTTTATTCCTTCAAAGTCTATTTCCTGTTGCACTTCCTTTTACCAGAAAGCCACAAAAATTAAACCTTCAAATCCGGTAAGTTAGTGGTTTTTCACAAATGAACAAAAACTCTAAAACTGGCAGGGGAGTTGAAAGTAGCAGAGGTAAATATCATGGTCCCGAAGAAAGACACCCCACTCCCCACCCCCAGGATGTGAAGTGGCTGCTCGCTGCACTTGGTCTAGCCCAAGCCTACAATCTTCACGCTTTTTTCTTTTTTTAGAGACAAGGTCTTGCTCTGTTGCCCAGCCTAGAGTACAGTGGCACAATTATAGCTCACTGCCTCCTCGACCTTCTGGCCTCAAGTGATCCACCTCGGCCTCCTGAGTAGCTGGGACTATAGGCATGCACCACCACACCGACCTAATTTTTGTTTTTTTTGTTTTTTTTTTTTTGTAGAGATGGAGTTTCGTCATGTTGCCCAGGCTGGTCTCAAACTCCTCAGTTCAAGCGATCCTCCCACCTCGGACTCCCAAAGTGCTGGGATTACAGGGGTGAGTCACTGCACCTGGCCCACAGAATTCTTTTTTCAATCTTATTACTTTTTTTTTTTTTTTTTGGAGATGGAGTCTTGCTGTGTTGCCTAGGCTAGAGTGCAGTGGCACAAACTTGGCTCACTGTAACTTCCACCTCCCAGGGTTCAAGTAATTCTCCTGCCTCAGCCTCCCAAGTAGCTGGGATTACAGGCACACGTCACCATGCCCGGCTAATTTTTGTATTTTTAGTAGAGATGGGGTTTCACCATGCTGGCCAGGCTGGTCTCAAACTCCTGACCTCAGGTTATCCGCCTGCCTCAGCCTCCCAAAGTGCTGGGACCTACAGGCGTACATCCCACCGCACCCGGCCAGAGTTCAGCTTTCTTTTAGACATGACATGATCAGATTTATGGGAGGGTATGTGTTTTTGTTGTCGTTTAATTTTAGAGACAGAGTCTCACTCTGTTGCCCAGGCTGGTGTGCGGTGGCATGATCGAGGCTCACTGCATCTTCGGCCTCCTTGTCTCAAGTGATCCTCCCACCTCTGCCTCCCAAGTAGCTGGGATTACAGGCACACACCACCACACCTGGCTAATTTGTTTTTGTACAGACTGGGGTCTTGCTGTGTTGCCCAGGCTGGTCTGGAACTCCGGGGCTCAAGGGATCCTCCCACCTCAGTCTCCCAAAGTGCTGGGATTATAGGCATGAGCCACCACACCCAGCCCTCAGTCTGATGTACATTTTTTAGAAGTTGCCTCTGCTTGGTGGAGATGGCAGATACTTCAATAGTCCCGGCGAATGGATACAGTAGGGTAGACTAGAGAGGTGGTTATAAATAGAGAAGTGGATATATAAAAAAGGCAGATTTCTCAATGGTAAAAAGCAATTTTCACCAAAACAGTATCATGTAGTAGGTTTTCTCTTACAGTAGTTTTTGCGATTTTTACAAATGACTGCAAATTATGTTACTCTAGACAATAGGTTTCAAAAAGGGGAGTACAGGGGCCAAATACAGCCTGCAGACACTTTTTGTTTTGCCCTCGAAGTTTCTTTTTTTTAAATCTGTTTTTTGGGCTGGGCACGGTGCCTCACGCCTGTAATCTCAGCACTTTGGGAGGTCAAGGTGGGCGGATCACGAGGTCAGGAGATCGAGATCATCCTGGCTGACACAGTAAAACCCTGTCTTTACTAAAAAATACAAAAAAGTAGCCGGGCGTGGTGGTGGGTGCCTGTAGTTTCAGCTACTCAGGAGGCTGAGGCAAGAGAATGGCATGAATCCAGGAGATGGAGCTTGAAGTGAGCTGAGATCACGCCACTGTACTCCAGCCTAGGCGACAGACCAAGACTCCGTCTCAAAAAAAAAAAAAAAAAAAATTTTTTTTTTTTTTTTGCTTTTTTTTTTTTTTTTTTTTGAGACGGAGTCTTGCTGTGTTTCCCAGGCTGGAGTGCAGTCCCACGGTCTTGGCTCACTAGAACCTCCACCTCCTGGGTTCAAGTGATTCTCCTGCCTCAGCCTCCCATGTAGCTGGGAATACAGGCGTGCACTATCACACTCACCTAATTTTTGGATTTTTAGTAGAGATGGGGTTTTGCCATGTTGTCCAGGCTGGTCTTGAATTCCTGACCTCAAGTGATCCACCTGCCTCAGCCTCCCAATATACTGGGATTACAGGCATGAGCCACCGTGCCCAGCCAAAGTTTCTTTTTCAAAAATCTGAATTGGCAATCTAAAAATCTTGATATCTGATTTCTCTTGGTGCTGACTAGATCCGGCAAACACTAGGCCCCTATTTCCGAAGGTGGTAACCGGGGAGGGCACAGGCCTTCTGGTTTACCAGACCCCTGACCTGATCCAGCAGCACCCTTCACTCAATTCAAGCCACTTGCTGGAGGTTCTGATCCCTCTCGTCAGGTACCATTTCAGGATGCCACAAGCCCTTGCTCACACGAAAGTACCTCAATTTGGACCTCAAAATAAAGAGGCCAGTTCATCTCAACTCATTTATTTATTCATTTATTTGAGACAGCATCTGTCGCCCAGGCTGGAGGGCAGTGACACAATCTCGGCTCACTGTAACCTCTGCCTCCCAAACTCAAGCGATCCTCCCACCTCAGTCCCCCAAGTAGCTGGGACTACAGGCTCACGCCGCCATTGCCCCGCCACCACGCCCAGCTAATTGTTTTGTATTTTAGTAGAGACAGGGTTTTACCATGTAGCCCAGGGTGGTCTCAAACTCCTGAGCTCAAGCGACCCACACACCTTGACCTCCCAAAGTGTTGGGATTACAGGAGTGAGCCGCTGTGCCCGGCCACTTTCACTCAATTTTGATCAACAGCCAGTGTTAGGTTTCATGTTAACTACCATCACCTGTCAAGCACCAGCCACTTGAAGACCCGCTACCGGGACGATCATACTTGGATATGGCCAAACCAACGTTAGGAAGGGAAGGCACCTGCAGTGTCTCACAACTGGGTGGTACTACCGCTCAGACTGGTTCATTGTGCACGCCAGGGAGCAACCCAAGTACCATCCAACTGTGACCTCCCCAAAAAGTCCCTCCTTCATCACAGAGGTATGCAAATGGAATGCAAGAGGGGTGCAGTACTTGGCCACCTTTCTTTGAGAAAGAATTCTCGAGGTGACAACTTTTCCTTCCACTAGAAAAAGTCATCTGAGGCCGGGCTCACTGGGTCCTGACTGTAATCCTAGTGCTTTGGGAGGGCAAGGCAGGAGGACTGCTTGAGACCAGAAGTTTGAGACCAGTCTTGGCAACATAGCAAGACCTTGTCTCTACCAAAAAAGGAAAGAAAAAAGAAAGAAAAAGGCAACTGAAATTCAAGGGATGTAGAAATAGTCTCTTGGCTGGGCGCAGTGGCTCACGCCTGTAAGCCCAGCACTTTGGGAGGTCAAGGCAGGCAGATCACTTGAGGTCAGGAGTTTGAGACCAGCCTGGCCAACATGGTGAAAACCCAACTCTACTTAAAAACACAAAAATTAGCCCAGCGTGGTGGTGGGCACCTGTAGTCCTAGCTACTCAGGAGGCTGAGAAGAATCACTTGAACTCCGGAGGCAGAGGCTGCAGTTAGCCGAGATGGCGCCACCGCACTCCAGCCTGGGCAAGAGTGAGACACTGTCTCAGAAATTAAAAAAAAATAAAATAAAAGGAAATATCAATTTTTTATAGCACAGGCGGTCTCCAGGGTGCTGCAGTGTGAGCCTACTCTAGGATCAGCTGAATGGTTCCAGGCCTCTGAAAAGTTTTGTGCTTCCACCTCTCCCACTTTATTTTCCCTAGTCTTCACCCTTACACCTCAGTTCTACCTCTGGCCAAAATAAGTAAGGTACATTTATCAAAACACTGTTAACTTGCAATCCATTTTTAGCCTCAAAGATAACATAAAACGTCTTTGCAAGCCAGATGTGGTGGCTCATGCCTATAATCCCAGCACTAGGAGGCCAAGATGGGAGGATCTCTTGAGGCCAGTACTTCGAGACCAGCCTGGACAACACAGCGACACCCCCTTTTTTTTTCTTTTTTTTTTTTTGAGACGGAGTTTCCCTCTTGCTGCCCAGGCTGGAGCGCAATGGAGCGATCTGGACTCACCGCAACGTCCGCCTCCCGGGTTCCAGCGATTCTCCCGCCTCAGCCTCCCGAGTAGCAGGGATTACAGGCATGCGCCACCACGCCCGGCTAATTTTGTATTTTCAGTAGAGACGGGGTTTCTCCGTGTTGGTCAGGCTGGTCTCCATCTCCCGACCTAAGGCGATTCGCCCGCCTCAGCCTCCCAAAGTGCTGGGATTACTTACAGGCGTGAGCCACCGCGCCCAGCCGAGACCCCCGTCTTTACGATTAAAAAAAAAGGGGTGGGGGTGCAAAGTTTCGGAACTAGAAAATTCACCCAACATTTAGTAAAGGTCCTCTTCAACACCCTTCCAGCCCATGCAATCTCGGACCCCACCTCCCGAGCTGCGGGACGTTCCCCAAGGCAAGTCGCTTAACCTGACCCTCAGTGCCGCGTTTGCAGAACGGGGATAAGGACCACCTTAGTGGGTCTCCCCAAAGTGGGGTCGCACGGGAAAATGCACGGTGCTTGGCATACACTCAGCTTCCAGGCAATGGCAGCTGCCGTGGCGTTTGCATCCCGCTGGCGAGGCGGGCGCTCGGGGAGGGCCGGGGGCCGGGCGGGCACGGCTCACCCACCTGCAGGCGGACGTTGAGCATCATGGAAGCCACGATGTAGAGGTAGGGAAAGTTGATGCGCAGCCGCCACGCCAGGTCGAAGAAGATGAGCAGCGTGCGAGTCAGCCCCTTGCAGAAGACCCCATAGGAGCGGGCGGCGGCCGAGCGCGAGAGCCGGACAGCCAGGCCCGACAGAGCCGCCGCCATATAGAGACCGGCGCTCCCACAGCCCGCCCGCCCGCCCGCCCGCCCGCCCGCCCTCTCCGCGCCGCGTCGCCCCGGCCGCTGGCCCTCGCCTGGAGCGTTCACGGAGCGAGGGAGGCGGCGGCTAGACCGGCGGGCGGGCGGGCCGCGGAGGAGCGGAGTCCGCACGTCACGCTCGGAGAAGCGCCTCCGCGAGCCGCCGCCTGGTCCCAGCCCGGCCGCGCAGCCTGACGTCACAAAGCCAGCCACGCGCCTGCGCGGCCCATAGGCCCCGCCCCTGGGCACGCCCCCGCCACCTTGTTGCAGGTAAGACGCGCATGCGCGGGAGAGGAGTCGTGGGGTCGAGGCTGATGCGCTGTCTCCGTTCGCCCCCTACTGGTGAGTTTGAAAATGAAGACAAAGAGAGGCGATGGACGGTAGCAATGGTTGCAGACAAAGTGAATGTATTTAATGCCGCTGAACTATACATTTTAAAATGATTGCAGTACTAAATCTTTTTTTCTTTTTATTTGAGATGGAGTTCCACTCTTGTTGCCCAGGCTGGAGTGCAATGGCGCGATCTCGGCTCACCGCAACCTCCACCTTCCGGGTGCAAGTGATTCCCCAGGCTCAGCCTCCCGAGTAGCTGGGATTACAGGTGCACATTACCACGCCTGGCTAATTTTTGTATTTTTAGTAGAGACGGGATTTCACCATATTGGCCAGTCTGGTCTCGAACTCCTGACCTCAAGTGATCTATCCGCCTTGGCCTCCCAAAGTACTGGGATTAGCATTTTTTAAATAAATCAAATAAAATAGGCCGGTTTCGGTGCCCGACACCTGTAATCCCAGCATTTGGAAGGCCAAGGCGGGTCCATCCTTTGATCCCAGAAGTTCAAGACCAGCCTGGGCAACATAGCAAAATCCTGTTTCTACAAAAAGTGAAAAAAAACTAGCCGGGCATGGTGGTGCACACCTGTGGTCCCAGCTACTTGGGAGGCTGAGGTGGGAGGATCGCTTGAGCCCAGGAGTTCGAGGATGCAGTGTGGTATGATCACACCACTGCACTCCAGTCTGGAAAACAGAGTGAGACCCTGTCTCAAAACAAAACAAAAACAAAAATCACAAACCTTTAGTTTCCCTTATTTTAGCAGCATTATATTTTGCCACATTTATCGTTGACATTAAAAAGCTCACTTCATTTTTTTGAAAGCTATTTTTTCCTTTCAGTGCACATTGCATGCTATCCTTGAGCACTGCAGTGCACATGCTTCAGAATTATTGTTTTTCAAGCTATCCTCTTGATAAAAAGTAGAATGAAAATGTCTTTATGCAGTATTTAGGCAAATAATTTAAACATTTTAAAGAGTAGAGTCTTCGATGGAGCATTTGCCAGAAAACACAGAATCAATCTGGTAATGTGTAAATAGGCTTGAAGATCAGCTAAATTTATTCTTAGGCTTGTAGAGATTTTCACTGGGGGAAATTTGTCAGTCCTGTTTATTTGAACTATGTGGAAAGACCAGATGGGCTGAGGTAACATGTGATTATATATAGAGAGAGAGATAGGTATATGTATATGTATAGACACACACACACACACACCCAGAGTCATACACACATGCATATATTATCCTCCCTGGTTACTCATTTTTTTGTCTCTAAATGCCATTGTGGCATTTAAAAAATTTTTTTCAAGATGAGGGGTCTTGCTATGTTGCCCACTCTGGAGTGCAGGGGCATGATCACAGCTCACCACACCCTGAACCTCCCTGGCTCAAGCCGTTCTCCTGCCACAGCCTTCTGAATAGCTGGGACTACAGATATGCGCCACCATGCTCGGCTTTTTTTTTTTTTTTTTTTTTTTTGCAAGGGACAAAATTTCACTCTTGTTGCCCAGGCTGGAGTGCAATGGTGCGATCTTGGCTCACTGCAACCTCCACCTACTGCGTTCAAGGAATTGTCCTGCCTCAGCCTGCTGAGTAGCTGGGATTACAGGCATGTGCCACCATGCCCGGCTAATTTTGTATTTTTAGTAGAGACGGTGTTTCTCCATGTTGGTCAGGCTGGTCTTGAACTCCCAACCTCAGGTGATCCACCCGCCTCAGCCTCCCAACGTGCTGGGTTTACAGACGTGAGCCAACCGTGCCTGGCACATACTCGGCTAATTTATTTTTATGTTATTTACTTATTATTATTATTATTATTGGTAGAGATAGGCTCTCACTATGTTGCCCAGGCTGGTCTGGAACCCCTGGCCTCAAGCCATCCTTCTACCTAGGCAGAGAGTTATTTTAACAGGCCATTTGGTTGCCGTAAACAATGGCAAGCAAAATTACCACAAAGCTAAACTGGGCAAGGTAAGAGGACTGTTGTAATGAGATGTAGTGAGAGGTCAAAGAGACACCCGGGAAAGCTAACAATATTTGAGGTGTATCCAGGTTAATTGTTCCAAACTAGAGTGCCGGCTGGGAAATTAGCCTAGGTTCCTGAACTAGCATTCAGCTGAGCCCAGGGTCACTGAGCCTCTTTGGGAATACATTTTCCTCATTATGGTCTGAGAAACAAACACAGACAGAACTAATTATAAATCAGTGTAAGCCAAACACAGTGGCTCATGCCTGTAATCCCAACACTTTGAAAGACCAAGGCCTTCCATAATTATTATTATTAAAAATAATTTTTTTTTTTTTGAGACAGAGTCTCGCTCTGTCACCCAGGCTGGAGTGCAGTGGCATGACCTTGGCTCACTGCAACCTCCACCTCCTGGGTTCAAGTCATTCAGCCTCCTGAGTAGCTGGGATTACAGCTTACTGTAATTACAGTCAAGAGGCTGAGGCAGGAGAATCATTTGAACCTAGGAGACAGAGACTGGAGTGAGCCAAGATCGCGCCATTGCACTCCAGAGAACCGTGTCTCAGGTGAGAGAAACAATCAAGTTCGTTCGTTCTCTCTTTCTTTCTTTCTTTCTTTCTTTCTTTCTTTCTTTCTTTCTTTCTTTCTTTCTTTCTTTCTTTCTTTCTTTCTTTCTTTCTTTCTTTCTTTCTTTTCTTTCTTTCTTTTCTTTCTTTCTTTCTTTTCTTTCTTTCTTTTTTTCTTTTCTTTCTTCCTTTCTTTCTTTCTTTCTTTCTTTCGAGATAGAGTCTCGCTCTGTCACCCATGCTGGAGTGCAATGGCGCTATCTCGGCTCACTGCAACCTCTGCCTCCTCGGTTCCAGCAATTCTGCCTCAGCCTCTTGAGTAGCTGAGATTACAGGCAAGCACCACCACACCCCGCTAATTTTTGTATTTTTAGTAGAGACAGGGTTTCACCATGGGTTAGCCAGGCTGGTCTTGAACTCCTGACCTCAAGTGATCTGCCTGCCTCAGCTTCCCAAAGTTCTGGGGTTATAGGCATTAGCCACTGAGCCCAGCCAAGCCTTTTTTCTTTTCAGCATGATCTGGTGAGGAAAGCACAGAGAAGCCAGGTTTCACATTTAGCAAGTTCTTGGTGCCCTGTGACCTGGTTCTGTAAAATGAGGATAAGGACACCCATCCTACAGGGTATTTATGAGAAGTGAAAGAGATCAGGTATACACGGCATTTAGCACAGTCCCAGGCAGATAGAGGACACCCAGAAAGTGGTGGTAGCTATTTTCTTTCTTTTCTTTTTCTTGTTTTTTGTTTGTTTGTTTGTTTTTTGTTTTGTTTTGTTTTGTTTTTTGAGACAGAGTCTCGCTCTGTCACCCAGGCTGGAGTGCAGTGGCGCGATCTTGGCTCACTGCAAGCTCCGCCTTCCGGGTTCACGCCATTCTCCTGCCTCAGCCTCCCCAGTAGCCGAGACTACAGGCGTCCACCACCATGCCCGGCTGATTTTTTTGTATTTTTAGTAGAGACAGGGTTTCACCGTGTTAGCCAGGATGGTCTCGATCTCCTGACCTCGGGATCCACCCGCCTCAGCCTCCCAAAGTGTTGGGATTACAGGCGTGAGCCACCGCGCCCGGCCTTCTTCTTCTTTTTTTTTGGGGGGGGGACAAGAGTGTGGTTCTGTTGCCCAGGCTGGAGTGCTGTGGTGAGATCTAGGCTCAGTACAACCTCTGCCTCCCAGGTTCAAGCGATTCCCCTGCCTTAGCCTCCTGAGTAGCTGGGATTACAGGCGCCCACCACCACGCCCAGCTAATTTTTGTAGTTTTAGTAGAGATGGGGTTTCACCATGTTGGCCATGCTGGTATCAAACTCCTGACCTGACCTCAAGTGATCTGCCCACCTCAGCCTCCCAAAGTGCTGGGATTACAGAAGTGAGCCTCGATGCCCAGCCTCTCCTGCCTCATTTCTTTTTGAGACAGGATCTGGCTCTGTTGCCTAGGCTGGAGTGCAGCGGCATGGTCTCAGCTCACTGTAGCCTCAACCTCTTAGGCTCAAGCGATACTCCCAGCACAGTCTCCCAGGTAGCTGAGAGTATAGATGCACACTGCTGCACCCGGCTGACTTTTTTGTTTGTTTGTTTTTGTTTTTGTAGAGACAGGGCCTTGCTAGGTTGCCTAGGCTGGTCTCAAACTTCTGGGTTCAAGTGATCCTCCTGCCTTGACCTCCCAAAGTGCTGGGATTACAGGTGTGAGCCACCATGCCTGGCCTAAATGGTAGCTATTTTCATGGTTAGATCCCTTGCATCCTTAGAAGAATGCAAGTTTAGGCTAGGCGTGGTGGTGGTGGCTGAGATTGCGTCATTGCACTCCAGCCTGGGCAGCAAGAGTGAAACTCCATCAAAAAAGAGAGAAAAGAAAAAAAGAAAGGGAGTAAGGAGGGAGGGAGGGAAGAAAGGAAAGAAAAGGGAAGGGAAGAAAAGGAAGGAAAGGAAGGAAAGAAAACAAAGAGGAGGGAGGGAGCCAGGTATGGTGGTTCGCACCTGTAATCTCAGCACTTTGAGAAGCCAAGGCAGTAGGATCGCTTGAGCCTGGTGGTTTGAGACCAGCCTGGACAATATGGTGAAATACCATCTCTACAAAAAAATACAAAAATTAGCCAGATGTGGTGGCACACACCTGTAGTCCCAGCTGTTTGGGAAACTGATGTGGGAGGATTGCTTGAGCCCAGGAGGTGGAGGTTGTAATGAGCCAAGATCATGCCACTGCACTCCAGCCTGGGTGACAGAGTGAGACCCCCACCTCAAAAAAAAAAAAAAAAGAAAAAGAAATTGAAGGATATTCACATGCATATATAGATGTACACAAACACATATACATATATAAATGTTATATACTATACATATATGCAAATATACACAAGCACATGTGTTTTTATTTGAAATGAAAAGTAATGAAAGGTAAATGAAAGGATATACCATAAATTTATTTTAAAGTGGTTTGGCCGGGCGCGGTGACTTATGCCTGTAATCCCAGCACTTTGGGAGGATGAGGCGGGTAGATCACTTGGGGTCAGGAGATGGAGATCAGCCTGGCCAACATGGCAAAACCCTGTCTCGACTAAAAACACAAAAATTAGGCAGACATAGTGGTACGCGCCTGTAATCCCAGCTACTTGGGAGGCTGAGGCACGAGAATTGCTTGAACCCGGGAGATGGAGGTTGCAGTGAGTTGAAATATTGCCACTGCACTCCAGCCTAGGTGACAGAGCAAGACTCTGTCTCAAAAAAAAAGAAAAAAAAGTTATACTTCCCAGCATATATCTTCGTTTTTAGAATTTGACTTTGGAACCATGTAAATATTTTCCACAGTTGTAAAACAAAACTAAATTTCTAAAAAATATATAAAAACTGAAAGCAAAATAAAACAAATGAAATCTGTATATCTAGTTAATGATATAACCACACAGAAAGAGGAACTATTTGAAGAAACATTAAAACTGTAATTTTTTTTTTTTTCAGACAGAGTTTCGCTCTTGTTGCCCAGGCTAGAGTGCAATGGCCTGATTTCAGTTCACTGCAACTTCCTTCTCCTGGGTTCAAGCGATTCTCCTGTCACAGCCTCCCAAGTAGCCGGGATTACAGGCCCATGCCACCATGCCCGGCTAATTTTTTTTTTTTTTTTTTTTTTTTTTTTTTGAGACGGAGTCTCGCTCTGTCGCCCAGACTGGAGTGCAGTGGCCGGATCTCAGCTCACTGCAAGCTCCGCCTCCCGGGTTTACGCTATTCTCCTGCCTCAGCCTCCCGAGTAGCTGGGACTACAGGCGCCCGCCACCTTGCCCGGCTAGTTTTTTGTATTTTTTAGTAGAGACGGGGTTTCACCGTGTTAGCCAGGATGGTCTCGATCTCCTGACCTCGTGATCCGCCCGTCTCGGCCTCCCAAAGTGCTAGGATTACAGGCTTGAGCCACCGCGCCCGGCCGTCCGGCTAATTTTTATATTTTTACTAGAGACGGGGTTTCATCATATTGGTCAGGCTGGTCTCAAACTTCTGACCTCAGGTGATCCGCCCTCCTGGGCCTCCCAAAGTGCTGGGATTACAGGCATGAGCCACCGCACCCAGCTAATTTTTTTTTTTCTTGAGATGGAGTCTCGCTCTGTCACCTAGGCTGGAGTGCAGTGGCGCCATCTTGGCTCTCTGTAACCTCCACCTCCCAGGTTCAAGTGATTCTCCTGCCTCAGCCTCCCGAGTAGCTGGGATTACAGGCACTTGCCACCACGCCCAGCTAATTTTGTATTTTTGGTAGAGATGTGGTTTCACCATGTTGGCCAGACTGATCTCGAACTCCTGACCTCAGGTAATCCACCCACCTCAAGTAATGCCACCTCCCAAAGTGCTGGCATTACAGGTGTGAGCCACTGTGCCCGGCCCTATTTATTTACTTATTTTTAAATTTTTCCTTGAGACAGGGTCTCACTCTGTGGCCTAGGCTGGAGTACCGTGGCATTATCATAGCTCACTACAGCCTGGACCTCCCAGGTTCGAGCAGTCCTTCCACCTCAGCCTCCTGAATGGCTGGGACCACATCACAGGTGCATGCTACCACACCTGGCTAATTGTGGTTTTTTAATTTTAATTTTTATTTATTTATTTTTGAGACGGGGTCTTGTTCTGTTGTCCAGGCTGGAGTGCAGTAGCATGATCTCGGCTCACTACAACCTTGGCAAGCAATTCTCCTGCCTCAGCCTTCAGAGTAGCTGGGATTACAGGTGTGAACCACCCCGCCTGGCTAATTTTTGTATTATTAGTAGACACAGGGTTTCACCATGTTGGCCAGGCTGGTGTTGAACTCCTGACCTCAGGTGATCCACCCGCCTCAACCTCCCAAAATGCTGGGATTACAGGCATGAGCCACTGCGCCGGGCCTCAGGTAACTTTTTATTTTATTTTTTTGTAGAGATGGGATCTCACCATGTTGCCCAGGCTGGTCTCAATCTCCTGGCCTCAAGCAATTCTCCTGCCTTGATTTTAAGATTACAGGCATGAGCTGCCATACCCCAACTCTCCTCTTGTAAAAATCAGCCTTGGATTTAGGGCTTTCCCTACTATAGAGTGACCTCATCATAGTCAGTTACCTCTGCAGACTCTATTTCCAAATAAGGTCACATTCTGAGGTACTGGGTGGATATGAATTTTTCGAGAACACTATTCAACCCAATGCAGTACTCAATTACACAAAACAAAAACAATATCATGGGAAACCTTTGGAAAATGCTTGGAGGGACACGCATTTTTGTAAACTAGTAAATAAAAGGAAAGGATGAAGCAATTATATTCTGCTCTACCTGTATGAACTGGGAGCTGGACTTCAAGGTAAGTGAGTAGTTAACAAGAATATATTTTTCTGGCTGGACATGGTGGCTCATGCCTGTAATCCCAGCACTTTGGGAGGCCAAGACGGATGGATTGCAAGGTCAGGAAATCAAGAACATCCTGACTAACAAGGTGAAACCCTGTTTCTACTAAAAAATAAAAAAAATAAAAATAAAAATAAAAAATTAGCCGCCAGGTGCGGTGGCTCACGCCTGTAATCCTAGCACTTTGGGAGGCCAAGATGGGCGGATCACGAGATCAGGAGATCGAGACCATCCTGGCTAACACGGTGAAACCCTGTCTCTACTAAAAATACCAAAAAATTAGCCAGGTGTGGTGGCGGGCGCCTGTAGTCCCAGCCATTCCAGAGGCTGAGGCAGAATGGCGTGAACCCGGGAGGCAGAGCTTGCAGTGAGCCGAGATCGCGACTCTGCACTCCAGCCTGGGAGACAGAGCGAGACTCCATCTCAAAAAAAAAAAAAAAAGAGGCCGGGCAGGGTGGCTCAAGCCTGTAATCCCAGCCCTCTGGGAGGCCGAGGTGGGCGGATCACGAGGTCAGGAGATCGAGACCATCCTGGCTAACACGGTGAAACCCGTCTCTACTAAAAAAATACAAAAAAATAGCCGGGCGAGGTGGCGGGCACCTGTAGTCCCAGCTATTCGGGAGGCTGAGGCAGGAGAATGGTGTAAACCCGGGAGGCGGAGCTTGCAGTGAGCTAAGATCCGACCACTGCACTCCAGCCCAGGCAACAGAGCGAGACTCCGTCTCAAAAAAAAAAAAAAAAAAATACATTTTTCTTTCTCCTTCCTTCCTTCCCTCCCTCCCTCCCTCCCTTCCTCCCTCCCTTCCTCCCTCCCTTCCTTCCTTTCTCACTCCCTCCCTCCCTCCCTCCCTTCCTTTCTCACTCCCTCCCTCCCTCCCTCTTTCTTTTTTTGAGAAAGAGTAGCGCTCTTTCACCCAGGCTGAAGTGCAGTGACAATCACAGCTCACTGCAACCTCCACTTCCTGGGCTCAAGCGATCCTCCCCTCTCAGCCTCCCAAGCAGTTGGGACCACAGATGCACACCACCACGCCTGGTTAATGTTTAAAATTTTTTGGTAGACATAGAGTCTTGCTATATTGCTGAACTCCTGGGCTCAAGTAATCCTCCCACCTCGGCCTTTCAAAATACTGGGACTGGCTGGGTATGGTGGTTCACGCCTGTAATCCCAGGACTTTGGGAGGCCGCAGTGGGCAGATCACGAGGTCAGCAGTTCGAGACCAGCCTGGCCAACATGGTGGAACCCCGTCTCTACTAAAAATACAAAAATTAGCCGGGCGTGGTGGCAGGTGCCTGTAATCCCAGCTAGTCCGGAGGCTAAGGCAAGAGAATGGCGTGAACCCGGGAGGCGGAGCTTGCAGTGAGCCGAGATGGCGCCACTGCACTCCAGCCTGGGAGACAGAGTGAGACTCTGTCTCAAAAAAACAAAAAAAAAAAAAAAAAAGGAAGAGGAACAGTGGAGGGGAACCCATGAATTGAAAAAGACTTGAGATGTAATTTGAAAAAGAAAGGAAGGCTTGAGAAATGTATCTGCCAAGTCCATCATATGGACTTTATTTCAAAAAAGTTAACTGTAGACTGGGTGTGGTGGCTCACACCTATAATCCCAGCACTTTGGGAGGCTGAAGTGGGAGGATCAACTGACCCCAGGAGTTTGAGATCAGCCTAGACTACGTGGCAAAACCCCGTCTCTACCAAAAAGAAAAAAAAATTAGGCTGGACTTGATGGCTCATGCCTGTAATCCCAGCAATTTAGGAGACCAAGGTAGTGGATCACCTGAGGTCAGGAGTTTGAGACAAGCCTGGCCAACATGGTGAAACCCCGTCTCTACTAAAAATACAAAAATTAGCTGGGCATGGTGGGGGGCACCTGTAATCCTATCTACTCAGGAGGCTGAGGCAGGAGAATCACTTGAACCCGGGAGGCAGAGGTTGCAGTGAGCTGAGATCGTGCCTTTGCATTCCAGCCTGGGTGACAGAGTAAGATCCTGTCTCAAAACAAAACAAAAGAAACTCAACTGTGAATAAAAACAGAGAGGGGAATTGGCAAAAATTGGAATTTGATGATTTTACAGAATTTTTTTTTTTTTTTAAATTTATTTTTGAAACGAAGTCTTGCTCTGTCGCCAGGCTGGAGGGCAGTGGCACGATTTTGGCTCACTGCAACCTCTGCCTCCTGGGTTCAAGCAGTTCTCCTGCCTCAGCCTCCTGAGTAGCTGGGATCAGAGGCACATGCCACCATGTCCAGCTAATTTTTGTATTTTTAATAGAAACAGGGTTTCACCATTTGCCCAGGGTGGTCTCAATCTCTTGACCTCGTGATCTGCCCACCTCGGCCTCCCAGAATGCTGGGATTACAGGCATGAGCCACCGTGCTTGGCCTGGAATTTTTTTTTTTTTTTTTTTTTTGATGCAATAATGGAATTACAGTTAAGTTTGTAAAAAGAGCTTCTCTTTTAGAAATACAGACTGAAGTTGGGGCCGGGCGCGGTGGCTCAAGCCTGTAATCCCAGCACTTTGGGAGGCCGAGACGGGCGGATCACGAAGTCAGGAGATCGAGACCATCCTGGCTAACCCGGTGAGACCCCATCTCTACTAAAAAATATACAAAAAAAGGCCGGGCGCGGTGGCTCAAGCCTGTAATCCCAGCACTTTGGGAGGCCGAGACGGGCGGATCACGAGGTCAGGAGATCGAGACCATCCTGGCTAACACGGTGAAACCCCGTCTCTATTAAGAAATACAAAAAACTAGCCGGGCGAGGTGGCGGGCGCCTGTAGTCCCAGCTACTCGGGAGGCTGAGGCCGGAGAATGGCGTGAACCCGGGAGGCGGAGCTTGCAGTGAGCTGAGATCCGGCCACTGCAGTCCAGCCTGGGTGACAGAGCGAGACTCCGTCTCAAAAAAAAAAAAAA
>NC_037670.1:15829749-15856415 GCF_003255815.1 Theropithecus gelada
GTGGCGTGATCTCGGCTCACTGCAAGCTCTGCCTCCCGGGTTCACGCCATTCTCCCGCCTCAGCCTCCCAAGTAGCTGGGACTACAGGCGCCCGCCACCACGCCCGGCTAGTTTTTTGTATTTTTAGTAGAGACGGGGTTTCACCATGTTAGCCAGGATAGTCTTGATCTCCTGACCTCGTGATCCACCCGCCTCAGCCTCCCCAAGTGCTGGGATTACAGGCTTGAGCCACCGCGCCCGGCCTTTTTTTTTTTTTTTTTGAGACAGTGTCTCACTCTGTCCCCCAGGCTGGAGTGCAGTAGTGCGATCATAGCTCACTGCAGCCTCAACGTCCTGGGCTCGAGTGATCCTCCCTCCTCAGTCTCCCAAGTAGCTGGGACTACAGGCGCATGCCGCTACAGATGGCTAATTTTTAAATTTAGGGTATTTAAATGAGGTCCTGCTATGTTGCCCAGGCTGGTCTTCAACTTCTGGCCTCAACTGATCCTCCAGAGTTGGCCTCCAAAAGTACTGGGATTACAGGCGTGAGCCACTGTGTTGGGCTGTTGGAAAATTTTTTATTTATTACCAAATCATTGGCAAATCTCTGTGGCTCACACCTGTAGTGCCAACACGTTGGGAGGCCAACACTGGAGGATCAATGAGGCCAGGAATTTGAGTACAGCCTGGGCAATATAGTGAGACCCTGTATCTACAAAAAATAAAAATATTGGCCGGGCATGGTGGCTCACACCTGTAATCCCAGCACTTTGGGAGGTCGAGACAGGTGGATCACTTGAGGTCAGGAGTTCAAGACCGGCCTGGCTAACATGGTGAAGCCCCGTTTCTACTAAAAATACAAAACATGATCTGGGCATGGTGGTGCGTGCCTGTAATCCCAGCTACTCAGGAGGCTGAGGCAGGAGAATTGCTTGAACCCGGGAGGCAGAGGTTGCAGTGAGCTGAGATAACGCCATTCCACTCCAGCTTGGGCAACAAAAGTGAAACTCCACCTAAAAAAATAAATAGGCCGGGTGCAGTGGCTCACACCTGTAATCCCAGCACTTGGGGAGGCCGAGGCGGGTAGATCACGAGAATCAGGAGATCGAGACCATTCTGGCTAACACAGTGAAACCTCGTCTCTACTAAAAATACAAAAAATTAGCTAGGCATGGTGGCAGGTGCCTGTAGTCCCAGCTACTGAGGAGGCTGAGGCAGGAGAATGGCGTGAACCCAGGAGGCGGAGCTTGCAGTGAGCTGAGATTGTGCCACTGCACTCCAGCCTGGGCTACAGAGCGAGGCTCTGTTTCAAAAAAAATAAATAAAATTTAAAAATAAATAAATAAATAAATAAATAGGCCAGGTGCAGTGGCTGACGCCTGTAATCCCAGCAATTTGGGAGGCCAAGGCGGGTGGGTCATGAGGTCAGGAGATCAAGACCATCCTGGCTAACACAGTGAAACCCCATCTCTACTAAAAATACAAAAAATTAGCCAGGCGTGGTGGCGGGCACCTGTAGTCCCAGCTACTCTGGAGGCCGAGGCGGAGCTTGCAGTGAGCTGAGATTGCACTACTGCACTCCAACCTGGGTAACAGAACAAGACTCCATCTCAAAAAAATAAACAAATAAATTTAAATAAATAAATAAATAAAATAAAAATAGAAATAAAACTATTAGCCAGACATAGTGGTGCACACTTGTCGTTCTAGCTACTTGGGAGGCTGAGGTGGGAGAATCGATTGAGCCCAGGGGTTCAAGGCTGCAGTGAGCTATGATTGCACCACTGCACTCCAGCATGGGTTACAGAGGAAGACCCTGTCTCAAAAAAAAAAAAAAAACTCCACAGTTTTTTTTGAGGTCTTTAGTATGAGTTCTTCTGTGCTAGCTGAGGTTTTAAAAATGTGCACTATGTTAAACAATTATTTAAAGTAAATGGTTTAAAGTCATTTAAACTAAATGACTTTAATTATAAAAGAAAACAAATAACAGGCTGGGTGAGGGGCTCACGCCTGTAATCCCAGCACTTTGGGAGGCAGAGACTGGTGGATCAGTTGAGGTTGGGAGTTCAAGACCAGCCTGGGCAACACGGTGAAACCCTGTCTCTACTGAAAATACAAAAATTAGCCAGGCATGGTGACAGGCACCTGTAACCCCAGCTACTCAGGAGGCTGAGACACGAGAATCCCTTGAACCTGGGAGGCAGAGGTTGCAGGGAGCCAAGATTGGGTCATTGCACTCTAGCCTGGGTGACAAGAGTGAAGCTCCATCTCAAAAAAAAAAAAAAAAAAAATTGCCGGGCGTAGTGGCTTACTCCTGTAATCCCAGCACTTTGGGAGGATGAGGTGGGCGGATCACCTGATGTCAAAATGCCTGTAATCTCAGTTACTTGGGAGGCTGAGGCAGGAGAATCACTTGAACCCAGGAGGCAGAGGTTGCCACGACTCCGCCATTGCACTCCAGCCTGGGCAACAAGAGTGAAACTCCATCTCAAAAACAAAACAAAACAAACAAAAAATAAAGTTTGATTTTGATGTCTAAAGTATGAGCTTTTCTGTATTAGCTGATGTTTTAACAATGTGCACATTGTTTTTTTTTTTGTTTTTTTTTTGTTTTTTTTGTTGAGAAGGAGTCTGGCTCTGCCGCCCAGGCTGGAGTGCAGTGGCCGGATCTCAGCTCACTGCAAGCTCCGCCTCCCGGGTTTACGCCATTCTCCTGCCTCAGCCTCCCAAGCAGCTGGGACTACAGGTGCCCGCCACCTCGCCTGGCTAGTTTTTTTGTATTTTTAGTAGAGACGAGGTTTCACCGTGTTAGCCAGGATGGTCTCGATCTCCTGACCTCGTGATCCGCCCGTCTCGGCCTCCCAAAGTGCTGAGATTACAGGCTTGAGCCACCGCGCCCGGCCACAATGTGCACATTGTTAAACAATCATTTAAAGTAAATGATTTAAAGTCATTTAAGTTAAATGACTTTAATTAAAAAAAAATCAGGCCAGGCACAGTGGCTCACACCTGTAATCTCAGCATTTTAGGAGGCCGAGGCAGGTGGATCACGAGGTCAAGAGATCAAGACCATCCTGGCCAACATGGTGAAACCCTATCTTTACTAAAAATACAAAAATTCGCTGGGCATGGTGGCGTGTGCCTGTAATCCCAGCTACTTGGGAGGCTGAGGCAGGAGAATTGCTTGAACCCGGGGGTAGAGGTTGTAGTGAGCCGAGATCACACCACTGCATTCCAGCCTGGTGACACAGTGAGACTCCATCTCAAAAAAAAAAAATGTACTGTCTTGTTCCTCCACATCTTTATGGCACTTAGTGGACCTGTGGACTGGTAGAATGGAGAACACAAAGTTCATTCTCCTCATTGTACAGATGAGTAATGAGAAAAAAAAGGCTTAATGACTTAGCAACGTCACAGAGCCCATTGGTGACTAAGCTGGGGCCAGGTTGGCAGCAGAAGTCGGCAGTTCCCGGGCTTCTATCCCAGTGTGCCTTCCACTATACCACGCTTCCAATGCAAAATGTCAGCAAGGTTTATATAATTAAGAGAAAACAGTCCTTTTCTTTGGGCCATCAGACACTTGTATTTGAAGGGATCCAGAACCTTCCTTGGGGTTTTTATTCTTCTCATTAAGATGGCAAATTAGGGTGGGCACAGTGGCTCACACCTGTAATCCCAGTACTTTTTGGAAGGCCAAGGCCAGAGGATCACTTGAGTCCAAGAGTTCGAGACCAGCCTGGGCAACATAGCAAGGCCCCATCTCTACAAAAAAAGTTAGCTGGGTGTGATGACACATGCCTGTGTTCCCAGCTACACAGGAGGCTGAGGCAGGAGGATCTGTTGAGCCCAGGAGGTTGAGGCTACAGTGAGCTATGATCGTTCCACCACTGCAATCCAGCCTGGGTGACAGAGTGAGACTCAAAAAAAAAAAAAAAAAAAAAAAGAAGAAGATAAAAAGAAAGATGATAAATTATATTAACATACTACAAGAATTAGCCAGGGGTGGTGGCGTGCACCTGTAGTCCCAGCTATTTGGGACTCCACCGCTTGAGCCCGGGAGGTTAACTGCAGTGATCCAAGATCTTGCCACTGCATTCCAGCCTGGGTGATAGAGTGAGACCTTGTCTCTAAATAAATAAATAAGAGAAGGAACTATAAACAAATATTGAACCTTAATTGGCTGGGCACGGTGGTTCACGCCTGTAATCTCAGCACTTTGGGATGCCGAGGCGGGCGGATCACGAGGTCAGGAGATCGAGACCATCCTGGCTAACATGGTAAAACCCTGTCTCTACCAAAAATACAAAAAATTAGTCAGGCGTGGTGGCGGGCGCCTGCAGTCCCAGTTACTCGGCAGGCTGAGGCAGGAGAATGGCGTGAACCCGGGAGGCGGAGCTTGAGTGAGCCAAGATCGCACCACTGCACTCCAGCCTGGCGACAGAGTGAGACACCGTCTAAAAAAAATAAAAAATAAATTAAAAATTGAATGTTAATTAATAATATGCATTCTGGCCTTTCCATGCTACCCACAGAGAGGTCTCTCTGGTGTTGTTCTGGATTATCATCGTAACTTAAAGAGAAACTTTCACAATGTCCGGAGCCCTTGATGTCCTGCAAATTAAGGAGGAAGATGTCCTTACGTTCCTTGCAGCGGGAACCCACTTAGGTAGCACCAATCTTGACTTCCACATGGAACAGTACATCTATAAAAGGAAAAGTGATGGCATCTACATCCTAAATCTGAAGAGGACCTGGGAGAAGCTTCTGCTGGCAGCTTGTGCCATTGTTGCCATTGAAAACCTTGCTGATGTCAGTGTCACATCCTCCAGGAATACTGGCCAGAGGGCCGTGCTGACGTTTGCTGCTGCCACTGGAGCCACTCCAATCGCTGGCCACTTCACTTCTGGAACCTTCACTATCCATATCCAGGAAGCCTTTCAGGAGCCACAGCTTCTTGTGGTTACTGACCCCAGGGTTGACCAACAGCCTCTCACAGAGGCATCTTATGTTGACCTACCTACCTTGCTCTGTGTCACACAGATTGTCCTCTGCACTATGTGGACATTGCCGTCCCAAACAACAACAAAGGAGCTCACTCAGTGGGTTTGAAGTGGTGGATGCCGGCTCAGGAAGTTCTGCTCATCTGTGGCACCATTTCCCGTGAACACCCGTGGGAGGTCATGCCTGATCTCTACTTCTTTTCTTTTTTTCTCCAGATAGAGTCTCACCCTGTCACCCTGGCTGGAGTGCGATGGCGCGATCTCAGCTTACTGCAACCTCCGCCTCCTGGGTTTAAGCGATTCTCCTGCCTCAGCCTCCCGAGTAGCTGGGACTACAGGCACCTGCCACCACACCCGGCTAATTTTTTGTATTTTTAGTGGAGACGGGGTTTCACCGTGTTAGCCAGGATGGTCTCGATCTCCTGACTTCGTGATCCGCCCGCCTCGGCCTCCCAAAGTGCTGGGATTACAGGTGTGAGCCACCGTGCCCAGCCGGTGATCTCTATTTCTATAGAGATCCTGAAGATGTTGAAAAAGAAGAACAGGTTGGGCCAGGAGCAGTGGCTCACGCCTGTAATCTCAGCACTTTTGGAGACCAAGGTGGGTGGATCACGAGGTCAGGAGTTCGAGACCAACCTGGCCAACATGGTGAAACTCCGTCTCTATTAAAAATACAAAATAAAATTAGCCAGGTATGGTGGTGCGTGTCTGTACTCCCAGCTACACGGGAGGCTGAGGCAGGAGGATCTCTTGAACCCAGGAGGCGGAGCTTGCAGTGAGCTGAGATCCGGCCACTGCACTCCAACCTGGGCGACAGAGCAAGACTCTATCTCAAAAAAATTAAAAAATAAAAATAAAATAAAAAGCTGTCTGCTGCTGAAAAGGCTGTGACCAAAGAGGAATTTCAGGGTGAATGGACTGCTCCAGCTCCTAAATTCACTGCTACTCAGCCTGAGGTTGCAACTGGTCTGATGGTGTGCAGGTGCCCTCTGTGCCTATCCAGCAGTTCCCTACTGAAGACTGGAGCAGTCAGCCTGCCACGGAAGACTGCTCTGCAGCTCCCACTGCTCAGGCCACTGAATGGGTAGCAGCAACCACTGAATGGCCTTAAGGTGTTCTTGCATGGGCTCTTAAGCAACTTGGAAATAAGGTTGACGTAAAATAAACATCAGTTTCTAAAAAAAAAAAAAATGCAGTCTGAAGTGTTGAAGGGTAAAATGCACTGATTTCTGTAACGTCTTTAGTTTTTTCGGGTTTTTTTGGTTTGGTTTGGTTTCGTTTTGAGACGGAGTCTCGCTCTGTCGCCCAGACTGGAGGGCCGTGGCGTGATCATGGTTCACTACAAGCTCCACCTCCCGGGTTCACACCATTCTCCTGCCTCAGCCTCCTGAGTAGCTGGGACTACAAGCTCCCATCACCGCGCCCGGCTAAGTTTTTGTATTTTCAGTAGAGACGGGGTTTCACCGTGGTCTTTCCTGACCTCGTGATCCACCCGTCTCGGCCTCCCAAAGTGCTGGGATTACAGGCGTGAGTCACCGCGCCCAGCTCTGTAACTTCTTTTGAATTGAATTTAAAAATGAGGTGAATTAGGCCAGGCATGGTGGCTAACGCCTGTAATCCCAGCACTTTGGGAGGCCGAGGCGGGCGGATCGCAACGTCAGGAGATCGAGACCATCCTGGCTAACACAGTGAAACCCCGTCTCTACTAAAAACACAAAAAATTAGCTGGGCGCCGTGGCGGGCGCCTGTAGTCCCAGCTACTCAGGGGGCTGAGGCAGGAGAATGGCGTGAACCCGGGGGGCGGAGCTTGCACCTCCGCGACAGGGCCAGACTCTGTCTCAAAAAAAAAAAAAAAAAAAAAAATGAGGTGAATTGTTGAATGGATAAACGGATAGATACGTGGTAAAGCAAGTGTAATAAAATGTTCATTGCAGAATTTAGGTTGACATACGGCTGTTCACTGTATATTTCTTTCAACTTTTCTGTGTATTTGAAAATTTGTAGGCTGAGTACAGTGACTCACGCTTGTAAACCCAGCACTTTGAAAGGTTGAGGCGGGTGGATCACTTGAGATCAGAAGTTCGAGACCAGCCTGGCCGACATGGTGAAACCCCATTGCTACTAAAAATACAAAAATTAGCCAGGCATTGTGACTTGTACCTGTAATCCCAGCTACCCAAGAGGCTGAGGCTTGAACCCAGGAGGCAGAGGTTGCAGTGAGCTGAGATCGCACCACTGCACTCCAGCCTGGGTGACAGAGCGAGACTCCATCTCTAAAAAAAAAAAAAGAAAAGAAAGAAAAGGCCGGGCGCGGTGCCTCACACCTGTAATTCCAGCACTTTGGGAGGACAAGGCGTGTGGATCATGAGGTCAGGAGATGGAGACCATCCTGGCTAACATGGCGAAACCCCAGTTACTCAGAAGGCTGAGGCAGGAGAATTGCTTGACCCCAGGAGGCGGAGGTTGCAGTGAGTGGTGATCGCTCCACTGCACTTCAGCCTGAGCAACAAGGAGACTCCATCTCAAAAAAAAAAAAAAAAAAAAAAATTGTATAATAAAATGCTAGGGCCGGGCTTGGTGGCTCACGTCTGTATTCCCAGCAGTTTGGGAGGCTAGGGTGGGCAGATCACCTGAGGTCAGGAGTTTGAGACCAGCCTGGCAAATGTGGCGTAAACCCAGTCTCTACTAAAAACACAAAAACTGGCCAGGTACGGTGGCTCACGCCTGTAATCCCAGCACTTTAGGAGGCTCAGGCAGGCGGATCATGAGGTCAGGAGTTCAAGACCAGCCTGGCCAACATGGTGAAACCCCATCTCTACTAAAATTACAAAAATTAGCTGGATGTGGTGGCAGGTGCCTGCAATCCCAGTTACTTGGGAGGCTGAGGCAGGAGAATCGTATGAGCCCAGGAGGCAGAGGTTGCACTGAGCAGAGATCACACCACCATACTCCAGTCTGGGTGACAGAGCAAGATTCTGTCTCACAACAGAAACAAAATCAAAAGAAAGGAGAGGTATGGCACCAAGAATACACTTCTCGTCGTTATCACCTCCACGCATTGTCATCACAGGGGAGCCGGTTAACAAAAGTGGTTTGTCTTGTAACTATTCCTGGCTGTTCACACTAGTGGAAATTGACCCAGTTATAGACCCTGTGCGGGTTTATGGCCACACAGACTCCCTGCTCCGATACGGCCTCTCATACAATGATCCGCATGACCTGGGAGGCCCCTTCTCTCTTCAGCTTTGTGGTATCTCCCATTTCTGCCTCTTGTAGCTTCTTTCTTTTGGTTTATTTCCTTCTACTGAAGCAACATATGTTCCAGCAGCTTTCTGGGATGTGGTGTGTGGGAGGTAAAACTTTTTTGAGAACTTGCCTGAAAATGTTCTTATTTTATCCGCCTACTTGATCAATAGTTTGACTATGAGCAGAATTCTTGTGTGAAAACTTTTTTCCTTTAGAATTTTTCTGAAGGCATTGCTCCACCCTTGTAACTGCTGGGAAACCCCAAACCATTCTATTTCCTGTTTCCTTAAACCATGTGTTTTCTCTTTGGAAGCTTATAGGATCTTATCTGTTGCCATTGTTCTCAAGTTCCCCAATGATGTACTCTAGGTTGCGACTGTTTCAGTCACTGGGTTGGACTTTCCATCTGTAAACTGCTGTCATTCAGGTCTGGGAAATTTCCTTTCAATATTTTCTTTTTTCTTTTTTTTTTTTTTTTTTGAGACGGAGTCTCACTCTGTCGCCCAGACTGGAGTGCAGTGGCCGGATCTCAGCTCAATGCAAGCTCCACCTCCCAGGTTTATGCCATTCTCCTGCCTCAGCCTCCCAAGTAGCTGGGACTACAGGTGCCTGCTACCTCGCCCAGCTAGTTTTTTGTCTTTTTTAGTAGAGACGGGGTTACACCGTGTTAGCCAGGATGGTGTCGATCTCCTGACCTAGTGATCCACCCGTCTCAGCCTCCCAAAGTGCTGGGATTACAGGCTTGAGCCATCGCACCCAGCCGCCTTTCAATATTTTCGTGATTGTTTTCCTCCTTTGCTTGTTCTTTGTTCTTTCTTTTTCTGTTATAGGGTGCATTTTTTGTTTGTTTGTTTTTGTTTTTTTTTGAGACTGAGTCTCACCTATCGCCCAGATTAGAGTGCAGTGGCTCTCTTTAGGCTCATGGCAACCTCTGCCTCCCAGGTTCAAGCGATTCTCATCGTGCCTCAGCCTCCCGAATAGATGGGATTACAGGCGCACACCACCATGCCCAGCTAATTATTATGATTATTATTATTTGAGATGGAGTCTCACTCTTATTGCCCCGGCTGGAGTACAATGGCGTGATCTCAGCTTACTGCAAGCTCTGCCTCCCGGGTTCAAGCAATTCTCCTGCCTCAGCCTCCAGAGTAGCTGGGATTACAGGCGTGTGCCACCATGCCCAGCTAATTTTTGTATTTTTAGTAGAGACGGGGTTTCACCATGTTGGCCAGGCTGGCCTCGAACACCTGACCTCAGGTGATCCACCCACCTCGGCCTCCCAAAGTATTGGGATTAAAGTGTGAGCCAACACACCCGGCCTATAGGATGGGTGTTATTAAGCCGGTTGGATCTCCTGGTTTTCTTTTCTTTTCTTTTTTTTTTTTTTTTTTGAGGCAGAGTTTTACTCTTGTTGCCCAGGCTGGAATGCAATGGCACGATCTCAGCTCACCACAACCTCTGCCTCCCAGGTTCAAGGAATTCTCCTGCCTCAGCCTTCTGAGTAGCTGGGATTACAGGCACGTGTGACCACGCCCCGCTAATTTTTGTATTTTTAGTAGAAACTGGGTTTTGCCATGTCAGTCAGGCTGGCCTCAAACTCCTGACCTTGTGCTCAGCCTGTCTTGGCCTCCCAAAGTGCTAGGATTATAGGCGTGAGCCACCGCACCCAGCCTAATTTTGTATTTTTAGTAGAGACAGGATTTCTCCATGTTGGTCAGGCTGGTCTGGAACTCCTGACCTCAGGTGATCCTCCAACCTCAGTCTCCCAAAGTGCTGGGATTACAGGCATGAGGCATCGTGCCTGGCCAGATCTCCTGGTTTTCTAGTGTTCCCACTGTTTCCTTTTTTGTTTTTGAGACAGGATCTTGCTCTGTCACCCAGGCTGGAGTGTACAGTTCACTACTGCTTCGAACTTCTTTTTTTTTTTTTTTTTGAGACGGAGTCTCGCTCTGTCGCCCAGGCTGGAGTGCAGTGGTGCAATCTCCACTCACGCAAGCTCTCCCTCCCGGGTTCACGCCATTCTCCTGCCTCAGCCTCCCGTGTAGCTGGGACTACAGGCGTCCGCCACCACGCCCGGCTTATTTTTTGTATTTTTAGTAGAGACGGGGTTTCACAGTGTTAGCCAGGATGGTCTCGATCTCCTGACCTCGTGATCTGCCTGTCTCGGCCTCCCAAAGTGCTGGGATTATAGGCGTGAGCCACCGCTGCCTAGAACTTCTGAGCTCAAGTGATCCTCCCACCTCAGCCTCCCGGGTACCTGGGACTATGGGCGGGTGCCACCACACTCAGCTAATTTTTGTTTCTTTTTTGTAGTGGGGGGTCTCACCATGTTGCCCAAGTTGGTCTCAAACTCCAGGGCTCAAGCAATTCTTCACCTTAGCCTCCCAAAGTGCTGGGATTATGGGCGTGAGCCACCATGCCCACCCACCCAGTCCCAGCTTTTCAATTGAGTATTTTTAATCTCTGCTAAATTGCTTTTAATTTCCACAAGTTAAAAAAACACAAAAAACTTTCTATTTTTTCCTTTTTAAGTAGAACCCCTTCTTATTCATGAATGAATAATATTATCTTATTTCTAGCCTTAAAAATAACCATTTACTGGCCAGGCACGCCTGTAATCTCAGCACTTTGGGAGGCTGAAGCGGGCGAATCACGAGGTCTGCGGTTCGAGACTAGCTTGGCCAATATGGTGAAACCCCGTCTCTACTGAAAAATACAAAAATTAGCCAGGTATGGTGGTGCGTGTCTGTAGTCCCAGCTACTCAGGAGGCTGAGCCAGGAGAATCACTTGAACCTGGGAGGTGGTGGTTGCAGTGAGCCGAGATCATGCCACCGCACTCCAGCCTGGGTGACAGAGTGACACTGTGTCTCAAAAAAAAAAAAAAAATATATATATATATATATATATATGGGTCTAAATATATATAAGATCTATCTCTACCTAAAAATATATATAAATACATATTTACATATAAATATAATATAGGCCGAGTGCAGATAATCCCAGCACTTTGGGAGGCCAAGGCCAGTGGATCACCTAAGGTTTGGAGTACAAGACTAGCCTGGCCAACTTGGTGAAAACCTGTCTCTACTAAAAATATAAAAATTAGCCAGGCATGGTGGCAGGTACCTGTAATCCCAGCTACTCAGGAGGCTGAGGCAGGAGAATAGCTTGATCCCGGGAGGTGGAAGTTGCAGCATGCCGAGAACACACCACTGCACTCCATCCTGGGTGACAGAGTGAGACTCCAGCTCAAAATATATATTATATAACATATTTATAAATATATATAGTAATATATATTTATAAAGTAATATATATTTTAATATATAGTAATATATTTATTTATAAATAATATATATTTATATAAATAAAAAATGTATATTTTTTCCAGAGATGGGGGCTTGCTATGTTGTCCAGGCTGGTTTCAAATGCCTGGACTCAAACAATCCTCCTACCTCAGTCTCCCAAACTGCTGAGATTACAGATGTGAGCCATGGCGCCTGGCCCCATGTTGATATCTGTTTGTTTTTTACCTCCTGCCCTGGACAGATTCCACTCTCCACCCTCTTCCCTCCTCCCCAGAGGAAAACCGTCAGCATGGAACCATGAAGGAAGGGATTGGGGAGGCTCAAGATTCAGCCTACTAAATCTCTGTTTTTATGTTTTGTATTCCAGGCCCTATGCCTGGTCCTAAGGCCAAATACCCTGTGTTTCACTCTCTCTAGAGTGGAATCACGTCTTTTGTAGGTGAAGGGTAGGGTGGCCCCCTTACCGAGTGCATAACAGGCGGCCATGCAGGTCTTCTGCTGCTTTTCAGCTTTCATCCGTCTTCCTTATCCTACTCTCCCCTTACTCCTAGTTCCCTAAGGCCAGGGTGCCATCAATCCCAGCTCTTAAATGACTCTTTCATGTAGATCTGTTTTTTTTTTTGAGACGGAGTTTCGCTCTTGTCGCCCAGGCTGTAGTGCAATGGTGCAATCTCAGCTCACTGCAACTTCCGCCTCCTGGGTTCAAGCGATTCTCCTGCCTCAGCCTCCCAAGTAGCTGGGATTACAGGTGCCTGCCACCACACGCAGCTAATTCTTGTATTTTTAGTAGAGATGGGGTTTCACCATGTTGACCACGCTGGTCTCAAACTCCTGACTTCAGGTGATCCACCCTCCTTGGCCTCCCAAAGTGCTGGGATAACAGGCACGAGCCACTGGGCCCAGCCTAGGTCTAGTGTTGACCTGCCCTTCCCACTGCCAGTACACTACAGGTGGCTAAGTCAGTTACAACCATTCTGTCCACACATTCCTTCTTTCTTAATCCCTCTGTTCTAGGTTTCTGCCTTTTATTCCAGAAGTCCCCTTTCTGGAGGTCTAGTGGGATGTTGGGTAGAAGTAAAATGAGACACCTACAATCCAATCTGTAATCTTAACCTGGAAATGAATACTATATGTTAATTACCCATTGTGTGTCTGCCCCACTAGAATGCAGGCTTTAGAATGCAGAATAGCAGGGATCTTTTTCGTTCTTTTCACATTCTAACATCTAAGCAGCCAGGGGAGTGGAATGAATGAATGGCCTTGAATGGAGGACCTAGGCAGGGTGTACAATTGCATCCATAATAGGCGCTCAAAAAATAAATATATAAAACATTTAGAAACACATATGGTTGCCGCAGGTGATGGCTCACGCTTGTAATCCCAACACTTTGGGAGGCCCGAGGTTGGCAGATCACTTGAGGTCAGGGGTTCGAGACCAGCCTGGCCAACATGGTGAAACCCCGTCTCTACTAAAAACACAAAAGTTACCTGGGTGTGGTGGTGCACACCTGTAATCCCAGCTACTTGGGAGTTGTAGTGAGCTGAGATCGTGCCACTCTACTCCAGCTTGGGCGACATAGTGAGCCTCCATCTCAAAAACATAAAATAAAATAAGAAGAAAAGAAATACACATGGTCTAATAGAGTATCATTTGCATTTATTATTATTTTTTTTTTGAGATGGAGTTTTGCTCTTGTCGCCCAGGCTGGATGACACGATCTTGGCTCACTGCAACCTCCACCTCCCCGGTTCTAGCAATTCTCCTGCCCCAGCCTCCTGAGTAGCTGAGATTACAGGCGCCCACCATCACGCCCAGCTAAATTTTGTATTTTTAGTAGAGATGGAGTTTCACTATGTTGACCAGGCTGGTCTTGAACTCCTGACCCCAGGTGATCCACCCGCCTCGGCCTCCCAAAGTGCTGGGATTACAGGTGTGAGCCACCGCGCCCGGCCACATTTATTAATTTTAATTTAAGCTGCACATAATGGCTCACGCCTATAATCTCAGCAGTTTGGGAGGCTGAGGCTGGCACATCACTTGAGTCCAGGAGTTGAAGACCAGCCTGGGCAACATAGCAAAAAATATACAAAATTACATACAAAAATTATCCTTGTGTGGTGAGGTGCACCTGTGGTCCCAGCTACTCGGGAGGATCACTGAGCCCAGGAGACAGAGGCTGTAGTGAGCTGTGATTATACCACTACTCTCCAACCTAGGTGTCGAAGGCAGACCCTGTCTCAAAAAAACCCACAATTTTTAAAAAATTAACTTTTTGGATCATTTGTTGCTATGGGGAATATTCCAAGCAGATACTGAAGCCTAAAGTTGGACAACTGTTCTCACTCAGTTTTAAATTAACTGGTTTTCATATGTGGGTTGTACATTAATTTAATTAATTTTTTTGAGACAAAGTCTCCCTGTCACCCGGGCTGGAATGCAGTAGCTCGATCATAACTCACTGCAGCCTCAACCTTCTGGGCTCAGGAGATCCTCCTGCTTTGGCCTCCCAAGTAGCTGGGACAACAGGGGCATGCTACCACACCTGGCTAATTTTTTTTAGAGATGGGGGTCTTGCTATGTTGCCCAACCTGGTCTTGAATTCCCGGCTTCAAGCAATCCTCCCACCTCAGCCTTCCAAAGTGCTGTGATTACAGGAATGAACCACTGCATCTGGCATATTTATTTTATTTTTGGAGATGGAGTCTTGCTCTGTTGCCCAGGCTGGAGTGTGGAGTGCAGTGGCACGAAAAAAAAAAAAAAAAGAGTTCCAACAGCAGACTGGGCAGCATGGGGAAACTCCATCTCTACCAAAAATAGAAAAATCAGCCAGGTGTGGTGGCACCTGCCTGTAGTCCCAGCAACTTGGGAGGCCGAGGTGGGAGCTTGCTAGAGCCCAGGAGTTTGGGACCAGACTGGGCGACATAGTGAGATCCTGCCTCTATATAAAAAATCAAAAAAAAAAAAGTTACACCGACTATATATGACTTCTTAATTTTGCTTACAAAATGTTCATTATGCATATGAAAAGATAACTAAGAGGAAATATACCAAAATATTTGCACTTTCACCGTCTAATGGCCATTATCTCCAGAACTTGGTACAAAGTATGAGGCATAGCACTAAATACATTAAAAACAAGTAACAGAAAATGCATATGCGACCCAGGAGAACATGGAACACTTTTTTTGTTTTTTTGTTTTTTTTGAGAAGAAGTCTTGCTGGTCGCCCAGGCTGGAGTGCAGTGGTGAGATTTTGGCTCAATGCCACCTCCACCTCCCGGGTTCAAGCGATTCTCATGCCTCACCCTCCCGAGTAGCTGGGATTACAGGCATCCGCTGCCATGCACGGCTAATTTTTTTGTGTTTTTAGTAGAAACGGGGATTCACCACATTGGCCAGGCTGATCTCGAACTCCTGACCTCACGTGGATCTGCCCAGCTTTGCCTCAAAAAGTGCTGGGATTACAGGTGTGAGCCACCACGCCCGGCCGGCAACACATTTTTTTGACTGAATGGACATGGTTATTGCTGAATAAGGGTATGGTGTATGATTTCATTCTTCCTTATAGTTTTAGATTCTGAATTTCCTAAAAGGACCTAATGTCATTGCACATAGTTATTACATGAAGATAACGAAACGGGGGGTGGAAATCAGTGCCCTCCGATGGCCCCGAGCCGGAGTTAGTGACAGGGAGCGTGACTCCTGCAACCACAGTCCCTCTTTTTTTTTTTTTTTTTTTTTTTTTTAAGACGGACTCTCACTCTGTTTCCCAGGCTGGAGTGCAGTGGTGCGATCTCGGCTCACTGCAACCTCTGCCTTCTGGGTTCAAGCGATTCTCCTGTTTCAGCCTCCTAAGTAGTTGGGATTAAAGGTGCCTGCCACCACATCCGGTTAATTTTTGTATTTTTTATTTATTTATTTTTTGAGACGGAGTCTCGGTCGGTATCCCAGGCTGGAGTGTAGTGGCGCGATATCAGCTTGCTGCAACCTCCACCTTCTGGGTCCCGGTTCAAGCAATTCTCCTGCCTCAGCCTCCCGAGAAGCTGGGATTACAGGCACAGTCACCATGCCCAGCTACTTTTTTTCTTTTATTTTTAGTAGAGATGGGGTTTCACCATGTTGGCCAGGCTGGTCTTGAACTCCTGACCTCGTGATCCGCCTGTTTCAGTTTCCCAAAGTGCTGGGATTACAGGCGTGAGCCATGATTTTGTATTTTTTTTAGTAGAGATGGGGTTTCACCATGTTGATGAGACTGGTCTCGAGCTCCTGAACTTGTGATCCACCCGCCTCGGCCTCCCAACCAAAGTGCTGAGATTACAGGCGAGAGGTGAGCCACGGCGCCCAGCCACCACAGATTCCTTTTTTTTGAGACGGAGTCTGGCTCTGACTCCAGGCTGGAGTGTAGTGGCGCCCTCTCAGCTCACTGCAACCACCGCCTCCCAGGTTCAAGCAATTCTCCTGCCTCAGCTTCCTGAGTAGCTGGGACTACAGGTGCGCGCCTCCACGCCCGGCTAATTTTTGTATTTTTAGTACAGACGGGGTTTCACCATGTTGGCCAGGATGGTCTCAATCTCTTGACCTTGTGATCCGCCCTCCTCGGCCTCCCAAAGTGCTGGGATTACAGGCGTGAGCCACCGCGCCCTGACAGGTTCCTCTTGTTTTTTTTTTTTTTGAGACGGAGTTTCGCTCTTGTCGCCCAGGCTGGAGTGCAATGGCGTGATCTCGGCCCACTGCAACCTCCGCCTTCCGGGTTCAAGCGATTCTCCTGCCTCAGCCTCCTGAGGAGTTGGGATTACAGGTGCCCGCCACCACGCCCCGTTAATTTTTTGTATTTTTATTAGAGACCGGGGTTTCACTATGTTGGCCAGGCTGGTCTTGAACTCTTGACCTCAGGTAATCCGCCCCCCTCGGCCTCCCAAAGTGCTGGGATTACAGGCGTGAGCCACCGCGCCCGACTGACAGGTTCCTCTTAAAGCCTAAACCGTGAACCCCAGGGAAAAGACCTGCAGGTCCGGCCACGCCCAGACCTCCTTAGCGCGCCAAGATGGCGGCCGCCGCGCCCCGCGGTCGGAGCCGAGCGGTCCCGAGCGCTTCCGAGCATTCCCGAAGTCCAGAGAAACTCCGGGAGCGGCGCGGGCGGGAGCGGCCCCGCCCGGAACCTGGGAGCCGCGACGCCGGCGCGGGGGAGGGGAGGCCGGATGTGAGTGGAGCGGCCATTTCCTGTTTCTCTGCAGTTTTCCTGAGCTTTGGGTGGTGGCCGCTGCCGGGCTTGAGCTTCCAGTCCGTGGAGGGCGAGGCGGCGTGGACAGCGGCCCCGGCACCCAGCGCCCCGCCGCCCTCAAGCCGCGCGCTCGTCCGCCGCGCCCTGAGCCCGCCGCTTCCTATCTCAGCGCCCTGCCGCTGCCGCCGCGGCCCAGCGAGCGGCCCAGATGCAGGCCATCAAGTGTGTGGTGGTGGGAGACGGGTGAGTGCGCGGCCGGGGCCGGACTGGGGACGGCGGGGTCGGTCGCGGGCGGGGGTCTGGCCCGGACTGAGACCCAGGCAGGCAGGCCGCCCGGCCGCTGCGGGCTCGCGTAGGCGGTGGGCCTGGGCCTGTATCGCGGGGCGGGGGCCGCGGGCTGGCGCCCCCACTGGACCCTGACTTCCCGGGCGGCGCGTGCCTGGTTCCGGCTCTGGATGGAGGAGGGCCTTGCCGCTCGCCGGCCGGAGGGAAAAGTGAACTCCACCCTCCGGCTTTCTTCCCGGACGCCGCCCGCCGCCCTCCTCGGGAGCGCTCGTAGAGGAAGCGCTCTTGGAGATTTTGACCATTTTTCCAAAAAGGGACTCTTTCTTGTTTTTTTGCATGAACCTCTCAATTCGCCTTGAGAGCTGTGTTGGGAACGCGGCGGTCAAGTCGATATTTGATGCATGCTTGATTGTGCGGGCCTCTTTGGTGCCCCCAAACTTTTCTTTAGAAAAATGTATTTTTTTCATAGACCGGTTCTCGCTGTGTTGCACAGGCCGGTCTCGAACTCCTGGGTTCAGGCGGTCCTCCCATCCCAGCCTCCCAAAAATGCTGGGATTACAGGCGTGTGCCACCACGCCTGGCTAATCTTTAAAACTTTTTGTAGAAATGGGGGTTGGGGGTCTCGCTGTGTTGTCCAGGCTGGTCTCGAATTGCTACGCTCAAGTGATTCTCCTGCCTCTCAGCCTCCAAAAGTGCTGGGGTGACACCGCGCCCGGCTTCTAAACTTATTTTCGAGCAGGATTTTTCAACTTACACTTCTGCCACTGTTAGGATTCTTAAAATTGTTGTTTTCGCCTATTCCGTGGAGAAAGTTTTTAAGATGCTGGCTGGGAGGAGCCGGCTGTAAGGGGCACTGTTTTTTCTTTCTTTTTTTTTTTTTTTTTTTTTTTAACGTGGTGTGGTCATTGACAAACTGTTCTTTGCTTAACGCGTTAGGTATGGGATGTAGCAGAACTGGCCCCCTGTGACTCCAGACATTGCTTTTCATGACTGTGGTGGTTACAGGCCCTGGAGGAAGACAAGACTTGTCTTATGCAATTTTTTTCTCCCATAGAAACAAGAATCTCAGTGTAACCCAAGCAAAATCGCGCGTCTCAGCGTTGCTTGTATAGGTTAGTGTTAGCAAGGAAGAATTACTACCAGTTTAATAAAACTCAGTGCAACTGGTACATGTTCCAGTAAAGTCCAAGGCAAGCTCTGGCATCACGGTTAACTGGTTGATATTCTTCAAACTTGTCATTAGGACAGATTTTGGTTCTTGCAATTCAGATGCAAGAAGGATAATTAGACAACTGATTTTTGTAAGATGCCCATCTGTCATATTTGTCTTGGAAATGTGAAAGAATATTATTAATGCCTCATAATTCTGTTTATATAATAACTAAAACTTCTAGCTTTCACTTATTTAAGAGTATGTAGGCTATCCAAGGTTTTTTTTTTTTTTTTTTTTTGTGAGACGGAATCTCATTCTATTGCCCAGGCTGGAGTGCAGTGGCACGATTGCGGCTCACTGCAACCTGCGCCTCCCAGGTTCAAGCGATCCTCCTGCCTCAGCCTCCCTAGTAGTTGGGATTATAGGCATGCGCCACCGTGCCAGGCTAATTTTTTTTTTTTTTTTTTTTTTTTTTGAGACGGAGTCTCGCTCTGTAGCCCAGGCTGGAGTGCAGTGGCCGGATCTCAGCTCACTGCAAGCTCCGCCTCCCGGGTTTACGCCATTCTCCTGCCTCAGCCTCCCGAGTAGCTGAGACTACAGACGCCCGCCACCTCGCCCGGCTAGTTTTTTGTATTTTTTAGTAGAGATGGGGTTTCACCGTATTCGCCAGGATGGTCTCGATCTCCTAATTTTTGTATTTTTTAGTAGAAACGGGGTTTCACCATGTTGGCCAGGCTGGTCTCGAACTCCTGACCTCAGGTGATCCACCCGCCTGGGTCTCCCAGAGTGTTGGGATTACAGGTGTGAGCCACCGCGCCCAGCCCAATTTTTTTTTTTTTCTTTCTTTCTTTTTTTTTTTGTTTTTTTTTTTGTTTTGAGACAGGGTCTCACTCTGTTGCCCAGGCTGGAGTACAATGGCGCTATCTCTGTTCCTGCAACCTCTGCCTCCCAGGTTCAAGCAATTCTCATGCCTCAGCCTCACAAGTACCTGGGATTACAGGCACACATCACCACACCCAGCTAATTTTATTTATTTATTTATTTTTAATTTTTTTGGTAGAGATAGAGTTTCGCCATGTTGGCCAGGCTGGTCTCAAACTCCTGACCTCAAGTGATCCCCCCCCGGCCTGTTTTTTTTTTAATAAGTCATATTACTGATAATTATTTGAAAAATTCTGAAACTAAAACATAAGCATAGCAGATACGTTTATTTAATACTAACTGATTAAGGACCTCTGCTGTTTGAATTGGCTGTTTTATCTAGTCAGATAACTTGTCCAATGCCTATCCTGGAATCTGGACCCTCCCTTCAAATACCCACTCCACCGCTTACATGGGGTAACCCTAAGCACATCCCCCACCTCCCAGGAGAGGTGGTTCAGCGGGAGGTCAACAAGAGCAAACAAGATGTTGGTTATTAACTACTTTGCAGGTGCCCCTTGCTGAGTGCTTAGTAAGTGCCAGGTACTGTTACTGCGGTTTCTACTACTGAGGCTCTGTGAGGGAGTATTAGGTTTAAAAACCTGTGGCCTTAAGGTTTCAGTCTGTTTTTTTTTTTTAATTAGTTATGAGCATTTGAGCAAGCACAGTTTTGTTTTGTTTTTTTTGAGACAGAGTCTCGCTCTGTCGCCAGTTCTGGAGTGCAGTGGCGCAATCTTGGCTCACTGCAAGCTCCGCCTCCCGGGTTCACTCTGTTCTCCTGCCTCAGCCTCCCGAGTAGCTGGGACTACAGGCGCCCGCCACCACGCCCGGCTAATTTTTTTGTATTTTTAGTAGAGACGGGGTGTCACCGTGTTAACCAGGATGGTCTTGATTTCCTGACCTCGTGATCTGCCTGCCTCGGCCTCCCAAAGTGCTGGGATTACAGGCTTGAGCCACCGTGCCTGGCCAAAGATGTATCTCGAATAGTTTCTGTTTTTGGTTTTTTTTTTTTTTTTTTGAGACAGGGTCTCACTGTTGCCCAGGCTGGAGTGCAATGGCAGAATCTCAGTTCACCACAACCTCCACCTCCTGGGTTTCAAGCGACCCTCCCACCTCAGCCTCCCGAGTAGTTGGGACTACAGGCACATGTGTCTACACCTAGCTAATTACAGGTGTGGTGGCACACGCCTGTAATCCCAGCTACTCAGGAGGTTGAGGCAGGAGAATCGCTTGAATCTGGGAGGTCGAGGTTGCAGTGAGCCAAGATTGTACCACTGCACTCCAGCCTGTGTGACAGAGGGAAACTCTCACTTTTTTTTTTTTTTTAAAGGGGATACACCATCGTCAATTCCTGCTTTGACCCTTTGCCTGGACCATGGCAGTGTCCTTTCAGGCTGTACCTCCATCCTGCCCTCCTGTGCCTCTGCTTACACTGGGCTCCAAAGGAAACTCCTGCTCCTTGTCTCATCCGTAGGGGTGTTTCTGTCTTCTCATTGCTAGTCTTTGGATGCCTTGCCATCTTGTTTGCTCCTTAACTCTGCCTACAGCTTTGTGAATAATTCCTTCATGAAAATCTCTATTCGAATCTTCTGGGATGAATTTTTTTCTTCTGGGACCCTGACTGATAGAGACTGGTAATGCACCCATATGAAAATATGTCAGCCGGGCGCGGTGGCTCACGCCTGTAATCCCAGCACTTGGGGAGGCCAAAGCAGGAGGATCACCTGAGGTCAGGAGTTTGAGACCAGCCTGGCCAACATGGTGAAACCCTGTTTCTACTGAAAGTACAAAAATTAGCTGGGCAAAGGCCGGGCGCGGTGGCTCAAGCCTGTAATCCCAGCACTTTGGGAGGCCGAGCCGGGCGGATCACGAGCTCAGGAGATCGAGACCATCCTGGCTAACACGGTGAAACCCCGTCTCTACTAAAAAATACAAAAAACTAGCCGGGCGAGGTGGCGGGCGCCTGTAGTCCCAGCTACTCGGGAGGCTGAGGCAGGAGAATGGCATAAACCCGGGAGGCGGAGCTTACAGTGAGCTGAGATCCGGCCACTGTACTCCAGCCTGGGCGACAGAGCGAGACTCCGTCTCAAAAAAAAAAAAAAAAATTAGCTGGGCATGGTGGCGGGTGCCTGTAGTGCCAGCTACTCTGGGGGCTGAGGCAGGAGAGTGGCGTGAACCTGGGAGGCGGAGCTTGCAGTGAGCCGAGATCGCACCACTACACTCCAGCCTGGGCAACAGGGCAAGACTCCTTCTCAAACAAAAAGAAAAAAATTCTAGATTTCCTGAATAGCAATTTAGTTGAGATTGGCCATGAAATATGACATAGGGTTAATACTTTTTTATTCTTTTTTTTTTTTTTTTTTTTTTTGGGGGGGGGTTTTCCTTTGTTGCCCAGGCTGGAGTGCAGTGGCCGGATCTCAGCTCACTGCAAGCTCCGCCTCCCGGGTTCTCACCATTCTTCCGCCTCAGCCTCCCGAGTAGCTGGGACTACAGGCGCCCACTACCTCGTCCGGCTAGTTTTTTTTGTATTTTTTTTTAATAGAGACGGGGTTTCACCGTGTAAGCCACCATGGTCTCGATCTCCTGACCTCGTGATCCGCCCGTCTCAGCCTCCCAAAGTGCTGGGATTACAGGCTTGAGCCACCGCGCCCGGCCAATACCTTTTTATTCTAAGATAGTTGTTTCTGAGCATGGGCTCTATGATACTGTTTTTCCTCCACCTTACTGCTGCCCCACCCTGTGACTTTCACTTAGTGGACCTTTGCCCCAAGATTTCTCTCAGCTTTTCTTAGGTAAGACAGTGTCACCTGGGCACGATGGCTCACGCCTGTAATCCCAGTACTTTGGGAGGCCAAGGTGGGTAGATTGCCTGAAGTCAGGAATTCGAGATCAGTCTGGCCAACATGGTGAAACCCTGTCTCTACTAAAAATACAAAAAAATTAGCCAGAGATGGTGGTGGGTGCCTATAATCCCAGCTACTCAGGAGGTTGAGGCAGGGGAATTGTTTGAACCAAGGGAGGTGGAAGTTGCAGTGAGCCGAGATCACGCCACTGCACTCCAGCCTGGGTAACAGAGCGAGACTCTGTCTCAATAAAAGGACAGCATTTTACATTCAGGTATTTATAAACAACAGTTTTATTTTTTATTTGTTTATATTTTATCTTGGCTCACTGCAGCCTCCGCCTCCTGGGTTCAAGTGGTTCTACTGCCTCAGACTCCCGAGTAGCTGGGATTACAGGCGTGCTCCACCACACTGGCTAATTTTGTATTTTTAGTAGGAACGGGGTTTCTCCATGTTAGCCAGGCTGGTCTCAAACTCCTGACCTCAGGTTATCCACCCGCCTTGGCCTCCCAAAATACTGGGATTACAGGCGTGAGCCACTACGCCTGGCAATTTTTTGTATTTTTAATAGAGACAGGGTTTTACCATGTTCACCAGGTTGGTTTCAAACTCCTGACCTTAGGTGATCTGCCTGTCTTGGCCTCCCAAAGTGCTGGGATTACGGGTGTGAGCCATCATCCCTGGTCTAAACAATTGCTTTATCTTTATTTTTATTTTTATTTTTTTAAATTGCTTATTATTATGTTTTGAGACGGAATCTCGCTCTGTCACCGAGGCTGGAATGCAGTGGCGCGATATGGGCTCACAGCAACCTCTGCCTCCCGGGTTGAAGTGATTCTCTTGCCTCAGCCTCCTGAGTAGCTGGGATTACAGGCACCCACCACTGCGCCCGGCTAATTTTTGTATTTTTAGTAGAGATGGGGTTTCACCATCTTGGCCAGGCTGGTCTCAAACTCCTGACCTCAGGTGATCCACCCGCCTCAGCCTTCCAAAGTGCTGGGATTACAGGCGTGAGCCACCACGCCCAGTCTGATTTTGAAAAAGAATAGGGGTTGTGTGCAGTTAGATATAAATTCTTATTTTTGAACTCTTGTGTGTTCAGCTGGCTTGTATCAGCCACACCAGGTTTAGACTTGATTCTAGAAAGGTAGTCTAAAGTAAAGCCTGCTTCAGACTTCAACTCAGTTGTACATGGTGTCTTCAGCCTGAATGAGAAACTTTATGCAGTATCTTAATTTTTGAAGTCTCTAGTGGTGATAATGGCTAGCTTTCTTTCTTTTTTTTTGTTTTGTAGAGACAGAGTCTTGCTCTGTCTCCAGGCTGGAGTACAGTGGCACAATATCAGCTCCCTGCAACCTCTACCTCCCAGGTTCAAGCAATTCTCCTGCCTCAGCCTCCCACCACGCCCAGCTAATTTCTTTTGTATTTTAGTGGAGATGGGATTTCACCGTGCTGCCCAGGCTGGTCTTGAACTCCTAAGGTCAGGCAGTCCACCCACCTCACCCTCCCAAAGTGCTAGGATTATAGGTGTGAGCCACCGCACCTGGCCTGTGGCTAGTTTTCTTTACATTGATTGTGAAGTCAGCTATTAGTGGTAGAACATCATAATTTTAGATTAGGTTTTGTGTTTATTTAGCGCTGAACTACTCTAGTGGTATATTTTTCCGGACAGATTTTATCTGCATAATTAATGCAGTTATATATAAGGTCTACCGTTACATAATCCCCATACCTTATTTCTCAGTGTAAATTGAAGACCTTTATGCAAGATCTTTAATTTATTCAATAAGTATGAATATATATTTGACAGTTACTAAATTCTGCCTTGTCCTTAAGATCTACATACTTTTTTTTGTTTGTTTTTTGAGTCAGAGTCTTGCTCTGTTGCCCAGGCTGGAGTACAGTGGTGTGATCTCGGCTCACTGCAACCTCCACCCCCCGGCCTCAAGCAATACTTCTGCCTCAGCCTCCTGAGTAGCTGGGATTACAGGCGCCTGCCACTACACTCAACTAATTTTTTGTGTTAATAGAGATGCGGTTTCACTATGTTGGTCAGTCTGGTCTTGTACTCCTGCCTGAAGTGATCCACCTGCTTTGGCCTCCCAAAGTGCTGGAATTACAGGCAAGAGCCACTGCGCCTGGCCAAGATCGCTTTTAAGACAGCAGTATATGCTGTGTATTTTGGTTTGCAATTGTAATTGTCATTGGAAGAGTTTGGCTTTTCTGTCCTAGGTCGACGTGTCTTTAAAAAAAGGCAGTGCAGAAAGTTGTTATTTTTGAGCTTCCTGGATCTTTTTTTTTTTTACATGAGGAAATTCCTAGTGTTTCCAGATTTATTGATTGTGTGTGCTTTTAAGTTTTGGTTTATAGATTTCAGGAAGTAACACTCCCCTCAAAAAGTAAGTAAAAAGTTCTGTTGGCTGGGCGTGGTGGCTCACGGCTGTAACCCCAGCACTTTGGAAGGCCAGGTGGGTAGATCTCCTGAGGTCAGGAATTCGAGACCAGTCTGGCTAACATGGCAAAACCCCATCTCTACTTAAAAAAAAAAAAAAAGCTGGATGTGGTGGCACTTACCTGTACTCCCAGCTACTTGGGAGGCTGAGGCAGGAGAATTGTTTGAACCCAGCAGGCGGAGGTTGTGGTGAGCCAGGATTGCACCACTGGGCTCCAGCCTGGGAGACAGAGCCAAGACTCTGTCTTTTTAAAAAAAAAAAAAAAATGTTATCTTAATGGAGAAATGAAGAGCATAATAGGAACATAAGTTATTTGCTTTCATTGTGGTTATTTCTACAGGATAGGGCAGGGGAAGCACAGATAGGTTAAGAAAAATTGTAGCATCATGAACTAGGGGGAAATCCAATGTAGAAATGGCATGAACTTTCTTCCAGCCCACTCATGTTGTTTCCTAGAGTGATGACATCGCTCAATGATTGAAAAGAGGTTGAACTGAGCAGTTAATTATATAAAGTTAGAAATTCCAAAGCAAGTAGTAACTTCCAGAAATTCTCCAGCAGCATGAGTCAAGACTTATGGCCAAATATGGCTTCCATTCTTCATGAAGGAAAGGCCATGGAAAGGCTATCACATTGCCCAGTGCAGATGTTCACTTGGTTTGTGGAAGTGCAGCGTGGACAAGGAAGGAATAAATACGCTAATAGGAGTGGAATAACCTTTTTCTTTTACCCATTTTAAGAAATTAAGTAGGCCGGGCGCGGTGGCTCAAGCCTGTAATCCCAGCACTTTGGGAGGCCGAGGCGGGTGGATCATGAGGTCAGGAGATCGAGACCATCCTGGCTAACACGATGAAACCCCGTCTCTACTAAAAAATACAAAAAACTAGCCGGGCGAGGTGGCGGGCGCCTGTAGTCCCAGCTACTCCGGAGGCTGAGGCAGGAGAATGGCGTAAACCCGGGAGACGGAGCTTGCAGTGAGCTGAGATCCGGCCACTGCACTCCAGCCTGGGTGACAGAGCGAGATTCCGTCTCAAAAAAAAAAAAAAAAAAAAAGAAATAAAGAGCCCAAATAGACAACACAATCCTAAGCAAAAAGAACACAGCTGGAAAAATCACATTACCCTACTTCAAACTATACTACAAGTCTACAGTAACCACNAAAAAAAAAAAAAAAAAAAAGAAATTAAGTAAAAGTTTTCATCAAAAGACTTAAAGAGGAGTTGATTTTATCTTTTAAGATTGCACTTAGTTTAAAGGTAAGGTTACACTTTAAAGTAAGAATTCTATAATAATCATGTTTTTATAAGACATAGATTTGTAACAAATAGTGACTGGTAATAAAATTTCAGTCAATATCAGGTTATGCCAGTGTCTTGAATTTCTTGACAGTTGAGCCTTTCTCAGCTAAAGATGTCATTTGGTAAAGGAAGTTTTAGAGGATGTTAGACACAGCTGGTTGCATTTATAGTAGTAGCTTTGTTCCTCATATGCATAGAAGAGACATAGGACAGGATCGTAAAAGAAGTGATATGACGTTTTATCATAACAGTCAAAACCTTGAAGCAGCTTATTCTTGACACTGAGTGGCAACTGTTGTTAAGGTTTTTACACAACCTTTATCTTTTTTTTTTTTGAAACGGAGTTTCACTCTTGTTGCCCAGGTTGGAGTGCAATGGTGCAATCTTGGCTCACTGCAACTTCTGCCTCCTGGTTTGAGGTGACTCTCCTGCCTCAGCCTCCTGAGTAGCTGGGATTACAGGCATGCACCCCCAGCTAATTTTGTAGTTTCTCCATGTTGGTCAGGCTGGTCTCGAACTCCTGACCTCAGGTCACCTGCCCGCCTTGGCCTCCCAAAGTGCTGGGATTACAGGCGTGAGCCACCGTGCCCAGCCAACCTTTATCATTTTTTTTTTGTTGTTGTTTTTTTTTTTGAGACGGAGTCTCGCTCTGCCGCCCAGGCTGGAGTGCAGTGGCCGGATCTCAGCTCACTGCAAGCTCCACCTCCCGGGTTCACGCCATTCTCCTGCCTCAGCCTCCCGAGTAGCTGGGACTACAGGCGCCCGCCATCTCGCCCGGCTAGTTTTTTGTATTTTTTAGTAGAGACGGGGTTTCACCGTGTTCGCCAGGATGGTCTCGATCTCCTGACCTCGTGATCCACGCGTCTCGGCCTCCCAAAGTGCTGGGATTACAGGCGTGAGCCACCGCGCCCGGCCACCTTTATCATTTTTTTTTTTTTTTTTTTTTTTTGAGGGG
>NC_037670.1:15856504-15890680 GCF_003255815.1 Theropithecus gelada
TTTTTTTTTGAGACGGAGTCTCGCTCTGTCGCCCAGGCTGGAGTGCAGTGGCGCGATCTCGGCTCACTGCAAGCTCCGCCTCCCGGGCTTACGCCATTCTCCTGCCTCAGCCTCCCGAGTAGCTGGGACTACAGGCACCCGCCACCTCGCCCGGCTAGTTTTTTGTATTTTTTAGTAGAGACGGGGTTTCACCGTGTTCGCCAGGATGGTCTCGATCTCCTGACCTCGTGATCCGCCCGGCTCGGCCTCCCAAAGTGCTGGGATTACAGGCTTGAGCCACCGCGCCCGGCCCTTTTATCATTTTTAAAAAGGTCCCTTAGAGCCTTAGGCTCCACTTTCTTCCTCAGGTGCCACATGTAAACCATGGCTAAGCGATGCTTGTTCTGCCTCTGAGTTCAAGCAGTCCATGAAACAGCCCACTTGTCTTCACTGTCCAGTCGCCATTCTTGGTCCAGGCCACCCTGGGTGGCCCCTGAACTGTAGCAGCAGCTTCCATGTGTGCCTGCCTTGAGTGAGTCCCTGGCATTCTCAGGCCTCCTGCCACACTGCAGCTGGAGGCTTCTTCTAGAATCCAGTGCTTTCTTGGCAACTTAAAACCTGTGACTTTCCAAGTAGGATCTTGTCCCCACGTCTTTAACAAGAAGAGGTAACATATTTCCCTGTACCACTGCTTACTTCCCTCTAATTCCTGGGCTGAAGGGATCGTCTTCCTTCAGTCTCCTGAGTAGCTGGGACTACAAGCACGTGCCACCACGCCCCGCTTATTTTTGAATTTTTTTATGGAAACAGGGTCTCCCTGACTGGTCTTGAACTCCTGGGCTCAGCGATCCTCCCACCTCATGCTCCTGTGCTGAGATTACAGCCTCCTGTGCTGGGATTACAGGCCTAAGCCACCGCACCAGGCTTTTATTTTTTAATATAAAAAATTTTATTTTTTTGAGACAGGGTCTCACTTTGTCCCTCAGGCTGGATGCAGTGGTGCAATCTTGGTTCCCTGCAGCCTTGACCTCCCTCCTGGGTTCAAGTGATCCTCCTGCCTCAGCCCCTCAAATAGCTGAGACTACCGGCGCACACTGCCACACCCACCTAATTTTTGGATTTTTAGTGGAGACCGGGTTTCTCTCCATGTTGGCCAGGCTGGTCTTGAACTCCAGGGATCAAGCAATCCGTCCGCCTCAGCCTCCCAAAGTGCTAGGATTATAGGCATGAGCCAACATGCCTGGCCTAAAAATATTCTTTTCAGCTCTAGAAATGTTAGCTCTTTTGCTGTACATTTCCAGAGCTGCTTTAATAATAACAGTTATCACACCCATCATTTCATGTGATGATTGCATTTCTATTTTATTTTTTTGAGACGGAATCTCGCTCTGTCTCCCAGGCTGGAGTGCATGGCGTGATCTCGGCTCACTGCAAGCTCTGCCTCCTGGGTTCACGCCATTCTCTTACCTCCGCCTCCAAAGTAGCTGGGATTACAGGCGCCTGCCACCATGCCCAGCTAATTTTTTGTATATTTTGGGTTTCACTATGTTAGCCAGGATGGTCTCGATGGTCTCGATCTCTTGACTGTGTGATCCGCCTGCCTCGGCCTCCCAAGGTGCTAGGATTACATGCATGAGCCACCGCGCCCGGCCATATTCCTTATTTTTAAATTTCATGACTGCACTTACTCCATGAGGTCTTGTTCATTAATATATCTTTAGCACCTCGTGTGCTTCTGGTGTAGCACACGGTTGGTATAAATTGAAATTGAATTAATGCTCACAGTAGTTTGGGGATGGAGCTGGTAGTTTTGCATTAATTTTACAGGTAAAAAAACAGACATGAGGAAGTTGAAACTTGCCAAGAAAATTACAGCCAGTACGTGCTAGAATTGGCCCTGGGTCTCAAATCTAGGCTTTTGACTCCAAAGCTTAGGCTCCTGCTCATACAGGTTTATTTTCACATTCTAAGCTTTTAACAAAATGTATGTCCAATGAGTCATTTCTGTTTAGAAAGCCTTTAGGAGTTGGAAGCTAATTCCTGGTGATGTAATGTTTGACTCTGAAGTCTTTGGAATGGTGAGTTCCAACTTTTGTTAAGCCCTCAATAATGTCATGAGTGAATGAGAATTGGCAAGACTGGCTGGGCCTGTAATCTGCCTTGAGTGTGAGGGAAAATGGAAAAGCGCTTAACTTTATGGTGAATTCTCATTTATAGTAGTTGAGATTGAACGACAAAAATCTTACAAATTATGACACTGATGTATCGTGACCTTGGTAAACTGACAGCACAGCAGACAGAAGGGCTCATTAAGGAGAGCACTTGGCTAACTGAACCCTCAGGATGCCAGAGACTTGAGCTTTCATATAAACCCTTAAGCTTGTCTTGTCAATGGTGTAAAAATTGGAGACCTTTATGTTTTGCTAATGATGTGGTGGTCTTAGTTATTAGGTGATAGCTTCTTGAAAAACATTCCAGGTGGTTGGGAGACTTTCAGCCACCACTCTGACTTCTGCCTGGTGGCACACTGGTAATACTAGGATTAGTCTCTACCCATTACCAATTGTGCAGGTGGTGCTCCTTTCTCTGAAGTATTTCTACACACTTCTTTGTTTGGAAAGTTTAACTCCCATCCTCTCTGAGCTATTGATTAATATGTCTGGGATGTATTGTGATAGCCCCTGCTTATAGACTTATGGGGCTGTGTGAGGACTGGGGCTGGGGGAGGTGGCAGTTGAATACAGCTGAATTAATGTGATGGCAGTTATGGGTGGTGGTTTATTGACTAAGCACTTTCTCTCAAGAGAACAGTCATTGCCGATTGCCAGAGGGGAGGCTCTAGGGATGTGGTGGGATTTTTGAGCTGTGCCACTTAAGGCAGCAAAATAAGTTACTTAGAGAAGTACAGGTGGCCAAAGAAAGCTGTGCTTGTGTATTAGTATTAAAATACCTTTAGGCTGGGTGTGGTGGCTCACGCCTGTAATCCTAGCGCTTTGGGAGGTCCACGTGGGCGGATCACTTGAAGTCAGGAGTTTGAGACCAGCCTGGCCAACATGGCGAAAATCCATCTCTACTAGAAATAAAAAAAAATTAGCTGGGTGTGGTGGTGGGCACCTGTAATCCCAGCTACTTGGGAGGCAGAGGCTGCAGTGAGCCAAGATGGTGCCACTGCACTCCAGCCTGGGCGACAGCATGAGACACAGTCTCAAAAAAAAAAAAAAAGTCTTCGGGATCAAACTTAAGATTCTTGGATGAAAGACTCTACAGATGTTCACAGAAGAGACGTGAAGTTTTAAAATCTTGTTTCTCTTGAATCTTGTACATCGGTAACAACTGTTTCTTGACTATTAATGCTAACACCAGGTACCTAAACAGAACGTAATGGTTCCTGACTCTACCTTTCTGAGAAATTCTAGTTTGTTTACTTTAAATTTCAGGGTACAAATGTGTATGTGGTGATAAAGGGTTATAGAAAACATTGAAAACATTTTCTTTAATGCTAAGCGTGTGATGTATATGCCTTGATTGTTTTTTTCTCTAGAGATTATTTGACAGAATAATGAAAGCTAAGATTACATTCATGTTGACTAAGCAACCTTTTTTCTCTTTCTCTTTAGAGCTGTAGGTAAAACTTGCCTACTGATCAGTTACACAACCAATGCATTTCCTGGAGAATATATCCCTACTGTGTAAGTATCTTGAATTAAATTGGGAACTAACTTGTCTGTGTTACGGTTTTCACATTCTTTTGACTATTTGTTTTGCTGTAAAGCCATCTTTAATCCTCATATGAACAGATACTAAGTTTTTCTTAAACATTCACTGAAATCTATAAGGTATTTTAGGCTTTTAAAAAATAGGGTGGGATGTGGTGATCCCAGCACTTTGGGAGGCTGAGGCGGGTGGATCAGCTGAGGGTCAGGAGTTTGAGACCAGCATGGCCAACGTGATGAAACCCCGTCTCTACTAAAAGTACAAAAAATTAGCTGGGTGTGGTGGCGGGTGCCTGTAATCCCATCTACTTGGGAGGCTGAGGCAGGAGAATCACTCAAACCCTGGAGGCGGAGGTTGCAGTGAGCTGGAATCATGCCACTGTACTCCAGCCTGGGCAGCAAGAGTGAAACTCCATCTCAAAAAAAAAAAAACAAAAAACCCACAAACAAAACAAAAACTTAGGGTAATATAAACTGTTCTGGTGTGATGGAACAAACACAACTTTGCTAATTGATCTTTAAACATCCAGAAGACAAAGTCTAACTTGAAGTATAGAGACTGGATGATGTTAAAGAAAACCAGAGTTGGACACAAGGACTCTGACCAAAACTCTGATCAGAGACAGTCCTTGTCAGTACAAGAGTTTCAGATACATTGGCTTTCTGGGAACTGGAATGGGAAGGATTCCATTATGATTTAATTGGCCTTTTCTGATAAGTCATCAGTTGGTTACATGTCAACATTGAGGTATAGGGCTTTGGAATTGAAACTTGGGTGTGTGTGTTGAAGGGGGTATAGGAGGGTGGAATTGGCTGTTGAATTGCTTACTCCCTGTGGGCAGCAGAATTGGGTGGAGACAGGAAAGTGCTGCTCTGGTGATGGGTTACCCAGGAGCCCATGTAGCTGAGCCTCATAATGCACCATACTGCATTTGCTGTGAGTCCTCCCCGTGTAAGCTGGGTAGGTGTTGCCTCCTCACCTTCTCAGGCACAACACACACCCAGGTGCTCCCTGAAGTGTCATACCCATGTTTTTTGTTGTTGCTGTTTTCCTTTTTTTTTTTTTTTTTTTTTTTGGAGTTAGTGTCTCTCTGTCGCCCAGGCTGAATGTGCAGTGATGCGATCTGAGCTCACTGCAGTGCTGCAATGTCTGCCTCCTGGGTTCAAGCGATTCCCTGCCTCAGCCTCCCAAGTAGCTGGGATTACAGGTGCACACCACCTTGCCCGGCTAATTTTTGTTTCTTTAGTAGTGACAGGTTTCACTATGTTGGCCAGGTTGGTCTCAAACTCCTGACCTCAGGTGATCTGCCCGCCTCGGCCTTCCAAAGTGCTGGGATTACAAACGTGAGCCACCGCACCTGGCGCCCATTGTTTAGTGTAAGTGGAATCATGCTGTCCCCGTTGTCCTGAATTTATGAGGGAGATTTTCCTTATCTACATGTGTAGATAAAGGTTAAATCATTAATGATTCATGATTTTGAAGTACTGTAACTGATTTAACCCACTGGTCGCTTGGACTCTTGGTGTTACAAACATTTTTGTGTTCAGTGTTGTCCCTCATGTCTTTGTGTACACTCGGATAGATTATTAGAAATGAAATCATGCCAGATCAAAAGACAATGGATGTTTTAAATTTTGGTAGATACAGCCAGGTGTGATTGCTCACACCTGTAATCCCAGCACTTTGGGAGGCCAAGACAGAAGGATCACTTGAGTTCAGGAGTTCGAGACCAGCCTGGCCAACATGGTAAAACCCTCATCTCTACTAAAAATGTAATAATTAGCCAGGCGTGGTCGTGCACTCCTGTAGTCCCAGCTACTTGGGAGGCTGAGGCATGAGAATTGCTTGAACCCGGGAAGCAAAGGTTGCAGTGAGCCAAGATTGCACCACTGCACTTCAGCCTGAGCAACAGTGAGACTCTGTCTCCAGAAAAAAAAACATTTAAAAAAAAAATTATTTTTTGGTAGATACTACCAAATTGCTGTCCACAAAGCTGTCACTTTGCTGGCCTTAACTAAAGTGGCCTCTTAGTACACGCTGCCGTTACGTGGGTTGAAGTTATCTAACCATTTGCATTTCTAATCACAGATGTGGTTAAAATCTTTGAATTTTTTTCTTTTTTTTTTTTTTGAGACGGAGTCTTGCTCAGTCGCCCAGGCTGGAGTGCCACTGGTGGCGCGATCTCAGCTCACTGCAAGCTCCACCTGCCAGGTTCACGCCATTCTCCTGCCTCAGCCTCTCGAGTAGCTGGGACTACAGGTGCCCGCCACCTAGCCTGGCTAGTTTTTTTTTTTTTGTATTTGTAGTTGAGACGGGGTTTCACCGTGTTAGCCAGGATGGTCTTGATCTCCTGATCTCGTGATCCGCCCGTCTCAGCCTCCCAAAGTGCTGGGATTACAGGCGTGAGCGACTGCGCCTGGCTGAATTTTTTTTTTTTTTTTTTTAATTAAGTAATTTTGCTCACGCCTGTAATCCCAGCACTTGGGGAGGCTGAGCTGGGTGGATCACTGAGGTAAGGAGTTTGAGACCAACTTGGCCAACATGGTGAAACTCCGTCTCTACTAAAAATACAAAAGTTAGCTGGGCATGGTGGCACATGACTCTAATCCCAGCTACTCTGAAGGCTGAGGCAGGAGGATTGCTTGAACGTGGGAGGTGGAGGTTGCAGTGAGCCGAGATTGTGCTACTGCACTCCAGCCTGGGCAATAGAGCAAGACCCTGTCTCCAAAAAAAAAAACAAAAAACGTGTGTTTTTATAGAGCTACGTCTTGCTATATTGCCCAGGCTGGTCCTGAACACTTGGTCTCAAGTGATTCTCCACCTTGGCCTCCCAAAGTGTTGGTATTACAGGCGTGAGCCACCACACCTGGCTCTTTTGAATGTTTACTGTACATTTTTAGTCTCCTGTGAATTGTTTGTTTAAATCTTTCTTATTTTTCTACTGAAATTTTTTCTAACTGATGGAACATTTCCTTCTTTCCCTCCCCCCTCCCTCTGTCCCTCCTTCCTTCTCCTTTCTTTTCCCCTCCCTCCCTTTTCTTTTTTTTTTTTTTTTTTGAGATGGGATCTTGCAGTATTGCCCAGGCTGGACTTGAACTGCTGGTCCTTCCACCTCAGCCAATTGAGTAGCTAGACTATAGTCATGCTCCACTGCACGTGGCCTGATGGAACGTTTTGTAAATAATCCTTCTCAGTCTGTCATTTGTCTTTGATCTTCATTGTGGTGTCTTCTGCTGTATAGAAATTTAGCATTTAATGTAAATAATACCACATCACTTGGGCGCGGTGGCCCATGCCTTTAATCCCAGCACTTTGGGAGGCGGAAGCAGGTGGATCACGAGGTCAGATCGAGACCAGCCTGATCGACATGGTGAAACCCCATCTCTACTAAAATATAAAAATTACCCGGGCGTTGCCGGGCGCGGTGGCTCAAGCCTGTAATCCCAGCACTTTGGGAGGCCGAGACGGGCGGATCACGAGGTCAGGAGATCGAGACCATCCTGGCTAACACAGTGAAACCCCGTCTCTACTAAAAAATACAAAAAAATAGCCGGGCGAGGTGGCGGGCGCCTGTAGTCCCAGCTACTCGGGAGGCTGAGGCAGGAGAATGGCATAAACCCGGGAGGCGGAGCTTGCAGTGAGCTGAGATCTGGCCACTGCACTCCAGCCTGGGTGACAGAGTGAGATTCTGTCTCAAAAAAAATAGTAAAATAATAGTAATAATACCACCTGTCCCTCAGAATTGTATGTTGTACCTTAGAAAGGCCTTTCCTACTTAAATAATGCAAAAGTATGCTCTAGTATTTTTTCTAGGTTTTTTGTGGCTAAAATTTTTATCTTTAATCCATTTAGAATTTATTTTTGGTATAGAATGAGGCAAGGACCTGATTCTTTTTCCCTTATAGGGGAAAGAAAGTCACAATACCATTTATCCTATAATCTTTTTCTTATGGAAGCATAATTACCATGTCTGTCACTATCACCTTTTCTTTCTTTCTTCTTCCATTTTTTTTTTTCTTTTTTTGAGACAAAGTTTTGCTCTTGTTGCCCAGGTTGGAGTGCGATGATGTGATCTTGGCCCAGTGCAACCTCTGCCTCCCGGGTTCAAGTGATTCTCTTGCCTCAGCCTCCCAAGTAGCTGGGATTACAAGCACCCGCCACCACGCCCCGGCTAATTTTTGCAGTTTTAGTAGAGACAGGGTTTTCGTCATGTTGGCCAGGCTGGTCTCAAACTCCTGACCTCAGGTGATCCACCCACCTCGGCCTTCCAAAGTGTTAGGATTACAGGCGTGAGCCACTGTGCCCAGCCTCAGCTTTTTATTATATTTTTCCTTTTCTTTTTTGCCTTCCTGTCCAGAGGAAACACTATTCTTTTCTAAAGCTTGGTTTCTGCTGACCAGTAGCAGTTTTTAACTTGGGTCTGATTTCCTTCTGTCAGCCTGTAGGCTTTGCTGGGTTACCTCTCCTGACTACCTGACTAATTTGTGTAACAACTTCTTGTGAATTTGTTTTTTTTTTTTTTTTTTTTGGGAGACGGAGTCTTGCTGTGTCGCCCAGGCTGGAGTGCAATGGTGTGATCTTGGCTCACTGCAAGCTCCGCCTCCCGGGTTCACGCCATTCTCCTGCCTCAGCCTCCCGAGTAGCTGGGACTACAGGTGTCCACCGCCACACCCGGCTAATTTTTTGTATTTTTAGTAGAGACGGGGTTTTACCGTGTTAGCCAGGATGGTCTGGATCTCCTGACCTCGTGATCCGCCCGCCTCGGCCTCCCAAAGTGCTGGGATTACAGGCATGAGCCACTGTGCCCGGCCAACTTCACGTGAATTTAAACATTTGTGTCATTAGGTACACTCACTTTGAAAATGTTATTGGGAGGCTTGTTAAGTCAGGTGTCTTTTGTGTTACTGTTCTACACTCAGGCCTTCTGGAAACCCTGCAGAGGGTAGCTCTAGTGGCCAGCTCTCTTGTTGAAAATGAGTGACATAAGTACATGAAAAACCCAACAAGTAGGATTTGAAAGCGGGGCTAATTTTACACTTATTTCGTCCTGGGATAAAAGTCTTAAACTTTGTTTAAAGTGAAGTGTATGTATTTCTGACAGTGATTTGTTTCACTTAAATAGTTTGTTGTTTGTTTCTTTCATTTTTCTTTCTCAAGTTTTGGGTTGGGTTTGTTTCCCGTGAGTTTTGCCCCTGCCTCCTTCCTCCTCGTGCCTGCAGGGACATTGCTGGTGTGGCATCCTCCAGGCCCGTCCCCACCCTTTTTCTTGGCACACCTTCTCTAGGATGGCCAGGACAGTGACTTAGGTTCCACATCTGTGACTAACCGTTTTCATTCCGTTCTACAGCTTTGACAATTACTCTGCCAATGTTATGGTAGATGGAAAACCGGTGAATCTGGGCTTATGGGATACAGCTGGACAAGAAGATTATGACAGATTACGCCCCCTATCCTATCCGCAAACAGTAAGGATTGCAGCTGATTTTTAATGTGTCTTTTTTAGAGTATATAATTCTCGAGCGTTTAATTAGTGCATGTTACCTGTGGACTTATATTGCCATCATTTGGATATTGAGTAAATAGCAGACGGGGCGGAATTAGTTCCGTATAAACATCCCCCTAGATGGCAGGGGTTTTGTGTTTTGAGCGTTAACAGCTGTTCCATTGTTGGGCATTTTACAGTCTTCCATTTAGCTTCAGAATAATCATATGAAAGGTACTTTTTGTTTTGTTTTGTTTTTGCAAGTCAGTTTTTAACACCAATTGGTTTGAAGACAAGTTTGCTGTGTGACAGTTTTGTACCGCAGAATCAAATTAAGCAGTTAAGATTCAGGTTTCTTTAAACCAAGTTAGTAACTAATCTTACAGGTTTAATGCATTTTTTCCCACAAAATACATAATTTGTATGGCCATAGAACCTAAATCTATTCAATGTAGATTGAGGTTTTGGTTTTGTAAAATGTATTGACTGTGTCCAATCAGAAAAAAAAGTTTAGTTTTTTTTTCTGTATCAGACAAAAGTGATTTATTTATCAAAGCTAATTAGAGCAGTAGCTGGTGAAAATGGGTACTTAGAAGACATTGTTGTGGTTAAAAGTTACTTTTCTTTAAGCAGTTGTTTTACTTGTGTATCATTTGCTGATCTTGTTACATGTTTGTTCTTCATTTTTCTTTGGAAGCAAAACTTAAATATGCTTGAGATTCCTTGGGTGGATATCCTGTGTGCATGTCCTATCCTAGCTCTGTGACCTCAGGCAGGCCTCTTCCTCTCTCTAGTCTTTGCCTGTTTCCTCGTAGGGTGAGATGAGTACATGTCACGCACCCATAGCAGTCCTGGGCACACAGCACACACTGTGGGCCAGCCGCCGTCAGAATTCTCCTGCTCCTGAGTGTGCGGGTGGGTCAGCCTAAGTGCGCTGCTCTCCACGTTGTGCCCAAACGAGTGGAAGTTGTGTGGGTGCTCGGCAAACCTGGATTGGCCGGAGGGATTGGGGTTTGGGGTTGAATTGAGGTGAGGAAGACTTCCTAGAGAAAGGCTGGCTTTGAGCCCTGATTGATGTTGAGGCAGCCTGTGGTTTTAGGGGGTAATGTGGATGAAATAACTTAGTAGTTATGTCTACTGTATTAACAGTCTATAATCCCCAGACAATTCAAATTCTTCTCAGTACCTTAGGAAACTATACCCAGTGGATGTTTACTGATTCAGATTGTAAATGGATTTAAAAACATACTGACTGGTAGAGTAGGAGTCTCCAGCCCACTGGACACATGTGGAAGGGTGTGGTGTCATTCTGAGAAATGAGAGCCACCCTGCTGTGACTCAGGGGGTACCGGGCAGGGCGCGGCCTTTCTCTAAGGGACGCCTCACAGTAAGTCAAGGGTGACTTGGCAGGAGTCCCACTTTGTGTTCTGAGGAACAACAGATGAGGAAGGAGAACTCTCCTCAGCTTGAACAAAGCTGTAGAGTGTGAGGCCTGGTATCAAAGCAGGTGTCCTCATAGGGCTAGCACTTAAACTTCATGTCTCCTCTGTGTGAGACCATGGACTGCTTTCCTAGAAAATATTTGAAGAGCAAGAAGGGAGTGAGACATGGTTCTTGCCCTCAGGCAGTTCACGGAAAAGTCCCATAAATCATGTAATACACCCTGTACCAGCAAGGGGGTGAGCGGGGCGCTTAAGGAGCAAGAGGAACGAGCACCCACCCAGCAGTGGAAGGCTTCCTGCCCGGACCCCTTCAGAGATAAGGAAATTATCTTGACAACTCAGGGCAGGCCACAAATGCTCAGACACCAGTGTCTGCAAGGCCTCATCCCTTTGGGCCACACGGTGCTAAGAAGAACGGGATCTGGGAGCAACACGCTGGCACCTGGGTCTCTTGTGGATACAGGTGAAACCTCTAAATTTTGTACTAAATGGAATGTGGTCCCTGATTGCTGGCTCTGTGATCTGCAGACCTGTTTATGTAGCTCATCCAAGACTGCTTAGACACACTCCTGAAGGACCAGTTGGAAGATTTCTTACCTAGGGCGTCCTAAAAGAGATGTTACATTTCCTGTGGTCATTTCACGTTGGCATCCTTCTCTGTTGGGTAGCTCTGTCTGGCTAAGTCTGTTCAGACTATTCGTTTCTTCGTTCTCCAAAAGATGGTGAGGAGGTAGTCGCCATTCTCAGTTGAAATTGCCCTCAGGTTTTTATTTTCTCGAATTAAGTAATCGTTAAATTATTTTCTCTTGAAAGTCTTTCCTAAGTTCTGCATACTCATCTTCAGTTGGCATGCACAGAATCAAGTCTTGTCAGAGTGATGCTCAGGTTCAGCATCTTCCCTTGTGTAGATCCCCTGTATTTATTTGCCTGCTTGCACCAGGATTGCTGGTGTGAGCGGGAGCCTAAGTAACCTGTCAGTGTCACAACGAGTCCTGAGCCCTGTGTGTGTCCTGAGACTCAGGCTGTGCGGCGGGTTCGCTGAGATGCTGAGCCTCCATGTTGGGGTCAGCCAGGACCCCAGTGCGTCATGCCAATTGTTTCATTTTCTTGCTATGCTAAAAGTTTGTCTTTTTGAGACGGAGTTTCGCTCTTGTTGCCCAGGCTGGAGTGCAGTGGTGTGATCTTGGCTCACTACAACCTCCGCTTCCCAGGTTCAGGCGACTTTCCCACCCTAGTCTCCCACATAGCTGAGACTACAGGCATGCACTACCATGCCTGGCTAATTTTGTTTTTTATTTTTATTTATTTATTTTTTTTGAGATGGAGTCTCGCTCTCTCGCCCAGGCTGGAGTGCAGTGCTGCGATCTTGGCTCACTGCAAGCTCCACCTCCCGGGTTCGCGCCAGTCTCCTGTGTCAGCCAGCCTTCCGAGTAGCTGGGACTACAGGCGCCCACCACCACGCCTGGCTAATTTTTTATATTTTTGTAGAGACTGGGTTTCACTGTATTAGCCAGGATGGTCTTGATCTCCTGACCTCATGATCTGCCCGCCTCAGCCTCCCAAAGTGCTGGGATTACAGGCGTGAGCCACTGAGCCTGGCCAGTGCTAAAGGTTTTAAAGTGGTGGGCTAGACTCCTGTGATGGTAGATAAAAAGAAAAACTGTGGTGTTTGGCTTGGCAGTTTTGAGTTTCAAAAGGCCTCAGCTTTTGTGAGGTTGGCTGTTACAAGTGCAGCCAGAGAGCACCGGGCACACACCTGTAGTTAAACAGAACTGGGTTTGTTACTCTTCGCTGCGAGGGAGACACGCACCTGGGTGCTGTGGGAATTCGGCCCTCACTCATACTGGCTGGGAGCAGGGGATATTTGGTGATTTTTGTGGTTTGTATGATGATCTTGGATTTGTCACTACTTAGAAATGATTATGAGTTTTTTTTTTAAAGTTTACTTACTTTTGGTCCTATTTCAGCACGGTCACACAGGTGACTTTGTCTGATGTCGGTGTTCTGCGAGATTATTCTATTCAATAGTGGCAACCTCCACCATGGCGAAGCTGCGAGCGCCAGGCTGGTTCTCAGATGTCAGGGACTGCCTGACCCTTTTATAGGATTACAGGCGTGAGCCACTGTGCCTGGCCAGAATGTCTGTTTTGTTGTTGTTGTTGTTTTGTTTTTTGAGACGGAGTCTTGTTCTGCCACCCAGACTGGAGTGCAGTGGCGCAGTCTCAGCTCACTGCAAGCTCCGCCTCCCGGGTTCATGCCATTCTCCTGCCTCAGCCTCACGAGCAGCTGGGACTACAGGCGCCCACCACCACGCCCGGCTAGTTTTTTGTATTTTTAGTAGAGACACGGGGTTTCTAACTGGGATGGTCTCGATCTCCTGACCCTCGTGATCTGCTCGCCTTGGCCTCCCAAAGTGCTGGAATTACAGGCGTGAGCCACTGCACCTGACCAGAATGCCTGTGTTTTTTAAAACTCCAAACCTGAAAGTAAAATCCAGGTGTATATCATTTGGAAGAAAATAAAATGAAGTAGAAACAACGCTGCTTTTTTGTAGTGAGATCTCAGCTGTCCAGATGCCCGCCCTTGTCTTACTCCATGGAAAGTGGACCCATCTCTTGTGGTTAGTTGCACCAGTGGGCAGGAGGCAGCGGGAGGAGCAGCCCTGGCTGCACCTCTCACCACCGAGGAGGAAGTGGTGTGTGATGCAGGAGTGACAAAGGCATTGAAGACACCATGTGTGTAACAGGCATGCGCGAGTCTGGGTGAGTCAGAAAGGGGAAAGCAGTGCTCAGGTTGACTGGAAACATGGGCCGGTGACTGGAGACAGCCTGAGGCTCCAGAACACACAAGTGACCTGTGAGGAAGGAAGTTGAGAGACTCTGGAGAGACACTGGTGGTGCCCTCTGAGGTTCTCTGAGTGTTATGAGGACAGGGAAGAAATAGAGCCTCCCAGCCAGGGTCAGCCAGCACAGCCTCTGTGTGTGAGGCGTCAGGACAGCGACGGCCGGGAGGGGTGGATGCTAGGAAGTGAGTACCAGAAGCACTAGACAGGGTTTCGGGAAGCTATATTTAGCTGGGGACGAAGCAGGAACAAGGAAGGAACAGGCAGATGGCATTGCACAAACGCAGGGTGGAAAGTGGAACTGCTTGCTCCTGTTGTGCATGTCTCTTCTCCATCAAAAAAGAGGCTCTTAAAAATCGAAAGGGTGCCACAGATACGATCAGAGGCTCTTTTGAAGCTGCATTTTTGTAACTGGTTCTCGATGATCCTCTCCCACGGTAAAGATTTGGTACCATATCAAGTCCTTGGGAGGACAGATCTTCAAAAATAGCCCATAGATGAAACCCAGATAGCTGTGGAAACTAATATGCTCTTTGAATGGTAAATCCAGAAAAGCTTGAGTGGCCTGGTGCGATGGCTCACGCCTGTAATCCCAGCACTTTGGGAGGCCGAGGTGGGCGGATCACAAGGTCAGGAGATCGAGACCATCCTGGCTAACATGGTGAAACCCGTCTCTACTAAAAATACAAAAATTAGCCAGGTGCGGTGGCGGTCGCCTGTAGTCCCAGCTACCAGGGAGGCTGAGGCAGGATAATGGTGTGAACCTGGGAGGCGGAGCTTGCAGTGAGCCGAGATTGTGCCACTGCACTCCAGCCTGGGTGACACAGTGAGACTCCGTCTCAAAAAGTCTCAAAAAAAAGAAAAGCATGAGTGAGATGAAATTAAAAGTTTTCTCATTTGCCCCCCGCCTTTTTTTTTTTTGAGACAGAGTCTCACTCTGTCACCCAGACTGGAGTGCAGTGGCGCAACCTCTGCCTCCTGAGTAGCTGGGATTACAGGTGTCCACCACCACCCCCGGCTAATTTTGTATTTTTAGTAGACACGGGGTTTCACCATCTTGACCAGGCTGGTCTTGAACTCCTGACCTCGTGATCCACCTGCCTTGGCCTCCCAAAGTGTTGGGATTACAGGCGTGAGCCCTTTTCTTAAAATAGTTTCAGGGTTCTATGTTGGAAGAGCAAGTTTGTCAGTTTTTATTGGAATAAAGAAATGAATTGACAGCATTGTGATAAACACTGGAAGTGTTCACTTCTCAAATTTGTCCATGGCTGGACGTGGTGGCTCACGCCTATAATCCCAGCACTTTGGGAAGCCAAGGTGGGTAGGAGTTCGAGACTAGCCTGGCCAACATGGTGAAACCTAGTCTCTACTGAAAATACAAAAAATTAGCTGGGCATGGTGGTGGGCACCTGTAGTTCCAACTACTTGGGAGACCGAGGCAGGAGAATCGCTTGAATCCAGGAGGCAGAGATTACAGTGAGCTGAGATTGTGCCACTGCACTCCAGCCTGGGCAACAGAGCAAGACTCCATCTCAAAAAAAAAAAAAACAAAAAGCTTGTGCTTAAGGGGTGGCTTCCCCCAGACCTGCAAAGCGGCCCAGAATTGGGGGCCTTGGTGTCAGCAACAGTGTTGATTTTGATAATGCAAGTCTGTACATTCAAACCAGGCTCCCAGAACTAGGTGGAAGATAGGAACATTTCTGCATAGGAGACCTGGAATGTTCTGGTAGCATTAAAACTGTCAGCCCTGAGGCCTGGCTATGTTCTGGGAGAGCCCTTTGTCTGGTAGGCATCATTTACCGATGGGTACCTTTCTTGTGTGCTGTGGCTTCAGCTAGGCTGTGTCTGAGAACTCAGATGGAGCACTGGAAAGTGCCCGTGGCTCCCGCCTGCCTTCGCGGTAAGGGACGGTGCAGAACATCTCCGGCTGTGCGGGCTGTTGTAGATTCTGGTGGGTGCTGCCATGGGAGGAGGAGCACGTTGTTGCCCCCATCAGGATCTGCCTGACCTCTGTTCACCATTGTTGAACTTCTTACGCCCGCTTTTGACCAGGTAGTGTGGAGTGTTTCAGTGGCATTTGTCATCGAAGATGTTAGATTATTATATGCTTTTGGATCCCTCTGGAGGGTTAAGACAAAATTCTAATAAAGAATCGATAAGAGGTTATGTTGATTTTTATTTTCCTCAGTCTGTACTAAACTCAAACCAAGTTCTCATGCATTACTAGGTTGGAGAAACGTACGGTAAGGATATAACCTCCCGGGGCAAAGACAAGCCGATTGCCGTATGTAAAACTTTCAGTCCACTTCAGTTTCAAGCTTTCTCTGTTCTCTCATTTCACTTCGTTTTCTTAGGATTTTTTTAAATTAAGCCTCAAGCTCCTTGAGTGTTTTATATTTAATTCACTCAAGGTTGGGGTTTTGCTTGATGAAATAAACTTGATTAGAGTGTGATAGTTTACCCACCGGCTTGAATTAAAGCAGTTTGTGAACTGCCATCTTCCCCTCCCGAGTGAAAGGAGGGGGGAGAGTGAGAGGGCCCCTCTCCTGGCTGGTTGGAGATGCAGATACGGAGACTCCTCTTGGAAGCCCACCTAGCTGTGAGCCGAGCCGGAGCAGGACTAACCTTGTTGCCGGGGCCTTCTTTCTCCGCTTCGGTGTCCCGTGTGGTGGGGCTGTCTGGGCGCGGCTGTGCGGTGCTGCTGAGCTAACCCCACCATGCTTGAGATGGTGTGCTGGGTGCCGCGGTGATTCTTGGACGAGCTTGTGCATGCGCCAGCATTCTTCAAATGTCAGTTATAAAAAGCTGTTGTGTGGGATGTTTCTTTCCCTTTCAGGTACAAGGTATCAGCTGGAGGGTTGAAAGTGTAGCTTGGGAATTGTGTGCATTTCATAAAGTAGCATAATTGCCTTTTTCTAGGAGAATATTTTAGAAATGTAGCATTTTAGAAGTTCTTGGGCATTTTTAAATACAGGTAAATATTTGAATTTGGTTTGACACAAAATACAGAATGGAGGAAGCATGCAGATGTCTGGCGTGTTCCCCGAAGCACCCTCCACTGTGTCCTCCGCACCCACCCTTCACGCCTCTGCTTCAGCCACAGCTGCCCCGGGAGCGAGTTCTCCTGAGGCCCTGGCTGTGCTGACTCGAGGGCAGCGTGAGGGTGGTCGTCAGCTGTGAAGGTGCCACTTACACACTAAGTCCTCCTTCCTTGCGGAGGGAAGGGCTCAAGTAGCAAATATTGGAGCCCCCACTTGGTGCTGGGAGCTGTGACAGGCAGTTCCTGAAGAAGCAGTTTAATTGGAACCAGTGACCATCTAAAAATGTTTGTACTCTAAACCAGATTTTACAGAAATATTGGAATCATACCTTCATACTTGATTTTTTTCTGTTTAGATAGATAGGCGGAAAGGAAGCCTCCTGGGGGGTCTGGTCTGATCCTCCTGATCCTTGAAGAGCTTCCGGCATCATTCTGCCTTCACGTTCCCCATTTTCATAAGTAACTGGTGGCTTGACATGCTGGGTTTGGTTTGGGAGCCCTCTGACAAACTGAAAGGGTGGATCAGGAAGCGTCTGACCAAGCCACTGGTACCTAGTAGACACGCTCTGCGTCCGACAAGTCCTTCCCAGCAACATCCAGAAAGCAAAGTGCAGGCTTTGTTCCAAGGTCGTTGTCTAAATGTTTCCCTGTGTTTCCTTTTTGTAGGATGTGTTCTTAATTTGCTTTTCCCTTGTGAGTCCTGCATCATTTGAAAATGTCCGTGCAAAGGTAGGTGGGGATTTAAAGTATGTGAGTTATAGAATGACACTCTCAGAAATAAATACTTTATAAAGTATAATAATAATAAATAAATAAATAAATAAAAAGAAATAAATACTTAGCCTAGGAATTTTCAGTTATTTAAATTGGTTTTAGTAATTTGCTCCTTAAGTACATGATTGGGTTTTTTATTCTTTTGAGACAGGGGTCTCACCCTGTTGTCCAGGCTGGAGTGTGGTGGTGACATCAGAGCTCACTGTAGCCTTGAGCTCCTGGGCTCAAACAGTTCTCCTGCAGTTCTCCTGCCTCCGTTCCCGTGTTGCTGGGACTGTAAATGTGCGCCGCTGTGCCTGGCTAATCTTTAAAAATTTTTTGTAGCGCTGGTTTTGTACACCCTGGCTGGTCTCAAACTCCTGGGCTGAAGTGATCCTTCCACTTCAGCCTCCCAAAGTGCTGGGATTATGGGTGTGAGCCACTGCGCCTGAGCCATCAGCAGTTTATTTTTATTTATTTATTTTTGAGATGGAGTCTTCACTGTCACCCAGGCTGGAGTGCAGTGGCACAATCTTGGCTCACTGCAACCTCCACCTCCCGGTTCAAGCGATTCTCCTGTCTCAGCCTCCTGAGTAGCTGGGATTACAGGCGCCCGCCACCACACCTGGCTAATTTTTGTACTTTTAGTAGAGACGGGGTTTCACCATGTTTGCCAGACTGGTCTCAAACTGCTGGCCTCAAGTGACCCACCCACCTCAAACTCTCAAAGTGCTGGGATTTCAGATGTGAGCCACTGTGCCTGGCCTAATATGTGGATTTTTAAAGCTTCAGGTTCTGGTTCAGAAGTTTCCTGGACCTCATTAAAATAATGAGGCACTCAGAATTGGTCTAATAAAACTAACCACCATTTCTTTCTACTCCAGTCTCTTTCACAAACTTCTTAGTGAAAATGACGAGACAGGCCCTTCAGTAGGGACATTTTCAGTGGGGATAATGGCGGCAGACCTGAGACCTTGGGCTAGGTAGTTTATTCTCGTTTCTGAACAGATGATGAATTTTCTCAGATGACCCTAAGAACTTGTTTTACCAAAAACAAAGTGGTTTATTTGCTTTGGGAGGAACTCTCTTCCCTTCCGCCTCTTCCCCTGCGGTTGTAGAGCCCATTCTCTCTGGTCGTGGTTCTGTCCGGCCATGATCCGGAGTCCTAGCTTGCTCATGGAACACCTGAGATGTTTCTTATGGCTCAAGGCTCAGATTGAAGGTGGGAACCACATGAAGGCTCGGTGGGGAGGCTGTGGCTGAGGTTAGGTGTCTGGCACAAGTGCCGCCGGCTGGGTGTGATTTAGGTGAAGGGCGTCTGTAAAGGAGCACATCACAACCTCTGTTCCTTCTTCACATCTAGTGGTATCCTGAGGTGCGGCACCACTGTCCCAACACTCCCATCATCCTAGTGGGAACTAAACTTGATCTTAGGGATGATAAAGACACGATCGAGAAACTGAAGGAGAAGAAGCTGACTCCCATCACCTATCCACAGGGTCTAGCCATGGCGAAGGAGATTGGTATGGAATCCTGCGTTTTTCCTCTGCCTTGTACCTCTTTTATTGTAGTGACAGAGACTGGAGTCCAGTCTGGGAAAGGAGGGTGTGTGTCTCCCACTCAGGGCCTGGTTGTACTCTTGGGGAACCAGCTGGCATCGCCTTCTGGGTCTTAATGTCAGCGTTGGAACGTGGAAGCAGGGCTGGGAGCCGGCAGAAGGTGCCCAGGCCCCCGGAGCTGCCTCCCGCCAGTGTTGTGATCAGAAGAGAGTGGGCTCAAGTGTACACTGCTGTGTGGTCGTGTTTTCCTGTAGGTGCTGTGAAATACCTGGAGTGCTCGGCGCTCACACAGCGAGGCCTCAAGACAGTGTTTGACGAAGCGATCCGAGCAGTCCTCTGCCCACCTCCCGTGAAGAAGAGGAAGAGAAAATGCCTGCTGTTGTAAACGTCTGAGCCCCTCGTTCTTGGTCCTGTCCCTTGGAACCTTTGTACGCTTTGCTCAAAAAAAAAAAAAAAAACGGTGGAGCCTTCGCACTCAATGCCAACTTTTTGTTACAGATTAATTTTTCCATAAAACCATTTTGAACCAATCAGTAATTTGAAGGTTTTTGTTTGTTCTAAATGTAAGAGTTCAGACTCACATTCTATTAAAATTTAGCCCTAAAATGACAAACCTTCTTAAAGCCTTATTTTTCAAAAGCCCACCCTATTCTTGCTCAGATTAAGAGTTGCCAAAATACCTTCTGAACTACACTGCATTGTTGTGCTAAGAACACCAAGCACTAAACTGTGTAAGGACCTTCGTCTTTGAGAAGACTATAGCCTCTGCAGTTAGGAGATGCAGACACTTGCTCAGTAGTTCTCAGATGTGTAAAGCAGAACAGCCTCCCGAATGGTGCGTTGCCATTGAACTCACCAGTGATTTAGCGGCCCATGTTCACGACATAACATTGTACTGTAATGGAGTGAGTGTAACAGCTCAGCTCTTTGGATCAGTCTTTTTGATTTCATAGTGAGTTTTCTGACCAGCTCTTGCGGAGATTTTGAACAGAACTCGTGTTTCCTCTAATGAAGAATTCTGTTTAGCTGTGGGTGTGCCGGGTGGGGTGTGTGTGATCAAAGGACAAAGACAGTATTTTGACAACATACGAAGTGGAGATTTACACTACATTGTACAAGGAACAAAAGTGTCACGGGTAAAAACTCTAAAAGGTTAATTTCTGTCAAATGCAGTAGATGATGAAAGAAAGGTTGGTATTAATCAGGAAATGTGTTCTTAAGCTTTTCCTTTCTCTTACACCTGCCATCCCTCCCCAAATTGGGCATTTAATTCATCTTTAAACTGGTTGTTCCCTTAGTCGCTAACTTAGTAAGTGCTTTTCTTATAGGACCCCTTCTTACTGAGCAATATGCCTCCTTGTATTATAAAATCTTTCTGATAATGCATTAGAAGGTTTTTTTGTAGATGAGTAAAAGTGCTTTCCATGTTACTTTATTCAAAGCTAATAAGTGCTTTCCTTAGTTTTCTAGTAACTAGGTGTAAAAATCATGTGTTGCAGCTTTATAGTTTTTAAAATATTTTAGATAATTCTTAAACTATGAACCTTCTTAACATCACTGTCTTGCCAGATTACTGACACTGTCACTTGACCAATACTGACCCTCTTTACCTCGCCCACGCAGACACACGCCTCCTGTAGTCGCTTTGCCTAATGATGTTCCTTTGGGTCTGTGAGGTTCTGTAAACTGTGCTAGTGCTGACAATGTTCTGTACAACTTAACTCACCGGCAAGAATACAACGCGGAACCTTTCAGCCACGACAACAGGATTTTTTAAATTGACAGTTGCAGAATTGTGGAGTGTTTTTACATTGATCTTTTGCTAATGCAGTTAGCATTATGTTTTGCATGTATGACTTAATAAATCCTTGAATCATACAACTGGTAATACTGGTGTTTTTGAGACTTGATGAACAAGTTCCTGGTGTGCGTTTGTTTGCCTCGCTTTAAAGTCCCGGGTTGTTGGAGACAGTCATTTTCAATGCATGTCTCCACACAGGAGGGACAGAGGGAGTGCCACCTCCAGGGGAGAACTGGGTGAGCCCAAACAATACGGCAGGAGTGGAGGTGACGTTCACGTTTGGACCTGTCGAACAGCGGCAAAGCTCTGGTGGAGAAACGCACGTCGGGGGCTGTGCACATCCTGGCCCAGAGCTTGGGGCTGAAGATGGAGACGTTGGGACCCTAGACTGGCCCTGGAAGAGTAGAGGTTGGTGAACCCCACACACCCTTAAGGTCCTTTCCAGAGGCTGGCTGGGTGGCTTACGCCTGTAAGCCCAGCGCTTTGGGAGGTTGAGGCAGGAGGAGTGCTTGAGCCCAGGAATTCTAGACCAGCCTGGACGAGAGAGAGAGCTCTCCACCAAAAAAAAAAAAACACACACAAGAGCCTGAACTTGTACTATGTAAAGGTTCATGTTAGAATTCGTTTTCTTAAAATTCCTTTTTATTGCTTTGAAGATTTTTTTTTGTTTTGTTTTGTTTTGTGTTTTTGAGATGGAGCTTCGCTCTTGTTGCCCAGGCTAGAGTGCAATGGTGCGATCTCGGCTCACTGCAACTTCTGCCTCTCAGGTTCAAGCGATTCTCCTGCCTCAGCCTCCTGAGTAGCTGGGATTACAGGCATGTGCCACCACACCCAGCTAATTTTTTGTATTTTTTTTTAGAAGAGACGGGGTTTCACCGTGGCCAGGCTTGTCCACTTCGGCCTCCCAGAGTGCTGGGATTACAGGCCCGAGGCACCACCCCTAGCCGAGTTTTTTTTTTTTTTTTTTTAACAGATTAAATAATGCAGTTTTTGTTTTTTGAGACAGGGTCCGGCTGTGCCTCTCAGACTGGAGTGCAGTGGCGTGATCTTGGCCTGCTGCAACCTATGCCTCCTGCGCTCAAGCCATCCTCCCACTTCAGCCTCTGGAGTAGCTGGGACCACAGGTGCGCGCCACCACACCCAGCTAATTTTTTTGTATTTTTTGTAGGGTTTTGCCATGTTGGCCAGGCTGGTCTTGAACTCCTGAACTCAAGCAATCCGCCAGCCTGGACCTCCCAAAGTGGTGGGACTCCAGGTGTGAGCCACCATACCTGGCAATAATGCAGTTTTTAAAAGTTTTAGTGGTTTTTAAAGAAAAACAGTCTTCCCCCTTCGTACCCTCTCCAAAAGGAATACTTGGTTTGCTTACCTGATTTTTGGTATTTTACCTGCCCGTGTCTAAAGTAGGCTTTTTGTGCCAGTGAAACTTCTGAGTTCAACCATTCTCGTCGACATTCCCACCATGGAAGATGTGAGGCTTTCCCGGTTGTAACCCTCTCCACCCAAAACCTTCCTCATCCCCTCAATGTGATGGTTTTGGTGGACTCAGTTTAGTGCCTGCACAGTCACTACTACATAAACTACTCACCGGCCATGCCATGTAGCAACAAAACTGCGTTTCCTGCACAACTTCTGGTTTTCTTTGGGATAATTAGTACTTTGCTTACTTTCCTATGTACTGAATTCAATTGTGAACTACTTTTTTTTTTTTTTTTTTGAGGCAGGGTCTTGCTCTGTCACCCAGGTTGGAGTGCAGTGGTGCCATCACAGCTCCTGGGCTCAAGTGATCCTCCTGCCCTAGCCTGCTGAGTAGCTGGGACCACAGGTGTGTGCAACCATGCCCAGCTAATTTTTAAAATTTTTAGTAGATTGGGGTTTCCCTATGTTACCTAGGCTGGTCCTGAACTCCTGGCCTGAAGCCACCATTCCACCTCAGCCTCCCAAAGTGCTGGGATTACAGGTATGAGCCACTGTGCCCGGCCTCAGCTGTGAACTTTTCATCTGTTGCCTAAACCTCTCAAGATGTTCAGATGTGTTGTTATTTTGCCAATATCCATTTTCCTGAAGTCATCTGACCTGCACCTCTCCTAGGTGCTGGTCTTCATTTCCTGCACCTAGATTCTCTTTTTTTGATTTACTTCATCCTGAATGGTTTCTCCAAGAGCTCCTTGAGAGTGTGCTGGAAGTACACACAGTCATGCATCATGTAATGACATTGTAGTCAACAGTGTATTGCATATATGATGGTGTGTGAGACTACCTTATTTTTACTGTAACTTTTCTGTGTACAGATACGCAAATACCACTGTTAAAACTGCCAACTGCATTCAGTATAGTAACCGGCTGTGCAGGCGAGTAGCCTGTGAGCAGTGAACAGGCCCCACCTTCGACCTAGGTCTGTAGTAGGCTGATGTTAACAATGAAATCACCCATGTGTTTCTCAGAATGTTTACCTGCTGTTAAGTAAGGCATCACTCTTATTTTTGAGCCCCTGCATCTTGACAACTGTTTTACAGTACCTCTGGCTGGGCCTAAAATTCTAGGTTGGTGTTAACATCCCTTTTAAGTTATATTGAGACAGGGTCTTACTTTGTTACCCAGGCTGGAGTGCAGGAGCATCATCTCAGCTTACTGTGGCCTCGATGACCTGGGCTCAAGCAGGCCTGCTCAGCGTCCCGAGTAGCAGGGACTACAGGTGTGCACCACCATGCCCAGCTAATTTTGTTTCGTAGAGATGGGATCTGACTATGTTGCTCAGGTTGGAGATTTTTTCTTTTGAGACAGGCTCTTGCTATGTTGACCAGGCTTAGACTCAAACTCCTGGGCTCAACTGATCCTCCCACTGCAGGCTCTCAAGTAGCTGGGACTACAGGCTTTGGCCCACTGCACCCAGCCTCCCTTTAGTTAAAAAAATTTATTCTTGGCCGGGCGCGGTGGCTCAAGCCTGTAATCCCAGCACTTTGGGAGGCCGAGACGGGCGGATCACGAGGTCAGGAGATCGAGACCATCCTGGCTAACACGGTGAAACCCCGTCTCTACTAAAAAATACAAAAAAAAAAAAAAAACTAGCCGGGTGAGGTGGCGGGTGCTTGTAGTCCCAGCTACTCGGGAGGCTGAGGCAGGAGAATGGCGTAAACCCGGGAGGCGGAGCTTGCAGTGAGCTGAGATCCGGCCACTGCACTCCAGCCTGGACAACAGAGCGAGACTCCGTCTCAAAAAAAAAAAAAAAAAAAAATTCTTGGCCGGGCGCAGTGGCTCACGCCTGTAATCCCAGCACTTTGGGAGGCCAAGGTGGGCAGATCATTTGAGGTCAGGGGTTCGAGAGCAGCCTGGCCAACATGGTGAGACCCTGTCTCTACTAAAAATACAAAAATTAGCCAGGTGTGGTGGTACACGCCTGTAATCCCAGCTACTTGGGAGCCTGAGGCAGAAGAATTGCTTGAACCTGGGAGACAAAGTTGCAGTGAGCCGAGATTGTGCCACCGCACTCCAGCCTGGGTGACAAAGTGAGACTCCATCTCAATTTTTTTTTTTCCCCCTGTAGAGACAGGGTCTTGCTGTGTTGCCCACACTTGTCTTGAGCTCAAGGAATCCTCCCACTTTGGCCTCCCAAAATGGAATGATTACAGGCCTGAGCCACTGTGCATGGGCCCTTCAGACTTTTGAAGGCAGTTCTTCCATGATTGTTCTTAGCCATTTCTGTTGGGATGTATTTTTTCTTAGATCTTGTGAGATTGTCCTTTTCTCTTCCACATTCTAGGGTTTATTTTATCCACCGTGCTGTGCACTTGGTGGCCTCTTTCTATCTTGGAAATTCATGACTTTCAAACTCAGATGTCAGACCTGGAGTGGCCTCGTAACCTTTTCTTTTCCCGGTTTATCATCATCTTTGAGGTTTTGATTTTGTCTCTGATGCTTTTCATCTTCAGGAGCTCTTTTCTGCTCTCTCCACTGTGAGCCTCCAGGGTCAGTTCTGAGTCACAGCGCTTTCTCTGAGTCCCAAGCCATGGCATGGGTCATCAGGAGCTTCTGCCCACATCATCTGTTTCTTTTGGTCTCTTGTTCTACTGTCAGGAGTCCTTGGCTTATGCTTAAAGGCTGAAGTTGGAAACAGTTCCCTAGGAGGTCACACCATGTAGCAAGTCCATCTTGTACCTTTCTGACACTAGGTGAGTGCAGGAATTGGGTTTAGAAACAAGCTTGTAGCAGTTGGACGCTGCTATAGCCTTTTTCTTTTTGTTTTTTTTTTGAGACAGTCTTGCTCTGTCACCCAAGCTGGAATGCAGTGGCACAATCTCGGCTCACTGCAGCCTCTGCCTCCTGGGGTCAAGCAATTCTCCTGCCTCACCTCCTGAGTAGCTGGGATTACATGTACCTGCCACCACGCCTGGCTGTTTATTTATTTACTTATTTTTTTGAGGTGGAGTCTTGCTCTGTTGCCCAGGCTGGAGTGCAGTGCCATGATCTCAGCTCACTGCAACCTCCGCCTCCCAGGTTTAAGTGATTCTCCTGCCTCAGTCTCCTGAATAGCTGGGGCTATAGGCGCACACCACCACTCCTGGCTAATTTTTGTATTTGTAGCAGAGACAGGGTTTCACCATGTTGACCAGGCTGGTCTCGAACTCCTGACCTCAGGTGATCCGCCCACTGTGTCCTCCCCACAGTGCTGGGATTACAGGCATGCGCCACCGTGCCTGGCCTGAAGTTTTGAAAGGACCCTTTGCAGGCTTTACAAAGCTCTAGGGTGGCATGGCTGTGACAGCACAGGCCCCACGGAGGTGTCTTCTGAGGTCAGATTTCCTGGGAGAATCTTCTTGAAGACTGGGGAGTCAGGAGGGCAGAGTCTCCTTCCCTCAACTGTGCTTGTGTCCATTCCCCGCCTTCCACCTCAGAGCAAACGACGGGCCAGGTTTCTTCCCGCTTTCGAGCAAACCTGCTCCTTAGCTGGTCTTGTCTGCCTCAACCCCACTTCACAGCTGCCCAGGGTCTTGTAAGCTGGGGTCTGTTCATGTCTTTCCTTCCTGCCTAAGCTTCTGTACTGCGCGTCATCTGACTGTTGGAGTGTCTTCTCCCATCCTGTGGGTCTGTGCTTTTTGGAGAAATCTCCCTCCTGTCATTCTGTTGGGCTTCCAGTGGGAGGGGTGAAGTCAGTGCTCGTGCAGTCTTCCATCTGAAGCCAGAACCCTGAGGTTTAAAAAGCACCTGGAAACATCATTGCTCTACAACCACCCAGTGTATTAGCGCTACCTGGAAATCCCCAGTAAGAGAGCACGCGACTGTACACACAGGCACTACCGTGACGCGTGCTTTATTGTTTTAACTCCTGAATCCACTGGCCGACCCCAGAGCCAGAAGAGTAGCAAGAATTCAATCAGCAACTCTGGATGCGGACACAGTGAAACAACGGTGGTGGGAACAGGCGCGGGGGCGCTGTGGCTCGGAGGGTCGTGGCCAGGGGCTCCACTCACTTCCCCAACTGGGTTTCATTTTCCTCCCCAGCCAGAGCCCAGGGCTGCCCTTGGAGAAAACCCCAGGCCGCACTCTCACAATAGTTCCATTTGCACAGCCAGGAAGCCCAGTTTGAAAAAAAAACCACGCCTGTAAACCGAGTTGGATGAAAAGGGCTGGCTTGGGGGTGGGAGGCTACGGATCTGTTCACGGTCTTCCGGGCGGGCCCTGGATTCCAGCACGTCTGGAGCAGTCCTTAGACAGCCAAGGGATCCATCCATGGGCCCGGGCTTCCCGAGGCTGTCTCCGCGGTCGCTGGGTCTCAGGAGTCCCATCACCTGAGCGTGCTCGCTGCTTCTGCTACAATGGCCACAATGACTTCCCATAAACCGTTCTGTCATTGAGACCATGGAACTCGGTTCCCATCCGATTCCCGTTGACGGACGTCCGCTGTTTTGGCATCATGGGAATTCCTCGGATGGTAGGTCAGTTTAAGGACAAAAGCGTGAGTCCATCATTCCTGGGACAGTTTCCCGTAGCCCTGGTCAGGCCACGTCCACCCCAGAGACCCCCTGTGCCGGACAGGAGACGCAGGCCGCCCTGTCGGAGACCAGGCTGTCCAAGGCCCGCATCAGGATGTCTGGCATGTGGTCTGTGAGCATCTTCGGACCTATGAGTATTTTGCTGAATTCCGCTTCGTGTGACCACTTGGCGCTATACTGAGCAGCAGAGCAGCAGCCAAACCTGAAGCAGAAAAGGAGAGACATCAGCCGCCAAGCGGCCCCAGGGCTGACCCCCGCGCTCCTCCTGCCTGCCCACCACGCCGCACTCACCGCCCCGAGGCGCCCTCCTCCTGCAGGTGGATGATCCTGCCGGGAGGGTAGAGCGGCGGGTACTTGGGAGAAGAGTCCAGTGGGGAGTCGCTGGAGAAGCTGTAGGCCGGAGACCAGCGTGTCAGTAGGCTCTGCTCCCCCAGAAGAGGCTGTGTCAGGACTTCCTGGTCGCCCCCGTCCAGCTCCGTGGGAAAGTTGGGGTTCCCTCCGAACAGTTCATACCACAAACCGTGCAGCAAGATCTTGTACTGAGGGCGAGACCCAAGCAGTAGAATGCTGTCACTCACCCTCTGTCACCCGAGACCTCCCGAAACACCAAGGCGGACCAGACACATGGATCTGCCCATTGAGCCAGAAACCGTGCTTGGAAGACTCCACCAAAGACGCATGGCAAGCTGTGCTGGGTGGCAGCCGCCTCGGCTCAGGACCCGCGTCGGTGCCCAGTCACAGACCATGAGTGTAGGCTCTCTCCTGGGCAGTAAAACCATCACACGCGGAGTAATATTTAAAAACCAAGTCATACAGCCTGTGAGGGCCATTTCCCTTAATTATTTTCAGGCAATTCTGCAAATCAGTTTTGCCCTTCTCTGAAAGGCATTAGATACTAATTTCTACGGGCTGGAGTGCAATGGCGCGATCTTGGCACCACAATCTCTGCCTCCTGGGTTCAAGCAATTCTCCTACCTCAGCCTCCTGAGTAGCTGGCATTACAGGCTCCTGCCACCACGCCCGGCTAATTTTTTGTATTTTTAGTAGAGACGGGGTTTCTCCATTTTGGTCAGGCTGGTCTGGAACTCCTGACCTCAGGTGATCTGCCCGCCTCGGCCTCCCAAAGTGCTGGGATTATAGGCGTGAGCCACCAGGCCCGGCCTAGATACTAATTTCTAAAAAAAATTTTAGGATGGGCACAGCAGTGGCTCACACCTGTAATCCCAGCACTTTGGGCAGCAGGATTGCTTCAGCCCAGAAGTTTGAGACCAGCCTGGGTAACATGGTGAGACCCTGTCTCTACAAAAAATACAAAAATTAGCCAGGTGTGGTGGCGAGTGCTTGTAGTCCCAACTACTCAGGAGGCTGAGGTGGGAGGATCACTTGAACTTGGGAGGCTGCAGTGAGCCAAGATGGCGCCGCTGCACTCCAGCCTGGGTGAGAGAGCGAGACCCTGTCTCAAAAAAGAAAAAACTGGGGAAGGTAATTGATAGGGAGAAAAATTTGTGTTTCTTCTTTCTGAACACACCATAAGAAAGGAACAAAACCAGACTGGGCCGGGTGCGGTGGCTCAAGCCTGTAATCCCAGCACTTTGGGAGGCCGAGACGGGTGGATCACGAGGTCAGGAGATCGAGACCATAGTGGCTAACATGGTGAAACCCCGTCTCTACTAAAAAATAACAAAAAACTAGCCGGGCGATGTGGCGGACGCCTGTAGTCCCAGCTACTCGGGAGGCTGAGGCAGGAGAATGGCGTGAACCCGGGAGGTGGAGCTTGCAGTGAGCTGAGATCCGGCCACTGCACTCCAGCCTGGGCGACAGAGCTAGACTCCGTCTCAAAAAAAAAAAAAAAAAAAAAGAAAGGAACAAAACCATAAGAAAGGTCAGAAAACAAAGGGGTTAAACAAATTAAAAATCATCTCTACCCACACTAAACAAAACCACACGTGGCATATGTCTTTTCAAATTTTTGTCAAAATTCATATATCTGTATCTCCTTGTCCCCACCCTCTGCCATAAGTCTTCTCTCTTAATAATTTTTATTTTTTTTTTTTTTTTTTTTTTTTTTTCAATTATTTCTATCTTTTTTCGCACTTATTATTTTTTTTTTTTTTTTTTTTTTTTTTTACTTTTCAATGGATATCTATCTCTATCGGCAGACCTAAGTTTCTTTTCTTTTTTTTTTTTTGGAGAGAGAGCCTCATTGTATCCCACAGGCTGGAGTGCAGTGGTGCAATCTCGCCTCATGCAACCTCTGCCTCCCAGGTTCAAGCGACTCTTCTGCCTCAGCCTCCCAAGTAGCTGGGATTACAGGCACCCACCACCACCCATAGCTCATTTTTGTATTTTTAGTAGAGATATGGTTTTGCCATGTCGGCCAGGCTAGTCTCAAACTCCTGACTCAGGATCCGCCCGCCTTAACCTGTGCTGAGATTACAGGTGTGAGCCACTGCACCTGGCCAGCAGACATAAATTTCTACCACTATGTTAAAAAACCCCTGACATGGACACATATCACCATTTTAATAACTGCATGATATCCACAGTATAGATAAATGTGCCTGTACCTCTTAAGCTCTATTTGACAGCCTCGCTTCCTAAGCTTTCAGACAAAAAGCCAAAAGGCATTAACATACTGTTAGTCACAAGACAGGACTAAGAAGTTTGTTAGAAAGCAAAATCAAATGGATAGTTCCTCCAGAGTATTTTCTTTTTCTTTTTCTTTTTAGGATAGAGACAGGGTCTTGTTGTGTTGCCCAGGTTGGCCTCAAGGGATTCTCCTGCCTCAGCCTCCTGAGGTGCTGGGATTCCAGGCATGCGCCAGTGGGCCCAGCCCAGATCCTATTTCCTCCCTGTGACATTTCCGGCACTTGCCGTAGCCATTTGCTTTCTTTTTTTTTTTGAGACAGAGTCTCGCCTTGTTGCCCAGAGGAGTGCAGTGGTGCGATCTGGGCTCACTGCAAGCTCCGCCTCCTGGGTTCACGCCATTCTCCTGCCTCAACCTCCCAGTAGCTGGGATTACAGGCGCTCGCCATCACGACCAGCTAAGTTTTTGTATTTTTAGTAGAGACGGGGTTTCACCGTGTTAGCCAGGATGATCTCGATCTCCTGACCTCGTGATCCGCCCACCTCGGCCTCCCAAAGTGCTGGAATTACAGGCGTGAGCCACCGCGCCCGGCCCATTTGCTTTCTTAAATATCACGGAGTCCTAGACCAGAATCTGACCAGAGGGTGGAAGGAGAGCTTCTAGAAACAGCATAGAGTGTCCTGCACTGAGGGTGCAATTCCTCCCGGCTCTCCACAGGATCTTAGGGACAGGCCCTGTGTCCTGCAGACCCTCTCAACAAGGCACCCGCTTACCTTGGGTTTATTGCAGTGCGCAACCACCCGCAAGATTCTTCTCTTCAGATCTTCCAAGTTGGTCACACTGAGCCTGTTTAGCAAAGAGGCACACTGAGGCTGGGACCCAGCACTCCCTACCCTCCAGCCCCGGGCGCAGCACCAGGCAGGCTTACCTGGGAATCACATCCTTCCCCAGGACGAGCGACACGATGAAGCTCTGAGAATATTCATGCAGAGCTTTGCTGAAATTCCAAACGAGAGGACGTTAGCTTTACGACGACACTGCCCACAAGGGCTTCCACGAAAGAAATCAGTGACACTGAGGGGTTAGTTTCCCAGACCTCAGCTCTGTTCTCTCTTCTCTAAAGGGAGGGGAGGGGAAACTTCAGTTACGGCGACTGACTGGCCAGATCCTACTAAAGCCACAATATACGTCCGACAGAGACGCCCCACGGCTAAAACTGCAAACGGGACACCAAGGTGGACCAGGCACATGGATCTGTCCTTTGACCCAGAAATCACACTTGGAAGACTCCATCAAAGATGCACTGGCAAAAATGAAGGGCAGAGGCAACAGGCGATTGACTGCGGCAGAACCCGCACCGGCAGAGGCTGGGAGCCTCCAGATACCCATCCCCAGAGCTGCCTTCAGCTCACAATGAGTCACACAATAGTGCGTCCCGCACAGCTGGGAGAAGAAGGAGGCTGTGTGTGCCGCTGCGGGGTCATCTCAGGACATGTGGTGAAAGTGAACAGCCACCACCAGAGGCAGAAGAGCAGGGAGAAAGTGTAGCCTTTCACCAACATGAGAGGAACACAGACACGCTTCCTTCCAGCCATGGACATAACGGAAACGCCAGTCAAAATCACCACACACTTCAACCTCTGGGGTGACAGGACTTTTTTTTTTTTTTTTTTTTTTGAGGAGCCTTGCTCTCTGTCCGCCTTTCCCCCAGGCTGGAATCAGTGGTGCGATCTCAGCTCACTGCAACCTCCGCCTCCCGGGTTCATGCTGTTCTCTTGTCTCAGCCTCCCGAGTAGCTGGGACTACAGGCGCCCGCCACCACGCCCAGTTAAGTTTTTGTATTTTTAGTAGAGACGAGGTTTCACCACGTTAGCCAAGATGGTGTTCGATCTCCTGACCTCGTGATCCCCCTGCCTTGGCCTCCCAAAGTGCTGGGATTACAGGTGTGAGCCACCGCACCTGGCCAGAAAGGACATTTTTGAGGGAACAAGGATGGAAATGAGATTTCTCTGAATGCACCCTGCTTTGTTGAGTTGTCTTTGGAACCTGTTAATGTTTTATTTTACATCATTAGAAAACAAAATGACACAAAATAACAAGAAGCAATCCCTTAAATAACAAGCTAAATGAAACAAATGAACCTAATAGTGTATTAACCAAACAGAAGAATTATTTCAAGTGACTTAAAAAACCACAGTAACCTGGCTGTACATCTCTACCAGGAATACATCTTTGCAAGAAAGCAAACTGGGCGCGGTGGTTCAAGCCTATAATCCCAGCACTTTGGGAGGCCGAGACGGGCAGATCACGAGGTCAGGAGATCGAGACCATCCTGGCTAACACGGTGAAACCCCGTCTCTACTAAAAAAATACAAAAAACTAGCCGGGTGAGGTGGCGGGCGCCTGTAGTCCCAGCTACTTGGGAGGCTAAGGCAGGAGAATGGCGCGAACCTGGGAGGCGGAGCTTGCTGTGAGCCGAGATCCAGCCACTGCACTCCAGCCTGGGTGACACAGCGAGACTCCGTCTCAAAAAAAAAGAATTGAAAAAAAAAAAAAAAAAGAAAGAAAGCAAACTGCACAGACATGGCAAACCCCCGTCATCCTACTGTGTTAGATGTCATGCTGGTATTACTATTCGGAAAGGGCGATCTGTGTATCTCTACATATACATATATTGTGAGGGACATGTAATAAATGGGTTACTGTTGACAGAAACCAAATTTTTCAGATAAGAAGAAAAAAAGACACAGTTTCAGTGAAAACAACGTACAACCATTTGGTACAGGTAAAAACCCGATCGTTAATTTTTTTTTTTTTTGAGACAGAGTCTTGCTCTGTAACCCCGGCTGGAGTACAGTGGCACGATCTCGGCTCACTGCAACCTCTTTGTCCTGGGTTCAGGCAATCCTACTGCCTCAGCCTCCCGAATAGCTGGGACCACAGGCACGTGTCACCACGTCCAGCTCATTTTTGTAAGGAACGGGGTCCTTCTATGTTGCCCAGGCTAGTCTCGATCTCCTGGGCTCAGGTGATCCTCCTGCCTCAGCCTCCCAAAGTGATGGGATTACAGGTGTGAGCCACCATGCCCAGCCTCCTGATCTTGAAGTATCACTACACACTATGATTACATTTTCTCTTTGGTGTAACAAAAGCCTTTCCTACCTCTTTTTTTTTTTTTTTTTTTTTTTTTGAGGCGGAGTCTCGCTCTGTCGCCCAGGCTGGAGTGCAGTGGCCAGATCTCAGCTCACTGCAAGCTCCGCCTCCTGGGTTTACGCCATTCTCCTGCCTCAGCCTCCCGAGTAGCTGGGACTACAAGCGCCCGCCACCTCGCCCGGCTAGTTTTTTTTGTATTTTTAGTAGAGACGGGGTTTCACCGTGTTAGCCAGGATGGTCTTGATCTCCTGACCTCGTGATCCGCCCGTCTCGGCCTCCCAAAGTGCTGGGATTACAGGCTTGAGCCACCGCGCCCGGCTCCTACCTCTTTCCAATAAAAAGGCCTGGGAATTATGACCAGCTCTGTGGTAATGAGAACCACCAGTGCCCAGATTTCAGTTCAGAAATACCATTTCCCACTAAAAGGAACCAATATTCCTTGGAGAAATGGTTGCTTCCAGATATGGACAACGGGGAAAAAAAAATTGCTCATTTCAAGCCCAAAACTTGAGAATACTTTGTTGTACCAGAAAGCAAGAAAATGAGGCCAGGCACAGTGGCTCAATACCTTTAATCCCAGCACTTTGTAGCTGAGGCAGGAGGATCACTTGAGCCCAGGAGTTCAAGGCCAGCCCGGGCAACATAGCAAGACCCTGTTCCTTATAAAAATTAGCTGCACGTGGTGGTGTACGCCTGTGGTCCCAGCTACTTGGGAGGCTGAGGCCCGAAGATCACCTAAGCAAGGAGGCAGAGGCTACAGTGAGCCATGACTGTGCCACTGCACTCCAGCCTGGGAGACAGAGCAAGACCCTGTGTCAATAAAAAAAAAAAAGACAGCAAGAAAACAGACGACTGAAGTTTAAGTTTTTAAAAAATTAATGTCTGCCTCTGTAGACTGCTAGGTAACGATTCATTACTCTGAACACTGCTATATCGAGGGGAAGATTTAAGCATTTATATATTCTCCCATTTTTTCCTGTGTGAACTATACGGCAAAGAAACCAAATACGCCAAGAAAAGCTCTTTTTGTTCTTTACGTACTTACTTTTTAATCATTCCAAAGGGCTGGGATTACAGGCATGAGCCACCATGCCTGGCCCTTTATTTCATTTCAATGAAATAAAGTGGTATAATATTCCTTTATAATCACGGCAAAAGGTTACACAGAACGGTCAGTATGCTGAATCAGCAAAAAAAATGTACTTTTCAGCTGGGCGCGGTGGCTCACGCCTGTAATCCCACCACTTTGGGAGGCCAAGGTGGGTGGATCACGAGGTCAGGAGATCGAGACCATCCTGGCTAACACAGTGAAACCCCGTCTCTACTAAAAAATACAAAAAATTAGCCAGGCATGGTGGTGGGCACCTGTAGTCCCAGCTACTCGGGCGGAGGCTGAGGCAGGAGAATGACATGAACCTGGGAGGCGGAGGTTGCAGTGAGCCGAGATCGCACCACTGCACTCCAGCCTGGGCGACAGAGCAAGACTCCATCTCAAAAAATAAAAATAAAAGGCCGGGCGCGATGGCTCAAGCCTGTAATCCCAGCACTTTGGGAGGCCGAGACGGGCGGATCACGAGGTCAGGAGATCGAGACCATCCTGGCTAACATGGTGAAACCCCGTCTCTACTAAAAAAATACAAAAAACTAGCCGGGTGAGGTGGCGGGTGCCTGTAGTCCCAGCTACTCGGGAGGCTGAGGCAGGAGAATGGCGTAAATCTGGGAGGCGGAGCTTGCGGTGAGCTGAGATCTGGCCACTGCACTCCAGCCTGGAGACTCCGTCTCAAAAAAATAAAATAGAGTACTTTTCAAACTCATAAAAATGTCTTTATTTTTT
>NC_037670.1:15891042-15976233 GCF_003255815.1 Theropithecus gelada
ATTTTTTTTTTTTTTGAGACGGAGTCTCGCTCTGTCACCCAGGCTGGACTGCAGTGGCCGGATCTCAGCTCACTGCAAGCTCCGCCTCCCGGGTTCACGCCATTCTCCTGCCTCAGCCTCCCAAGTAGCTGGGACTACAGGCGCTCGCCACCTTGCCCGGCTAGTTTTTTGTATTTCTTAATAGAGACGGGGTTTCACCGTGTTAGCCAGGATGGTCTCGATCTCCTGACCTCGTGATCCGCCCGTCTCGGCCTCCCAAAGTGCTGGGATTACAGGCTTGAGCCACCGCGCCCGGCCAAAAATGTCTTTAAACATGTCCACTGTGCATGTGTCACCGCCCACAGCATATGCCCCCCGAGAAGGACCGCTCAGCACACTGGGCTCTGGACGACCCACCAGGCGCATGGATGTCAGCAGCCGCCCTCTGCCAGGGCTGTGAGAATGGGGGAGGCTGTGCATGCTTATGGGGAGGGAGGGTAGGAGAAGTCCCTACAACCTTCTGCTCAATTTTGCTGTCAACCTAAAACTGCTCTAAAAAATAAAGTCTGTTTGAAAAAAGAATCTCAGAATGAAATGCTTTAGGAAATTAAAGGTATGGTCAGACAGGTCTAAGAAAGGCTACACAGACCTTCTTCTGTGAAACAGTGCTTCAAAACAAACCTCAGCTGGGTGCGGTGGCTTATGCCTGTAATCCCTGCACTTTGGGAGGCCGAGGCACGCGGGTCACTTGAGGTCAGGAGTTCGAGACCAGCCTGGCCAACATGGCGAAACCCTGCCACTACAGGGTTGTCGTGGCACGCAAGTGTAATCCCAGCTACTCAGAAGGCTGAGGCAGGAGACTCGCTTGAACTCGGGAGGTGGAGCTTGCAGTGAGCCAGGCTCGTGCCACTGACTCCAGCCTGGGAAACAGGAGTCTCAAAAAACAAAACAAAACAAAAACCACAAATCTCTCTTGTGGATGAAAAATTGTGATTAGGTGATGAATAAAAGAGGAGTCTTGGCCGGGTGCAGTGGCTCATACTTGTAATCCCAGCACTTTGGGAGGCCAAGGCGGTGGAACACGAGGTCAGGGGTTAGAGACCAGCCTGACCAACATGGTGAAACCCCATCTCTACTAAAAATACAAAAATTAGCCAGCATGGTGGCGTGCACCCATAGTCCCAGCTACTCGAGAGGCTGAGGCAGAAGAACGGCTTGAACCTGGGAGGTGGATCATGCCACTGAGAGCGTGACTCCTTCTCGGCGGGGAGCGGGGCGGGGAGGGTGGGAGGGGGAAGGAAAAAAAAAAAAAGATGAGTCTTGACCACATGACACTAAGTAGCAAGCTATTAGAGCAGGAAAACAAAGGCTCACCTCCACAGCCCCCGAGGCGGGGAGAAGGCGTAGCACCTGACCTGCGGGTAGGCGGCTCGGAGCATGGTGGCCAGCAGGGCGGCCGCCCCACCCCCGAGGCTGTGGCCCACGATGACCAGCCGGTACTCCTAGAGGACAGACAGCAGAATGAGGCGAAGGGTAAAAACAACAGCTCCAGAGAGGAGAAGGAAAGAAAGTTAACTAAGATCTCACAGGAGCAATGCTGAAGGCTTGGCTCAAAATCCCGTCGTTGATGAGTCGTCGGTAAACATATCTGGCAGCTTGTGAAATACCCTAAAAACACAGACAAAGAAGGTAGTTAATCCTCAGACAAGGCAGGCCCAGGGGAGACTCGAGATGGGATGATGCTGTGCACTGATGTGTGAGTCTCTCCCGGGATCTGAGATCATGGGCTCAGCAGCCACATCCATGGTGCATGGCTATGCTCCTGGCCCCTTGCACAGAGCCTGACATGAAGCACGGTGCTTCACGCCTGTAATCCCAGCACTTTGGAAGGCCAAGGCAGGAGGATCACTTGAGCCCAGAAGTTCAAGACCAGCTTGGGCAACACAGTCTCTACTAAAATAAAAATACAAGACCAGCCTGGATCCTGTCTCTACTCAAAAAATAAAAATAAAAATAAAAAATAACCGGGCTTGGTGGCGAGCACCTATAGTCCAGCTCCTCAGGAGGCTGAGGTGGAAGGATTGCTTGAGCACAGAAAATGCAGGCTGCTGTGAGTCATGACTGCACCACTGGGCAGCACAGTAAGACCCTGTCCCACCCTAAAAAAACCCAAAAACAACCAAACATCTTTCCACAGATACATTTCTGTGGCTTTGTCTGTAGCTACACCGTTTAGTGCTATGTGAACATACCACAATTCACTTCAGCCAAGTTCCTATGGCTGGTCAGATTTACACTTTTTAAATGACATTTAAACATAAAGTTCTAGAGCTGGGCCAAGTGGCTCACACCGGCAGTCCTAGCTATTTGGGAGGCTGAGGCAGGAGGATAACTTGAGCCCATGAGGTTGAGACCAGCCTGGGCAATGTAGCAAGACCCCATTTCTCTAAAACAACAAAATTCATAAAGTTCTGAATCAAAGAAGCTGATAAGCATCCACTGTTCTTGCAAAGGTAAAACTAAGTGAGTTTTGGGGCGGTTAGGTTTGGCTTTAACTTCAAAAAATAAATAAAATTTTATTTATGAATGAATGAATGAATGAATGAATGAATGACAGAGTCTTGCTCTGTCGGCCAGGCTGGAGTGCAGTGGTGTAATCTCGGCTCCCTGCATCCTCTGCCTCTCAGGTTCAAGCGATGCTCCTGCCTAGCCTCCTGAATAATTGGGATTACAGGTGCATGCCACCACGTCCAGCTAATTTTTGTAGTTTTAGTAGAGACGGGGTTTCACCATATTGGCCAGGCTAGTCTCAAACTCCTGACCTCATGATCCGCCCGCCTCAGCCTCCCAAAGTAGTGGGATTACAGGCATGAGCCACTGTGTCCAGCAAAAATTTAAAATTTTCTGACATACACATCTGTCCTCTGAAACAGGCTTCTTGAAAATTAAGCAGTTGGCTGGATGTGGTGGCTCATGCCTGTAATCCCAACACTTTGGGAGGCTGAGGCAGGAGGATCACTTGAGCCCAGGAGTTCAAGGTTACAGCGAACTATGCCCCACTGCACTCCAGCTTGGGTGGTACAGTGAGACTGTTTCTGAAAAAAATCATCATAAAAATAATAAAAGAAAAAAATAAAGCCATTCCCTACATGCAGTTAAGCCCTCAAAAGATTTTTAAAAAAGAAAAGCAGTGCCAGGGAAACGGCCCCGTCAATGAGAAATATCTTCAAAATGCTTTCTCACCTTGCTCCTGTTCTGGGCCCGGAGAAAAGTGGGCCTGGCCCCGTCCCATAAAGCTTCTATTCTAACAGGATGGGGTGGAGGAAATCCCACAGAAGATGGGAGACTGTTTTTCATCATCTCTAATGCAACTACAAGTTTCTTTTTTTTGTGAGACGGAGTCTCGCTCTGTCCCCCAGGCTGGAGTGCAGTGGCGCCATCTCGGCTCACTGCAAGCTCTGCCTCCCGGGTTCAGGCTATTCTCCCAGCCAGTAGATGGGATTACAGGCGTCCACCATCTCGCCCGGCTAATTTTTTGTATTTTTAGTAGAGACGGGGTTTCACCGTGTTAGCCAGGATGGTCTCCATCTCCTGACCTCGTGATCCACCCGTCTCGGCCTCCCAAAGTGCTGGGATTACAGGCATGAGCCACCGCACCCGGCCCTGACGGCATTTAACCAATCCCCAGATGCCCTTTCTCTCTCTTGCGACGGGGGGGATGCAGTCAACTCCAGGCGACACTCACTGGGCACCTACTGTGTGGCTGGCACCGGGCAGGCAGAGCCCAGCAGGATGTGGAGTAAGCCGCTGCCGGCGAGCCTCCCCGGCACACTTCCAACAACAAAACGCCAACACCCTTTCGGCCGCGCAGATTTGGAGTCTGATTACTGTGAACAGCGTCGGAGCCAAACTCAGCGCGACTTGGCACTAATGAAGCCAAGAGCACAGGACAGGCCCCGAGTGGCAGCCTTCCCGACCCAAGGGACAAACTGTCACTAAAATACGAACACAGCACGCGGGGGCCTCAGCTGCCAGCCAGGCCGGGGGTCCTCAGCTTGTGGTCATGTAAAGCCTTTGCCTGAGCAGATCCACCCAGGCCAAGCCCCTTGGCCCCTGATGGGTTTCTGGGGCATCTCTGTACTAAGGCTTACAGTTCCTCCTTTCCTCACACACACCCAGGAACAGTCAAACTGGAGTCTTTTGTGAACTGGCATACAAAAAAGACAGCAAAGGGCCAGGCGTGGTGGCTGACGCCTGCAATCCCAGAACTTTGGGAGGCTGAGGCAAGAGGACTGCTTGAGCCAGGAGTTCAAGACCAGCCTGGGCAACATAGTGAGACCCCCATCTCTACAAAATACAAAGTAAAAAATTAGCCAGGCATGGTGGCACACGCCTGTAATCCCAGCTACTTGGGAGGCTGAGGTGGGAAGATCACTTGAGCCTGGGAGATGGAGGCTGCAGTGAGCTATGATTACACCATTGCACTCTAGCGTGGGTGACATAGTAAGACCCTGTCTCAAAAACAAAAACAGTCGGCCGGGCGCGGTGGCTCAAGCCTGTAATCCCAGCACTTTGGGAGGCCGAGACGGGCGGATCACGAGGTCAGAAGATCGAGACCATCCTGGCTAACACGGTGAAACCCCGTCTCTACTAAAAAATACAAAAAACTAGCCGGGCGAGGTGGCGGGCGCCTGTAGTCCCAGCTACTCGGGAGGCTGAGGCAGGAGAATGGCGTAAACTCGGGAGGCGGAGCTTGCAGTGAGCTGAGATCCGGCCACTGCACTCCAGCCTGGGCGACAGAGCGAGACTCCGTCTCAAAAAACAAAAACAAAAACAAAAACAGTCCGGGCGTGGTGGCTCAAGCCTGTAATCTCAGCAATTTGGGAGGCTGAGACGGGCAGATCATGAGGTCAAGAGATCGAGACCATCCTGGCCAACATGGTGAAACTTCGTCTCTACTAAAAATACAAAAATCAGCTGGGTGTGCTGGCGGGCACCTGTAGTCCCAGCTGCTGGGGAGGCTGAGGCAGGAGAATGGCTTGAACCCGGGAGGCGGAGGTTGTAGTGAGCCGAGATGGCGCCACTGTATTCCTGCCTGACCAACAGAGCAAGACTCCATCTCAAAGAAAGAAAGAAAGAAATAGGCCAGTAACAAAAGGACAAATCCTGTACGATTCCACTTCTGTGAGGTTCCCAGAAGAGACGACTTGTAGAGACAAAGTAGAACAGAGGTTCCCAGAGGCCATGGAAGGGAGGAAGGGGAAGTCAGTGGTGATGGGTTCAGAGCTTGTGCTTGGGGTGCTGGGACTGGACATGGGCACACGGCACTGTGAACGCGCTGAATGCCCAGAACTGCGCACTAACTACCAACGAACAGTGACACTGACCAATGTGTTTCAGGAACATCTCACCACAGTTACAGAAAACCCCCAAAACTAGAAACCCCGCCCCTCTTCTCTGGGCGGGGGGTTTTCAATCCTTCAGGAGGAGCTGAGGCAGCCTCACACGCATAGCACAGTGAGAGTGAAACTGTGAACTTGGCACCGTGACATCTGCCATCTGCACAGAGAACGTGTGAATGACCCGGCAGAGGCCAGCAGGGTGGCCTGCCTCCTGAGGGCCTGGTGCTCGCTCTCTGCTGCTCTGAGTCGTGATGAAGCTTTTCTTCACCATAAGAATGTACTACTTGAAATAATTCAGAGGAGGCTGGGTGTGGTGGCTCACACCCGTAATCCCAACACTCTGGGAGGCTGAGGCAGGAGGACAACTTGAGCCCAGTAGTTCAAGACCAGCCTGGGCAACACAGGGAGACTGCCTCTCAGCAAACACACAAAGAGAGAAGGAAAAGCCACAGAGCTGGGCTCAAACGCCCAACCTGGTACTTATTCCAGTAGCCATGCGACTTCAGGCAAGGTGCTCGCTCTCTCTGAACAGGCTTCTCTCTCTTAGAATAAACAAAATCCTACAACCTCCCAGGGCGGCTGTGAGAATCAGCGCAGGAGGAACGGGCAGCGCTGTCTGTGCAGTTCCTGGCCGAGGTGCCCATCTGCTGTGTGGTCAGCATTCACGGGAAAGACGCACGAGCCTGCGCTCATACCTTGTGTGCCAGGCGGTCCTGCACCTCACACTCCACGTCCAGCACCTCGCTCTCTGCTGACAGGTCCGTAAGGACGTCCTGTAAAAAGGGCGTTGCAGAAGCGGCCATCAGCCTGGGATGGGCAGGGTGGGAGAATGACAGGTGGTTCCTGCTCCTGACACTTCTATGGAGGATGGCGGGGATGGTACCGTCTCCTGGTTCAGTCCCCAACTCAGAAGGGAAACCCAGCGGTGGCTCCTGAGGGCCCCGATGGTGCGACCAGCTCTGGGCCGGGCGTGAAGAGTGGAGGGGATCATGGAGCGTGCCTAAGACACACCCTGCGCCTTCCCCATCACACACATATATTCTAAGGACTCCGCGGCACAGAGCCTGTACCAGGGTTTTGAACAAAGCCTGGTTCCTGTCCTCAGGAGCCCCGTGACAGCTGAAACCGTGGAGAGGGGGAGGCCCAGACTAGTGCTGCAGCAAGGGCCAGGCGGTGCCGAGTCAGAGGACAGGGCACAGCCTAGGGGCAGGGGTGGCTCCCTGGAGGAGGTGATGCCAGAGCCAGACCCGAAGGAAGAGGCTGTTGTGAAAGCAGAGAGGACAGGCGCGTCCTCCCCACAGGGGCAGCGGGACCACTGGCTGGGGCCCTGGACGCGGCTCCACACCAGCCCTATTTGAAAAGGTCCACAGGTGAGTGCTGTGCGGCTGGGCTGGAGGCCCCGGCACCGGTGTCCAGGCTGCGGAGCAGGCAGGGGGAAGGCTGCTGGGTAAAGCACCCAGAGCTGTGATAAGAAACACAAACTTGCCAGGCACGGTGGCTCACGCCTGTAATCCCAGCACTTTGGGAGGCCGAGGCGGGCGGATCATCTGAGGTCGGGAGTTCAAGACCAGCCTGACCAACACGGAGAAACCCCATCTCTACTAAAAATACAAAATTAGCCTGGCGTGGTGGCGCAGGCCTGTAATTCCAGCTACTCAGCAGGCTGAGGCAGGAGAATCGCTTGAACCCGGGAGGCGGAGGTTGCAATGAGCCGAGATCGCACCACTGCACTCCAGCCTGGGTGACAGAGTAAAACTCTGGAAAAAAAAAAAAAAAAAAAAAGAAAGAAAGAAACAGAAACTTGATATTAAAGGCAGTGGGCCCTGTCACAGAAAAGCACGAAATCATGTCCTCTGCAGCAACCGAGGCAGCTGCGGGCCATCATCCTTGCCGAATTAACACAGACACAGAAAAGCAAACACCGCATGGTTTGATGTGACAGTGGAAGCTCAACACTGGGTTTTCATGGACACAAAGAGGGGAAAATAGACACCGGGGCCACTAGAGGAGGGTGGGGGAAGGGCTGAAAACCTAAGCACTGGGTACTGTGCTCAGTATCTGGGAGACAGGATCAACGGCACCCCAAACCTCAGCATCACCTTGTATACCCAGCTACAAACCTGCACGTGTACCCTCTGAATCTAAAGTACAAGTTGGAATTAAAAAAAGAAAATTTAAAGACACATCAATAAAGGCAATAGGAAGCCACTGGAGGTTTCTGAGCAGGACGGTAAGATCCGACCCGTGTTCTAGAGTGAGTCCTCGGTGGACAGGACAATGGACAGAAGCTGAGGTGAGTAGATGGCTACAGCCCAGGAGGTTGAGACCAGCCTGGGAAACATAGTGAGATCTTGTCTCTATGAAAATAGAAAAAATAGCCGGGTGTAGTGGCACATGCCTGTAGTCCCAGCTACTTGAGAGGCTGAGGCAGAAGGATCACTCAAGCCCAAGAGGTGGAGGCTGCAGTGAGCTGATTGTACCATCGTACTCCAGCCTGGGCAACAGAGCAAGACCCTGTCTCAGAAGCAAACAATCAAACAGACTGTGGAGAAGAGAGACTAGACAGGGACGGAGATGGGAAGCTAGAGGACTGGGACCAGAAGTGGGGCCACGGCGCTAGAAATGGAGAGAGGGTCACACAGGTGGGGCAGGAACCTCACACGCAGCAGACAGGGTGCACAGAAGCCACAGACGACGCCACTGCTTCCTTAGTTTCGAGATGGAGTCTTGCCCTGTTGGCCAGGCTGGAGTGCAGTAGTGCGATCTCAGCTCACTGCAACCTCCACCTTCCGGGTTCAAGCGATTCTCCTGCCTCAGCCTCCCAAACAGCTGGGATTACAGGCACCAGCACCGTACCCAGCTAATTTTTTTTTTTGGAGACTGAGTCTTGCTCTGTCTCCAGCCTGGAGGGCAGTGGTGCGATCTCGGCTCACTGCAAGCTCCACCTCCCGAGTTCAAGTGATTCTCCTGCCTCAGCCTCCTGAGTAGCTGGGATTACAGGCGCCTGCCACCACGCCCGGCTAATTTTTTGTATTTTCAGTAGGGACAGGGTTTCACCATGTTGGCCAGGCTGGTCTCAATCTCTTGACCTCCTGATCCACCCACCTCGGCCTCCCAAAGTGCTGGGATTACAGGTGCCACTGCTTCTTAAATGGGCAATGGGGGGACGCTGGCAGGGCTGACATGAACAGAGCACCCTCCGGGAGGAGCAGCCCTGTGAGGAGTGTGGCTTCTCTGGTGCCTCCCGGGAGAGCCAGATGGCTCCTGAAGATGCAGGTTTGGGGTCCTGGCCCTGGACCTGGGAGGCTGCCGCAGAGCCAGTCGGGAGCAGAAGAGGGCCGAGCGCACAGGCTCTGGAGTCTCAACACATTTTCTGGGTCAGCAGAGAAGAACGGGAAGTGAGACTGAGGAGTGGCCAGGAGGAAACCGGAATTGAGAGAAGAAAGCTTCGACAACGAAAGCGTTGCCTGGCATCTCCAAGGGGCACAGGAGGATGGGCTGAGGAAGACAGAAGAGGGGCCACGGGCTGGGGATGGATGTAGGCAGTCCTGGCTGCACCTGGAGAATGGCAGGCCACGAGGGGTATGAGGACCCAAACCCGGAGCTTGCAGCCGGGCTAGTGGCCAGAGGCGTGACTCTCTGCCGCCATCTGGCTCTGGTGCAGGAATTCCACAGGAGGCTCCCAGGTGTGGGGCCTGGCTGGGCACAGGGAAGATAGTCAAGAGGAGGCCAAGCAGGTGCCCTCTTGGAGCTCCCGTGGCGGGGGGCCAACCTGCCAGCCGCTCTGCCGCTGACAATTCTCAATGAAGACGAACAGCTTCATCCCTTTTTGCAAAGGGAGTATTTCCCAACCCTGGGCTCACATCCTCATTTTCTGTCCTCAGCGTTTTCCTGCGTCTCATGCGGTTACTGACGGTTTTCCCCAGCTGAGCGTCTGTGTGCTCCCGCCCCTACACCCCACTCCCAGGGCTGGAAAGTCAAGTTCCAACGTTACCTGCAGAGACATGGTCCCCCTCACGGCGACGACAACAGACTCTTTCCTGTGATCCAGAGCCACTATAAACGGCAGCTCGTAAACCTGCAGGAGCAAGAAACAAGCATGGAGCCTCAGCAGTGAACAAGTGCACCCGCAAGCGAAGTCAGAGCCCTGTAGTGTCTGCGGTGACGGCCCAATTCCTGTGGCACAGAGGAGGGGACGCCGCCTCTCTCCACTCATGCTCACTACACAGTGGGACCCGCTCTGGCCAGGACTGGCCTTCATAAACCACGCTGCTCGACAGGAAAAAGGATCTTCGTTTTCTTAGCCTCCCTCTGACCTCCCCACAGACTGGGATTTAACTGACCCAGGGTGCAGCCTGGACTTTAGCAGTTTTAAAAACTCCTCAAGAGGTTCTTTTGGACAGCAAAGTGTGAGAGCCGCCCATCTGCACCAGCAGGCCCCCCGCGGCTGTGTGTGTGAGAATCACCTGGAGAGACACCGAGCCACACTGGGCACACAGCACTGCAGCCACACACAGCTGGCTTTTTCTCGAGACACAGTCTCGCTCTGTCGCCCAGGCTGGAGTGCAAATGTGCAATCTCGGCTCATTGCAACCTCCGCCTCCTGGATTCAAGTGATTCTCCTGACTCAGCCTCTCGACCAGCGGGGACTACAGGCGCCCGCCACCACGTCCAGCTAATTTTTGTATTTTTAGTAGAGATGGGGCTTCACCATATTGGCCAGGCTGGTCTTGAACTCCTGACCTTGTGATCCGCCTACCTTGGCCTCTCGAAGTGCTGGGATTACAGGTGTGAGCCGCTGTGCCCAGCCCACCGCTGGCTTTTGCAGCTTCTCCCCAGGTGACGGTGACCCCCCCAGAGTGCCAGACCCGCTGCGCTACACTACTGATGGAACTCATGACCCAAGACAGCGATACAAACCCCGGAAGCCATGCAGGATTAATACTGAGGGACTTCACTGCTCCTCGATAGAAGGGCGAGATAAGAAACGCAGCATGCTATCTCTGATGAAGACGTCTCTATCTTACGTGAAACCTGGCTTCTGAACCTGCACCAAGGCATCTGTGTGGCTTCCCCAGGGTCTGTGGCTGGCCCCTCTGAAACTGTACACAGAACTTAGGAGTGTGTTTGTGTGTCTATGAATTACGGGAAGAATAATTCACAACTTCCATCAGAATCTCTAAGGGCTCCAGGACCCAAAAGAAGTGAAGAGCCGCTGCCTACAGCGTCCATACCTTGTCATGGAAGCTGACGTGGATGAAGTCCCTGTACTGCAGCCCTGTCGTGTGCAGGATGGAGCCGAAGTGACAGTTGAGCTGATCACCTCCGACCAAGTCATAGTCTGTGGTTCTGCTTCTGCAACTAAAAAAAGGAGGCCAAAGATGTTACTGTGCCAAGCAGAGCCACTCAGCAAGGAATGTCCGTCCTCACTGCCACATTTTCCCAGAGACACGAGGACCAGAGCGGACAATTTTCAGGACTTAGCCTGGCCGACATGGAATGGCTTTTTAAAATTTATTTTATTGATTGATTGATTGAGATGGAACCTCACTCTGTCACCCAGGCTGGAGTACAGTGGTACAATCTCGGGTCACTGCAACCCCTGCCTCCCGGGGTCAAGCGATTCTCTTGCCTCAGCCTCCTGAGTAGCTGGGATTACAGGCACGTGCCACCACGCCCGGCTAGATTTTGTATTTTTAGTAGAGCGGTGTTTCGCCATGTTGGCCAGGCTGGTTTTAAACTTCTGACCTCAGGTGATCTGCCCATCTTGGCCTCCCAAAGTGCTGGGGTTACAAACGTGAGCCACTGCACTGGGCCTTGAATGGCTTATTAAAGATAATACTTCTCGGCCGGGCGTGGTGGCTCAAGCCTGTAATCCCAGCACTTTGGGAGGCCGAGGCAGGTGGATCACAAGGTCAGGAGATCGAGACCATCCTGGCTAACACGGTGAAACCCTGTCTCTACTAAAAATACAAAAAAAAAAATTAGCTGGGTGTGGTGGCAGGCACCTGTAGTCCCAGCTACTTGGGAGGCTGAGGCAGGAGAATGGTGTGAACCTGGAAGGTGGAGCTTGCAGTGAGCTGAGATCACACCACTGCACTGCAGCCTGGGCAACAGAGCAAGGCTCAAAAGATAATACTTCTCTGTGTACACATGTCTTAGGTAGAGCTCTGACTTCTGGCATCATGTTAATGATTCCCATATTCAAAAAATTAATCAACAAGGATGGGCAAGTCCCTAAAACTGAATGCCAACAGAAGTAGGTAAACCAAACCTGTCCAAATGAACAACACAGTCAACTCTGGAGAAAACAAATAAGAAATCATAGAAGTAACTTTTGAGTACTGTACTCCATGTTTAAAAACAAAAAGAGGCTGGGTGCAGTGGCTCATGCCTGTAATCCCGGCACTTTGGGAGGTCGAGGCAGGTGGATCACCTGAAGTCAGGAGTTTGAGACCAGTCTGGCCAACATGGTGAAACCCCATATCTACTAAAAATACAAAACTTAGCTAGGGGGGTGGCAGGCGCCTGTAATCCCAGCTACTCGGATGCTGAGGTAGGAGACTCACTTGCACCCAGGAGGCGGAGGTTGCAGTGAGCTGAGATTGTGCCACTGCACTCCAGCCTGGGCAACAGAGTGAGACTCCGTCTCAAAAAATGCAATTAAATTAAATTAAATTAAAAACAAAAAGAACTACAAACAAATTGCAAACTCTACTTAGCAGATGCCCTTTTTGTAATGGAACTGGGTATAGGAATTCTGAAACTATTTTGTTAGTAATGGGGGACTGAGTGTGGGTAACTCACGCTGATGTTGCTGCGGGCCAGGCTTCTCTTTGCAGAAATGATGTGGAGAAGCAAAGAGAAACCCTGGGACTTTGGATTAGAATTAAAAGATATCAGGGCCAGGTGACTGATGCCCATGAAGCCAGCGCTTTGGGAGGCTGAGGCGGGAGGTTCGCTCAAGTGTTGGAGACCAGCCTGGGCAACAAGGCAAAACTGTCTCTAGAAGAAATTTATTAATTTAAAACATTTAAAAAAATTATCCCGGTCTGGCAGCGCATGCCTGTAGTCCCAGCTACTTGGAAGGCTGAGGTGAGAGAATCCTGTCTCTTAAAAGACAAACAATGAAAAGGTATTAGTATAATCTCATAATCTTTAAAATAAATACATAGGCCAGGTGTGGTGGCTTAAACCTGTAATCCCAGGACTTTGGGAGACCGAGGCAGGAGGATAACTTGAGCCCAGGAGGTTGAGGGTACGGTGCTACAGTAAGCCATGATGATACCACTATACTCTAGCCTGGGCAATGGTTCCAAGAAAGGAAGTGCTCAAAACAAGACAGGGTCATATGAAAAGAACATAGGAGCCAGTCTGCAGGACAAAATCTGGGACATTCTGAGCATCAAATAAACACTGTACTTACTATAAAATGAACAGTAATAATTACAACCCACTGAACTTAAGAATCTATAAATCCATATTGACAATAAAATGTAGGGATAAAAAGCTCTTTTTTATAGGAAATGACAATTAATGTAGAAGAAATGATGAATTTAGAAAAATCACAATTTTGGCCAGGTGCAGTGGCTCACGCCTGTAATCCAACCGCTTTGGGAGGCCGAGGCGGGTGGATCACCTGAGGTCAGGAGTTCGACCAGCCTGGCCAACATAGCGAAAACCCATCTCTACTAAAAATACAAAAACTTAACCGAGTATGGTGGCGCGAGCCTGTAATCCCAGCCACACGGGAGGCTGATGCAGGAGAATCACTTGAACTAGGAGACGGAGATTGCAGTGAGCCAGGATCACAAGACTCCGTCTCAAAAAAAAAAAAAAAAAGAAAGAAAGAAAAATCACAATTTTGCCACCATCCTAGTGATAAGTGATTCAGACAAGAATCAACGGATGCTGTACTGCCAGATGAGAATTCAGAGAGGGACAGGACATTTATTTACTTGTTTTTTATTTTGTTTTGGTTTTTGTTTTTTTCTTTTTGAGACAGTCTCGCTCTGTTGCTCAGGCTGGAGTGCAATGGCTGTGATAGCCACTCACTGCAACCTCCAACTCCCTGGTTCAAGCGATTCTCCTGCCTCAGCCTCCCAAGTAGCTGTGATTACAGGTGTGCGCCACCACACCCAGCTAATTTCTGTATTTTTAGTAGAGAAGGGGAGTCATCATGTTGTTCAGGATGGTTTTGAACTCTTGACCTCAGGTGATCCACCTGCCTTGGCCTCCCAAAGTGCTGGGATTACAGGCATGAGCCACTGCACCTGGTGAGATATAGACATATACATTTATTTATTTATTTATTTATTTTTTTGAGACGGAGTCTCACTGTCTCCCAGGCTGGAGTGCAGTGGTGTGATCTCGGCTCACTGCAAGCTCCACCTCCCGGGTTCACGCCACTCTCCTGCCTCAGCCTCCCTAGTAGCTGGGACTATGGGCGCCCGCCACGATGCCCAGCTAATTTTTTGTATTTTTAGTAGAGATGGGGTTTCACCACATTAGCCAGGATGGTCTCGATCTCCTGACGTCGTGATCCACCCGCCTCGGCCTCCCATAGTGTTGGGATTACGGGTGTGAGCCACTGCACCCAGCCTATTTATTTTTTAAGACAGGGTCTCCTTCTGTCACCTAGGCCGGAGTGCAGTGGCGCAATCCCGGCTCACTGCAACCTCAGCCTCCTGGGCTCAGGTGTTTCTCCTGCCTCAGCCTCCCAAGTACCTGGGACTACAGGTACACACCGTTACACCCAGCTAATTTTTATATTTTTAGTGAGATGGAGTTATGACAGGTTGCCCAGGCTGGTCTCAAACTCCTGAGCTCAAGTGATCCACCTGCCTCAGCCTCCCAAAAAGCTGGGATTACAGGTTTGAGCCACCATGCCTGGCCCAGGACAAGATATTTAAATTATTTCAAGGCTGGCAGTCACCACCTCAGCCAAGCAATCAATGTTAATATCACCAGAAACAGGACAAACCAGCATCGTGTATCCCCCGATATGATATACTAGGAAGAATGTTTGTCATGGACCATTCCCGCCAAAAATGCAAAATGTAAATCTAATCACAGGCAAACCATCACACAAATGCAAATTGAGGGTCCTTCTACAAAATATCTGCACTGTCCTCTTCAAAATGTCAATATCATGAAACGAAAGAATGGCTGAGAAACTTACAACTTGAAGGAGACCAAAGAGACATGGAAACTAGATGCAATGCATCATCCTGGATTGGAAAAAAAATTGCTAAAAAGGGTATTACTGAGGTTGGGCACAGTGGCTCACACCTTGTCATCCCAGAACTCTGGGAGGCTGAGGCAGGCAGATCACTTGAGGTCAGGAGTTCGAGACCAGCCTAGTCAACATGGGGAAACCCCATCTCTACTAAACATACAAAAATTACCTGAAGCCGGCCCTGGTGGCTGACGCCTGTAATCCCAGCACTTTGGGAGGCTGAGGCAGGCCAATCACGAGGTCAGGAGTTCCAGACCAGCCTGGCCAACATGGTGAAACCCCGTCTCTACTAAAAATAGAAAATTAGCCGGGCCTGGTAGCGGGCGCCTGTAATCTCAGATACTCAGGAGGCTGAGCCAGGAGTACCACTTGAGCCTGGGAGGCGGAGGTTGCAGTGAGCTGAGATCGTGCCACTGCACTCCAGCCTGGGCAGCAAGAGTGAAACTGTCTCAAAAAGGGAAAAATAAAATAAAATGGTTCAGGGAAAAAAAAATACGCGCGTGTGTGTGTGTGTGTGTGTGTATATATATAGATACATATAGGATGTTTGTCATGGACAACATGTGATGGATATATATATATAGAGAGAGAGAGAGAAAGAGAGTGATACAGCACATGTGACCAGATGAGTCACAGCTGGTGACTCTAGGTAAAGGATTCATGGGAGTTCTTTGCACTGTTGTTGCAAGTTTTTGAAGTATCTCAAAATAGAAAGCTTTTTTTTTTTTTAAGGGAAATATGGCTATGGAGGCTGAGACTGTGCCAACCCACCAGTCACCACCAATCCTGCACAGCCCCGTGAGGGGGTTTCTGTAGATGTAGAGAGGCCACCCGTAGGCCGCTGCTGCAAACTGCATGTAATGATGGCAGTTTTCTAATTCTGCATCCAGATCAGCTTCCTGCAAGAGAAGGACAGAAACTACTGTTTATTAAGGGAACTCCCGACACAGTGGATCGACACACTGAGACCTGAACTCTAACTCCCGACTCTTCTTGCTCCTTCACTGAACAGAACCCTCACATGCCCACAGACAAAACTGCTCCTTCAATACGGACTGACATGGACTCCTCTTTTTTTTTTTTTTTTTTTTTTTTGTGACAGAGTCTCGCTCTGTCGCCCAGGCTGGAGCACAGTGGCACAATCTCAGCTCACTGCAACCTCCACCTCCCAGGTTCAAGCAATCCCCCTGCCTCAGCCTCCCGATTCATTGGGATTACAGGCGCCCGCCACCACGCCCGGCTAATTTTTGTATTTTTAGTAGAGATGGGGTTTCACCGTGTTGGCCAGGCTGGTCTCGAACTCCTGACCTCAGGTGATCAACCCACCTCGGCCTCCCAAAGTGCTGGGATGACAGGCGTGAGCCACCACACCCGGCCTGACTCCTCATTTTATAGGAACACAGCAAGCACGGGGGAAGTTAACAGTAAAAAACACTCCAGTGACTGTCCTGGTGTCTTTGCTGAAATGAGCCGAGGCTTCCTATCTAGATGCCTGAAACTAGTACATTTCCATGCCGCTGCCACACACAAGCTGCCCAGAACTGAGCGGCTTAACCTGAAGCAGCGAAAATGTATACCGTCTATGTGCAATTTTCTCTCTCAAAAACGTAATGACCTGTAGCAGGAAAACTACGACCAAGCAAAGCTGAACTGTTTCTGCCCCCAGCCCCAGAGAAGAAAGCAAACACACCCAGGGAGAACTGCAGTCCCCATCCTAGGAGGAATTGTTCTCATGCATAGAATTGAACAGCAAATTTCCTCAAACACAAGCTTTCAAAGATATGATGGATGTGGCCGGGTGCAGTGGCTCACACCTGTAATCCCAGCACTTTGGGGGACTGAGGCTGGCAAATCACTTGAGGCCAAGAGTTCGAGACCAGCCTGGCCAACACGGTGAAACCCTGTCTCTACTAACAATACAAACATGAGTTGGGCGTGGTGGCGCACACCTGTAGTCCCAGCTACTATGGAGGCTAAGGCAGGAGAACTGCCTCAAGTCAGGAGGTGGAGGTTGCAGTGAGCTGAGATTGTGCCACTGCACTCCAGCCTGGGCGACAGAGTGAGACTCCATCTCAAAAAATAAAGTAAAATAAAATAAAAAGATAAGATGGATGATAAAGTGGGCAGGAATGGGTTCCCACTACCTGAACGCCAGGTGATACAAAGATGCCTCACCTGACAGGTGATACCATACAACCAGTGGAAGCCGCCAATCAGATTCCAACCCAACTGCTAATGAAACTGCTGTAGAGTCCTAGCTTAGTACCTGGGTGAAAATACAATCTCTACAACAAACCTTCGTGACATGAGTTTACCTGTATAACAACCCTGTTTACGTACCCCTGAACCTAAAAGAAAAGTTAAAAAAATGATTTTTAAAAAATGTTTTAAAAACAGGCCCGGTGTGGTGGCTCACGCCTGTAATCCCAGCACTTTGGGAAGCCGAGGCAGGCAGATTCCCTAAGGTCATGAGTTTGAGATCAGCCTGGTCAACATGGCAAAACCCCGTCTCTACTAAAAATGCAAAAAATTAGCTGGGTGTGGTGGCACATGCCTGTAACCCCAGCTACTCGGGAGGCTGAGGCAGGAGAATCACTTGAACCTAGGAGGTGGAGGTTGCAGTGAGCCAATTGTGCCACTGCACTCCAGCCTGAGCAACAAGAGCAAAACTCTGTCTCAAAAAAAAAAAAAAAAAAAAGAAAAAGAAAAAAGGGGAGGGGAGGCCGGGCGCAGTGGCTCATGCCTGTAATCCCAGCACTTTGGGAGGCTGACGTGGGCAGATCACGAGGTCAGGAGATCGAGACCATCCTGGCTAACACGGTCAAACCCCATCTCTACTAAAAATACAAAAAAATTAGCCAAGCGTGGTGGCGGGCGCCTGTAGTCCCAGCTACTTGGGAGGCTAAGGCAGGAGAATGGTGTGAACCCGGGAGGCAGAACTTGCAGTGAGCCAAGATCGTGTCACTGCACTCCAGCCTGGGCGACAGAGCGAGACTCCGTCTTAAAAAAAAAAAAAATGGTGGGGGCGGTGGCAGGGGAGGGGAGGGGAAGGGGTAGGGAGGAGAAAGGGGAAAGAAGGAAGGCAGGAGGAAATTGCTATAGGTTAGCTGTAAGATTCTGAAGACCCACCAAAAGGTGGAAGTGTCAGAACTGGACACTCCATGAAGCCGGGCTCACCTGGGAGCTCCCTGGGGCGTGGCTGACCACCTGGGCAGGCTCCTGGTTGTTCCTGATATTGTCCTGTTGCTGATGAAGCAGGGCGAGGCCCGCCGCAATGTCACTGGGCACCAGATCTGTGTCCTGGGCAGAAAACCACAATGGCCTGTCATAAAACCCAGCAGGCAACGCCCCCGGGTCCTCCAAAATCCGGTCTTCTAGCGTTCATCGGCATACACGCACACACAGAGACATTTCTAGACACGGAGATGTGTTAAAAAGCCTGCTCCTGGCAGGGGTGCTTCTCTATGTGACCTGAATACATCTGCACATCCTGCCCTCAGACAAGTCCACTGGAGAATATAAAAATGCTATTCACCTGTCTTAAAATTTCACTTCAAGTGACTCAACTATTTTTAATCTACTTCAAATATTTTGTAAAGTGGAGAAATCAATGGATAAATTGTCCGTTTTTGTAGCAATGCACCATTTTAGCCCACGTTTATACTTTCATTTCTCAAGATGCTGGAAAGGTTTTGTTGAAACGCAGTGGATGGTAGAGATTTAGGAGACTCAACTCATACTCACAGGGTATGGCAAACCTCAAAAAGGGCCCTAAGCTAGGAAAGCAACAGACAATGAGTCTTCTTGGGCGTGACATATCCTTTTTCTCCAAGAAATGGAGGAGTCAGGAATTCTCAATCACCTCCAGGTACTTGCAACCCATAAGAAAGGATAATATACTAGCCGGGTGTAGTGGCTCCCAACACTTTGGGAGGCCGAGGTGGGCAGACCACCTGAGGTCAGAAGTTCGAGACCAGCCTGGCCAACATGGTGATATCCCGTCTCTACTATAAATACAAAAATTAGCTGGGCGTGGTGGCGGGTGCCTGTCATCCCAGCTATTGTACTACTCCAGCTGCTCAGGAGCCTGAGGCAGGAGAATCTCTTGAACCCGGGAGGTGGCGGTTGCAGTGAGCCAAGATTGCGTGACTGTACTCCAGCCTGGACGACAAAGAGAGACTTTGTCTCAAAAAAAAAAAAAAAAGAAGGGACAATATACTGGCCACTCGGCCACTGAGCCATCAGTTCTGCCTGTGATGTAGATTACGACATCCTCTAGAAATAACCAGCTTCTCTTCTTCCCTCTTCCGAATATCTTAAGACTAAGGTGAAGCACTCCTTTAACTTATTTAGGGCACACACTTCCTTCTTCCCTCTCCGGAGGCTGCTGCTATGGCCTGGTGTCAGGCTCCAGGACCAGCCCTGAATGGTGCCAAGTCAGACAGCACAGAGGTGGGAAGAGAGGCTGGCAGGTGTGCAGGATGAGCAGAGAACTCTTCTTCCCTTACCTCGTCTCAGTACGGAATGTAACAGCAGAGAACGTCACATAAAAAAATGACACACTGCATGTGAAAAAAAAAAAAAAGCATTTTCAAACGGCGGAAGAAATCGCTCTAGAATGATGCTTCCTTCTGTGCTGCAATCATCTATTCAAACTGACTTCCAAAAGGAGGATCATCGACATTTCCGTGATGACATAAAGTGGGAAGAAGCCACTATCTGATTCCAACCTTGGTTCATGCCACTGCCTGTGCTTGGTATCTGCTCAGTACCAGCTGCAAATTATTCGCAGTGTCCAGCGTCCGTTATGTGGTTCCTTACAGGCTAATCCAGCATCCTGACAGGGTAGTGAGTGGGTGTCAGTACGAAGACATGCCCCGCTGGGGTTCAGGGTCTGAGAAGGCGTGGCTCTTGCAGTGAACTGCTCCCTGGAGGGCTCATCACAGACAAGAGTGTCTCCCGCCACCCCCCATACACCAAAAGACACCAAGTTCTCAAACGCTGTTTTATGGGAACAGAGGGACCGGCTCCATCAGAAGCATTTACTGAAACAGAAGAAAGAGACCAAACCAGATCCCCTTGGCTTACTGAAAAGTAGGTTGAGAAAAGCTCTGCCGTACTCGAAAAAGCAACCCGAGTATGGTCGTCTTTCCCAATGCAACAGCACAAGAGCTTGATTCTGGTTTCCCACACGCTTGTCGCTGCTGTTTTGAGGCCATTAAGTAACTGGCTTGAATCATGACTATCCAGGTGGCTGGGGCCGGCAGAGGAATATGGAGCCATTTTCCCTCCCAGAGGGTCAAAGACAATGATAATGGAAACCACCGTGGCAGCAATGATGATCCAACTGCAAGACAGAGAGAGGAAAAGGCTCGGTGACTGCAGGCCCCAGCCCAGACGCAGGTGTCCGGGGTCCCTCCGCCGGGTTCAGTTTCTGAGTCTCTAACACGGAGAGTCCTATTACCGAGGAAGATGCAGCTCTCCTGGAACCTGCCTGAGGCAAGCAACTTTCTTCTAGAAAGTTCCTTATGAGGCTGGGCGTGGTGGCTCACGCCTGTAATCCCAGCACTTTGGGAAGCCGAGGCGGGCAGATCACAAGGTCAGGAAATCAAGACTATCCTGGCCAACATGGTGAAACACCATCTCTACTAAAAACACAAAAATTAGCTGGACGTGGTGGCGGGTGCCTGTAATCCCAGCTACTCAGGAGGCTGAGGCAGGAGAATTGCTTGAACCAGAGAGTCAGAGATTGCAGTGAGCCGAGATGGCGCCATTGCACACCAGCCTGGCGATGGAGCAAGACTCCGTCTCAAAGAAAAAAAAAAAAGAAAGTTCCTTATGAATCAATGACTAACCCAGGCCCTGCGCTAACAGTAAAGGCCACAGAAGGAACAGGGAGGTGTCCACTGGGCAGAGTTGCAGCCTGGGCCCAGAAGCAGCGGGCACTTGTTCTCTGTATGGCCCTGGGACCATGACGTACGCCCTTCCCCTTCAGTGCCTCAGGGCTCTTCTCATGAAAGCAAAAGAACTTCCTTATCACAGGGTACTCTGATAGGCCTTTCATCTGTATGTTTAAATATTTCCACACTGCAAGACGCTGGACTCAGGAGCACATGGCACCGGGAAGATGCCCCTCCCAAAGGGGCTCTGCTTCCCCCTGGCGGTGTGACTCAGGAAACGCAGCAACAGCCCAGGTCTGATTCCTTATTTAGAACAGAGGGTGTTAAGGGGGCGGAACTGCATCATCTCTAAGATTTTTCGCCTAGAAAACACGAAAACCTTATCATTCTAGAATATTATTCCCTGTCCCACTTCTGGACACCGTATCTCTTTTCATACCTTTAGTTTGTTTTTGCCCTGGTTTTGGTATTGGGTTTTCTTCCGAATTCTTATAAGAGAAGGGTTAGGAATAAAAGACTTTAAGAAAAAAAAAAAGAGAGAGAGAGAAAGAGAAGGGAATGTAGAAAAGAGAGAACCAGTAAGGAAAGAAATCTACATCAATACATGCATAACGAAAGATGAGTTGTATTTCATGGGTAAACAGTGTCTCTAAATTTTCATGAGTTACGCAGAAACTAACTCCAATTTCTAATTATTTCAGGAAGTCCGAGGGACGCCGGGCTCCCTGTCATGTTAGAAGAGTTTGTTCACCTATGTGTCAAATCCACTGAAACTCAAAGAGAAGAAGGGAGACTTTACCTGACCACGACGGTTGCGATGATGCCGTTCACAACTGTCCTGTCACACTGAACACCATCTGCCACCCAGGCGGCCCCCAGAGAGGCCCAGACCATCTCTGGAAAAAAGAGCGCCAGGCGGATGTAAAGCAGCTTAGACATAGACTTCCGCGGTCCGGGGTTACAAATCGTTCCTGAAATACAAAAAACGTTCTGACTGCTTGGTTGCTTCTTCAGAGATGAAGAGCTTCCTTTTTGCAAAAACACAGTTTTTGCAGAGCATACATTTGTACTGTGCACACACCCGCCTCCTGACTTTTTCTACTTGTAACTGGTAATCAGCACCTAAGTCAGAGAGCAAGTGAGAAAGTAAGGATAGGAAACGTGACAAAAGTCTTGGGCTCCTTTTTAAGATTTACCAGGCATTCAAAACACTGCTGGGTTCTAAGTGGGGTGACGATATAATCATGGCCCAAACTGGTATACTTCTGAGAGCAAAAAAGAGGACTATTAATAATGATGCTGGGGCCGGGCGTGGTGGCTCACACCTGTACTCTCAGCACTTTGGGAGGAGGCCAAGGCCGGTGGATCACCTGAGGTCGGGAACTCGAGACCAGCCTGGCCAACATGGTGAAACCTCAACTCTACTAAAAATAAAATTAGCGAGGCATGGTGGCAGGTGCCTGTAATCCCAGCTACTTTCGAGGGAGGCTGAGGAAGGAAAATCACTTGAACTTGGGAGGCGGAAGTTGCAGTGAGCTGAGATTGCGCCACTGCACTCTATCTAGCCTGGGTGACAGAGCAAGACTCTGTCTCAAAAAACAAAAATAAATTTTAAGAAATTATTATTATTATGCTGGGACAACAGGCACAAAACAGAACTGTCCCAGGCAAACAGGGATAGATGGTCATCCAAGTTCTAACAGCCAGGAAAGTAAGCTCCACATCCCTTTGAGACCTATATTGTTCTAGACACCATCCTAAAACACTTTATGTGCATACTTCTTTAATCCCCACAGTGACTGGGTTAGTCATTATCTCATTTTACCTACGAGGAAACTGAAGCTCAGAGAGCGTAATAGCGCCTTTTTTGTTTTTTGGAGACAGGGTCTCACTCTCTTGCCCAGGCTGGAGTGTGGTGGCACAATCACGGCTCACTGCAGCCTCAACCTCTCAGGCTCAAGTGATCCACCCACCTCAGCCTCTCGGGTAGCTGGGACTACAGGTGCACACCACCACACTGAATTAGGCCTAATGGTCCCATAGACAGTTGTTTTTTTGCGGGGGTTTTTTGGTTAATTTTTGTTTCTGTTTTTTCAGATGGAGTCTTGCTCTGTCGCCCAGGCTGGAGTGTAGTCGTGCGATCTCAGCTTACCACAACCTCCACCTCCCAGGTTCAAGCAATTCTCCTGCCTCAGCCTCCCTAGTAGCTGCGATTAGAGGCATTATACCTGGCTAATTTTTGTATTTTTAGTAGAGACTGGGTTTCACCATGTTGGCCAGGCTGGTCTTGAACTCCTGACCTCAAGTGATCTGCCCGCCTTGGCCTTGCAAGGTCCTGGGATTACAGGCATGAGCCATAGCACCCTGCCAGGAAACAGCTTTCACATTCCAAAAATTATCTTCTGTTAGAATAACTTAAATAGTCACATCTTAAAATATTAGGCACTAACACACAAAAAAGGATGAGTTCATGTCCTTTGCAGGGACATGGACGAAGCTGGAAACCATCATTCTGAGCAAACTATCGCAAGGACAGAAAACCAAACACCGCATGCTCTTACTCATAGGTGAGAAATGAACAATAAGAAGACATGGGCACAGGGTGGGGAACATCACACACCGGGGCCTGCCAGAGGGTGGAAGGAGGGGGGAGGGATAGCATTAGGAGATATACCTAATATAAATGACGAGTTAACGGGTGCAGCACACCAACATGGCACATGTATACACACGTAACAAACCTGCACGTTGTGCACATGTACCATAGAACTTAAAGTATAATAATAATCATAAAAATGCAAAAATAAATAAATATTAGGCACTAACAGCCTCATTTTTGGCACAAAGATGAAATTTTATAAGCTAAATAATTGTAACACTAACCTCTCTGAGGGGGAAAGGGTGCAGGTATGTTTAAAAAAAAAAAAAAAAACATAGTTTATATTTGAAGCTTGTTATAACAATAGCCAAACACCCCAGAGAAACAAGAAATAGTATCTGCATACACACTGCTTCCTGGAGGGCTGGGATTCTAAAAACAGACACATCATAATGTCAGCAGCACCTGGACCTGAAACTCCAACTGTGATGGCAACTGTTAATACCGCATTAATGAAATACGCAGACAAGGAATCAAGAGATGGAGTTGCTATGATTAAGGTCCCAGAAAATAAGATACTGATCCCAGCACATTGGATGGCCGAGGCGGGAGGACTGCTTGAGCCGAGGAGTTCGAGACCACCCTGGGCAGCACAGAGAGACCTCATCTCTGATTATTTTTTTAAAAAGACGGTGATGATAATGATGATGATGATGATGATGATGATACTGAGAAAATCTCCTTTACACAGTTTTGCCTGCCTAGAAAAAAATTCTGGCCGGATGTGGTGGCTCACGCGTATAATCCTAGCACTTTGGGAGGCCAAGGTGGACGGACTGCCTGAGCTCAGGAGTTCGAGACCAGCCCGGCTAACATGGTGAAACCTCATCTCTACTAAAATATAAAAAATTAGCCGGGCATGGTGGTGCGCTCAGGTAGTCCCAGCTACTTAGGAGGCTGAGGCAAGAGAATCACTTGAACCCAGGATGCGGAGGTTGCAGTGAGCCAAGATCATGACACTGCACTCCAGCCTGGGTGACAGAATGAGACTCTAACTCAAAAAGAAAAAAGAAAAAATTTCCCTTTTATTTTTCCTTAAGATAAACAGATGGTTGCTGCAGCAGGCTTCTTAAGGTCGCTGGTCCCATAACCAACGAGCACAGCTGCATTCCTAAATGTAATGTCCTCACCACCGTCTTGGTTAAGTAACCCTATCATCCATCGTCAGGCACGGCCACTTACGGAAGAGCAATGAAAGGAAGGCCTAGGTCCCAGAATCGGTACACTCAACTTCTAGAGCCACTGCTGCAACCTTCTCTGACCCAGCTTAGCAATGAGCTTTTGGGATACAAACACAGAGGAGATACAAAGAGGCATCCCACAATCAAAGCCACACATGGTACAAGGCAGACCTTGTATGTCAAAAGTGTTCTTCTGTCAAAACATGGTAGTCATAAGGGTGGACCACCCCTAATCAAACCTCCCACAAGGTGCAACAGTAGGATTTCATGTGGGAGGTTTCCAAATAAAAAATTGAAACTAGGCCGGGTGCGGTGGCTCATGCCATCCCAGCACTTTGGGAGGGCGAGGCGGGTGGATCACCTGAGGTCAGGAGTTCGAGACCAGCCTGGCCAACGTGGCAAAACCCCATCTGTACTAAAAATACAAAAATTAGCTGGGCGTGGTGGTGGGCGCCTGTAATCCCAGCTACTCGGGAGGTTGAGGCAGGAGAACTGGTTTAACCCAGGAGGTGGAGGTTGCAGTGAGCTGAGATCACACCACTGCACTCCAGCCTGGGTGATGGAGAGACTCCATCTCAAAAAAAAAAAAAACTACCACAGTATCAAAGTTTTCCCCAAATGCCGGACGTGGTGGCTCATGCCTGCAATCCCAGCACTTTGGGAAGCCAAGGCAGGTGGATCACCTGAGGTCAGGAGTTCAAGACCAGCCTGACCAACATGGAGAAATCCTGTCTCTACTAAAAATATAAAATTAGCCGGGTGTGGTGGTACATGCCTGTAATCCCAGCTCCTTGGGAGGCTGAGGCAGGAGAATCACTTGAACCTGGAAGGCGGAGGTTGCAGGGAGCCGAGATGGCGCCATTGCACTCCAGCCTGGGCAACAGAAGCAAAACTCTGTCTCCAAAAAAAAAAACAGTTTTCCCCAATGAAGCTACAGAACAGAAGAGGATCCGTCTTCTGGATGGAGAGGACTGAATTCCACCTGCTCCAAATGTTCCCCCCACAACGTGTGATGTTCCTTTTAGAGACGAGTATCAGCCAAAAGCTAAAGCAGCATTCTTTCAGCTCAGATGACAGACTATTGGGACTTGATTTATGAAACCAAAGGGACAACAGAAGTTAGCTATGTCGGCCAGGCACAGTGGCTCACGCCTGTAATCCCAACACTTTGGAAGGCCATGGTGGGAAGTTCGAGACCAGCTGGTCAACATGGTTTCTACAAAAAATACAAAATTAGACAGGCATGGTGGTGTGTGCTTGTAATCCCAGTTAATCGGGAGGCTGAGGAAGGAGAACTGCTTGAACCTGAGAGGCAGAGGTTGCAGTGAGCCGAGATCCCACCACTGCACTCCCGCCTGGGCAACACAGTGAGATTCCGTCTCTAAATAAATAAAAATAAATAAAAATCATTTATATTTCCTTTACTGTTCATGTTCTTTGCCCATTTTTCTACTGACCATTGGTTTTTTCTTTTTCTTTCTTTTTTTTGAACAGGGGAAGGAGTTTCGCTCTTGTCACCCAGGCTGGAGTGCAATGGTGCTATCTTCACTCACTGCAACCTTTGCCTCCTGGGTTCAAGCGATGCTCCCACCTCAGTCTCCTGAGTAGCTGGACTACAGGCACCCGCCACCACGCCCAGCTGATTTTTGTATTTTTAGTAGAGACAAGGTTTCGCCATGTTGGCCAGGCTGGTCTTGAACTCCTGACCTCAAGTGATCCACCAGCCTCAGCCTCCCAAAGTGCTCCGATTACGAGTGTGAGCCACCGTGCCCAGCCAATTTTTTTTTTTTTTTTAATTATAGAAGCCCTTATTACTAAGGGGACTGCCTCTTTGTCTCATGTGTTACAAATATTTTTTCCTCATTTGTCTTTTAACCTTTCCTTTTGGTATTCGTCTGCAAAATACCTATACAGTTAGTAGGTATATTCTGTTCAATAATTTTTTTTTTTTTGGAGACAGAGTCTTGCTCTGTTGCCCAGGCTGGAGTGCAGTGGCACCACCTTGGCTCACTGCAACCTCCACCTCCCAGGTTCAGGCGATCCTCCTGCCTCAGCCTCCCAAGTAGCTGGGATTACAGGCGTCTGCCACCACGCCCAGCTAATTTTTTATATTTTTAGTAGAGATGGGGTTTCACCATGTTGGCAAGGCTGGTCTCGAACTCCAGACCTCGTGATCCCCCTGCCTCGGCTTCCCAAAGTGCTGGGATTACAGGTGTGAGCCACCGCTCCCGGCCTTCAATACATATTTTTAATAAGGTATATGATATTATATGTAACAAACTGACAATTAAACAAACATTTTTTTTTTTTTTTTGGAGACAGAGTCTTCTCTGTCGGCCAGGCTGGAGTGCAATGGCGCGATCTTGGCTCACTGCAACCTCAGCCTCCCGGGTTCAAGTGATTCTCCTGCCTCAGCCTACCGAGCAGCTGGGATTACAGGTGCGTGCCACCCTGCCTGGCTACTTTTTTGTATTTTTACTAGAGGTGGGGTTTCACCGTGTTAGCCAGGATGGTCTCAATCTCCTGACCTTGTGACCCACCCACCTCAGCCTCCCAAAGTGCTGGGATTACAGGTGTGAGCCACAGCAGTTGGCCTTCAATACAATTTTTTTTTTTTCGAGACGCAGTCTCGCTCTGTCGCCCAGGCTGGAGTACAGTGGTGCGATCTCGGCTCACTGCAAGCTCCACCTCCCGGGTTCACACCATTCTCCTGCCTCTGCCTCCCCAGCAGCTGGGACTACAGGCACCCGCCACCACGCTCGGCTAATTTTTTAAATATATATTTTTAATAAGGCATATGTTGTTATGTGTAACAAACTGACAAACAAATATGTTTTTGTAAAATACTGTTTTCAGTTTGGTTGGGATATCTCTAGCCACAACTTACAGAAAATTCAACTCAAACTGGCTGAAAAGCAGGAAGGGCCACACTGACTCAAGGGACTGAGGGCAGAAGCAGGACGGCGTCAGGGCTGCCCTGATCGAGACCTGGCTCCACCTCCCTGTGCTTCTCCCAGCTCTCCCCTGTTCTGTATGTCAGCTCACCTTGGGCTGTGAGTGGAGATGCAGCTTCAGCCAGAAGGACAGCGATGATAAATGGCTTTTGGATCCTTCCTAGAGGGACAAGGAAGCATTTCCCCAGAACCTTCCACGAAACTCTCCCTGACTGTCACTGGGCCAAACTGGGTCATGTGTCTGTTCCTGAACCGATCACTGCTATGTGAGCCGGGCCTAGGGTCTGCTTCTCTGACGCATACTTGGTATGTGGGGATAAGAGGCAAAACAAAATGAGGTTCTGTTTGGAGGAGGCTGTGGGACAGACAACCCACAACAGCCCGACAACCCACAGATGATTTCTGGGCTCTGACCACAAGTACATGATGATGCAGGCATTGTACAAGTGTCCAGGAGGAGGGGACTGAGTGAATATGAGCATCCCTCACAGGGATGTAAAGGCATCCCAACACCAAAAATATCTCAAGACAAACAAACGCGTAAGGAAAAAAAAAAAAGTACTCTGAGTGCTTCCAATCTGATCGTGCTATGACAGCCACAAACTCAGTGGCTAACCAGAATGTGAGATGAACAAAAAACGGCAAATAAGTTAGATAATGCTGTATCTGAAATGCCATCAGTCTCAATACTTCACCTTCAATAAGAAGCTTCCCAGTGCTGAAGCCACACTGTACACATGGTTTCTTTCTTTCCTTAAGCATCTGGCACCAATGACAACCTACACTTGGGGGCCAACACAAATGTGGAGCCTCCATCAGTTCAGTCTCCTTGCATGGATGTTTCTAGAGGCATACTAAAATACACAGAGCTAGCCGGGTGCGGTGGCTCACACCTGTAATCCCAGCACTTTGGGAGGACGAGGTCGGCAGATCCCCTGAGGTCAGGAGTTCAAGACCAGCCTGGCCAACATGGTGAAACTTTGCCTCTACTAAAAATACAAAAAAATTAGCTGGGTGTGGTGGCATGTGCCTGTAATCTCAGCTACTTGGGAGGCTAAGGCAGAATTGTTTGAACCTGGGAGGCAGAGGTTGCAGTGAGCTGAGATTATGCCATTGTAGTCAAGCCATGGGCAACAAGGGCGAAACTCTGTCTCAAAAGAAAAAAATAAAATACACAGAGCTCCGTTTTTTTGTTTTTTTTTTTGAGATGGAGTCTCGCTCTATTGCCCAGGCTGGAGTACAATGGCATGACCTCGGCTCACTGCAAGCTCTGCCTCCCATGTTCACGCCATTCTCCTGCCTCAGCCTCCCGAGTAGCCGGGACTACAGGCACCCGCCACCTCGCCCGGCTAATTTTTGGCATTTTTAGTAGAGACGGGGTTTCACCGTGTTAGCCAGGATGGTCTCAATCTCCTGACCTTGTGATCCGCCTGCCTCGGCCTCCCAAAGTGCTGGGATTACAGGCGTGAGCCACCGCGCCTGGCACAGAGCTCCATTTTCTATGTTATTGTGGTAAGCAGGCACATGCCACTCTTGCTTGTCATCCCAAACCCTAAGGTCTTTTTCTCATGAAAGATGTTACTGCTGACATTTCTACTCTCTACATTTCTCCTATGAGCTAACACCTTTTACATTTCAGTCCTTTATTCCAAACCATCAAGATCTTGATGCCGTCACTCACTGTATCACCAGCGCCTCCCAGTGCAGCTCCACCTCCAGCGTACATCTGATATGCATACCTCGTCCATCTCAATTCAAGCAGTGACAAAAGACTAAAAAATGGCAGATGGTGGCATGCCACACAGCCCTGCCTCTGACGGATGAATCGTTTCTATGAATGCATTCCTTCATTAGTCACCACAGTGCTCACATCATCCTATGAAGCAGACGAATCCAACAGGGAAGGTTTCCAACACTTCTGGAGACATTCTCAGATAAATGGTTATCTACAGAAAACCGTAACACATATAAAAATATATGAAGAGGCTGGGCGCGGTGGCTCAAGCCTGTAATCCCAGCACTTTGGGAGGCCGAGACGGGCGGATCACGAGGTCAGAAGATCGAGACTATCCTGGCTAATATGGTGAAACCCCGTCTCTACTAAAAAAATACAAAAAAACTAGCCGGGCGAGGTGGCGGGCACCTGTAGTCCCAGCTACTCGGGAGGCTGAGGCACGAGAATGGTGTAAACCCGGGAGGCGGAGCTTGCAGTGAGCTGAGATCCGGCCACTGCACTCCAGCCTGGGTGACAGAGCGAGACTCCGTCTCAAAAAAAAAAAAAAAAAAAAAAAAAATATATATATATATATATATATATATATATGAAGAATAGGTGATCAGATGTGGTGGTTCACCCCTGTAATCCTAGCATTTTGGGAGGCCAAGATGAGAGGATTACCAGAGCCCAGGAGTTCAAGATCAGTCTGAGCTATACAGCAAGACCCTGTCTCTACAAAAAATAAAAATAAAAAAAATTAGCCAGGTATGGTGGCACGTGACTGTAGTTTCAGCTACTTGGGGGTTGAGATGAGAGGATTGCTTGAGCCCAGGTATTTGAGGCTGCAGTGAGCTATGACTGTGCCACTGCACTCTAGCCTGGGCAATAGAGCAAGACACTGTCTCTAACAACAACAAAATAGTTGTAACCCTCACAATGTAATAAAAGGGGCCAGTCATGGTGACTCACACTTGTAATCCCAGCACTTTGGGAGGCCGAGGCAGGCGGATCACTTGAGGTCAGGAGATCGAGACAAGCCTGACCAACATGGTAAAACCCGGTCTCTACACAAAATACAAAAATTAGCCAGGTGTGATAGCAGGCGCCTGTAATCCTAGCTACATGGGAGGCTGAGGCACGAGAATCATTTGAACCCAGGAGACGGAGGCTGGAGTGAGCAGAGCGTGCCACTGCACTCCAGCCTGTGCAACAGAGGGAGACTCTATTTCAAAAAAATAAAAATAAAAAATAAAAGGATAAATAGCCTAGTCTAAAATTGGGCAAAAGATCTGAACAGACTTTTCCACAAAAATGATATGCGAATGGGCAATAAGGAAATGAAAGGATGCTCAACATCATCAGTCATCAAAGAAATGTTCAAAGCCGTGAGATAAAAAACAAATGGCCTATAGCCCCCGCTACTCAGGAGGCTCAGGCAGGAGAACCACTTGAACCCAGGAGGGGGAGGTTGCAGTGAGCCGAGATCACACCATGGCACTCCAGCCTGGGCGACAGAGTGTGACTCCATCTCAAAAAACAAAACAAAACAAAATCATGAGCTACCACTTCACATTCACTAGGATGGCTACAATTACAAGTCATATAGTAACAGTGTTGAGCAATTAGAACTCTTACACACTGCTGGTGGCAATGTAACATGGTACAGCTGCTCGGAAAAGTCTGGCAGTTCCTCAAAAGGTTTCACAGAGCATTACCACATGATCCAGCAATTCCACTCCTAGGTACATACTCAAGAGAAATGAAAACATGTCTGTGTAAACACTTGTATGCAAATGTTCATAGCTGCATTATTCATAATAGGTGAAAAATGGAAACAATCCAAATGCCTACCAACTAGCAAATGGATAAAATGTGGTCCATCCGTTCGATGCTCTATTATTCAGCCATAAAAATGAAGTACTGATGGCCGGGCGCGGTGGCTCAAGCCTGTAATCCCAGCACTTTGGGAGGCCGAGGCGGGCGGATCACAAGGTCAGGAGATCGAGACCATCCTGGCTAACATGGTGAAACCCCGTCTCTACTAAAAATACAAAAAACTAGCCGGGCGTGGTGGCGGGCGCCTGTAGTCCCAGCTACTCGGAGGCTGAGGCAGGAGAATGGCCTGAACCTGGGAGGCGGAGCTTGCAGTGAGCCGAGATCGCGCCACTGCACTCCAGCCTGGGTGACACAGCGTGAGACTCCGTCTCAAAAAAAAAAAAAAAAAAAAATGAAGTACTGATACATGCTAAAATAGGGATGAACCTTGAAGACATTATGCTAAGTTTAAGAAACCAGACCAAAAGGCCACACAGTGAATGAATTCCACTTATATGATGTCCACAACAGGCAAATGTACACAGACAGAAAGCAAATTAGTGAATGCTTAGGGCTGGAAGAGTTTGGGGAAAATGAGGAGTAACTGCCAATAGGTACAGGATCTCTTTCTTTCTTTCTTTTTTTAATTTTTTTTTGAGACAGAGTCTCACTCTGTCACCCAGGCTGGAGTACGGTGGCGCGATCTCAGTTCCCTAGCAGCTAGGATTACAAGCATGCGCCAACATAATTTTCTCTATTTTTAGTAGAGATGGGGTTTCACTGTGTTGGCCACGCTTCTGGCCTCAAGTGATTCACCCACCTCGGCCTCCCAAGTGCTGGGATTACAGGTGTGAGCCACCGTGTCCCGCCTGGTACAGGATTTCTTTTAGGAATGAAGAAAATGTTATAAACTTGATTGTGGTGATGGCTGCACAACTCTGTGATTATATTAAAAACTGCTGAACTGGAAAGTTTACATAAGTGAGTTGTATGGTATGTGAATTATATCTCAATAAAGCTATTAACATAAAAAATAGGTATCAAACAGAAAAGGCTACTTTTTACCTCTCATGCTGACACACATGATGGCTGACACAGTACATATGACAACTGCCAGGAGAATCATGAGGACAATCAAGTAACTGCTGAGCAGGGCTCCGCCAGCACAGTCCAGCTTCCCTCTGTGCATGAGATACAACGTCAGAATGCCAATCCACCTGGCAAAAAGAAAAAAAAGGGAAGGGTCAGAAATGAAATCCAAGCAGCTGCTGTGTAAAACATGATACAAAGAAATAAAAGGAGTTAATATTTTCCAAAACAAGGCAAGGTTCACTTTGGAATATAATTTTCTTTTTTCTTTTTGTAGAGACAGGGTCTTGCTATGTTGCCCAGACTGGTCTTGAACTCCTGGTTTCAAGTGATCTTCCTGCCTTGGCCTCCCAAAGTGCTGGGACTACAGGCATGAAGCACTGCACCTGTCCTGGAATATAATTGCCAACAATAAAAGATCTAGGCCCAGCACAGTGGCTCATGTCTGTAATCCCAGCACTTTGGGAGGCCAAGGAAGGAGGATCACTAGAGCAAAGGAGTTGGAGACCAGCCTGGGCAACACAGGGAGATCCCATCCCTACAAAAAATAGAAAAAGTTAGCTGGGTGTGGTGGCACCAGTCTGTGGTCCCAGCTACTTGGGAGGCTGAAGTGGGAAGATCGCTTGAGACCAGGAGGTTGAGTCTGCAGTGAGTGGTGATCGTACCACTGCACTACCGTCTGGATAGTAGAGTGAGACCCCGTCTCAAAAACATAAAAAGAAAAGGGGTCTCACTATGTTGCGCAAGTTGGTCTCCAACTCCTGCCCTCAAGCAATCCTCCCATCTCAGCTTCTCAGTGTGCCAACAGGCGTGAGCCACGGCCCCCGGCCAAGAATCTACTTTTTCATAACAATGATTCATGCCCTGCACAGATCCTCTGGGAACAGACTTCAGGTACCAAAGCCACTTCCCACTGATTCCACACTTTGAAAGACAACAGCGTTGTATATTGAGCCTGTCTGCTTCTCACGAAAGGCAGCCACAACCGGCTCGGTATTTTTTCCTATCCTTCATGTTGTAGATTCAAGTGCTCCGTACAAAGGGAAGAAAGGGCACAAGTGGCTGCTCCCGCCTCGAGAAAGAAGACCTCGAGGCCAAGGCTTTTGCCGGCGGTGACACCCTCGAGGCTCCCCAGGGCCAGGTCTCGACGCTGCACACAGAGGGGTGCTCGTGTCCTGACGCGTGGACTTCCAGGCCCCCTGTGTGACCCCGGGTCCAGCCCACACACTCTGGGGGCTTCGGTTTGTCATCCGTCAAATGGACACAGCACCACTGCCCACCTCTTCGGGCGGTGGTGAGAACTCGATAAGAGAATGCGTGGCCAGCGCTGGGACCGCGACAGTGCTTGGGAAGCCACTTCTGTCACCGTCTCAGGGACAGCTCGCCTCCCGCTCCCTCCCGGGTGCGCTCCACCGCCCCCATAGCCGTCGTCCTTACCATAGCACTCGCACGACCAGCTCGAAGAAACCTGGGAAGACCAAGTCGTCGCTGGCGATGGCCCAGCGCCGGCCGAAGAGTACCATCCCCGGCATGACGAAGGTCCTGTCGCCCGCACTCAGACAGACCCCGCGCGCAGAGAAGAGCCCTCCGGATGCCGCCACCAAATCGTCGGCGCTCAAGCGCAGACGCAGCGAGGGCGGGGCCCTGCGCATGCCCACGCTGAGGCCGAGACCGGCGCACGCGCACTGAGCCCCACGCCGCCGCTTTTCCCCCGAAGCTTTCTGCGCCTGCGCAGAAATGCTAATCCGGAGGCCCGTGACTGAGTCGATTGCCGGTCTGCCCATCGGTGAAATCCGTTCTGGTAGTTCCTTTTTCTTTCTCGTGAAAAGTGCAGTAATATCCGTTCTGGTCATATTTCCTTTTCCTTTTGGTAATTTTTTTGCTGGTTTTTTGTTTTTTTAATTTTTTTGAGACCGAGTCTCGCTTCGTTTCCCGGGCTGGAGTGCAGTGGGTGTGATCTCGGCTCGCTGCATCCTCCGCCTCCCGGGCTCACACGATTCACCTGCCTCAGGCTTCCGCGTAACTACGATTACAGCAGGGCGCCACCTCGGCTAATTTTTGGATCTTTAGTAGAGACGAAGTTTCACCATGTTGGTCAGGCTGGTCTCGAACCCCAGACCTCAAGTGATCCGCCCGCCTCGCCCTCCCAGAGTACTAGAATTACAGGCGTGAGCCACTGCGCCCGGCCCTGTTTGTTTGTTTGTTTGTTTGTTTAAGACAGCATATGGCTCTGTCATTCAGGCTGGAGTGCAGTGGCGCAATCATGACTCACTGCAGCCTTGAACTCCTGAATGCCACCTTGAGTTCCCGGACTCCAGCGACTCTTCTACCTCAACCTTCCGAGTAGCTGAGACCAAAGGCACATACCACACGCCTGGCTAACTATTTTTTAAAATTTTCCTGTTTTGTAGAGATGGGAGTCTCACTCTGTTGCCCAGGCTGGTCTCGAACTCCCCGTCTCAAACCGTCCTCCCACCTCAGCCTCCCAAAGTGCTGGTATTACAGGCATGAGCCACCACACCCGACCAAAATTTTCATTTTATAAGGAGGGACTCCTCAGGCCCGGAGGAATTAGCTAGCCCAGAGACCCACGCTGTCTATGGCAGGTGTGGGACTCATACACCGGTCTGTGAGACTTGCAAGCATGGGACAACATTGCTTCCATCTGTGCCCCTTGCTGTGAGGAGCCCCGCGTTAGGAACCCCTCCAGTTCAGGGTCTGAAACCACCCTGCAGCTGGCGGGGTGGGGTCTGAGCGCTTCTCAGTAACCCCACCGCCCCACCCTGGTCTGAGCCACCTTCATCTCCTGCCTGGGCTCATCACCCCACTGTGCTTTCTCATTCTGCTGTGCGCTCTTCAGCAGCCAGGGTGGCTTGGTGAGCCTTCAGATAAAGCCTGCCCCCTGCCCGGGACTTTGCAAGGCTGCACTTTGTACATAAATATACACTCCAGGCCAGGCACAGTGGCTCACGGCTGTAATCCCAACACTCTGGGAGGTTAAGGCGGGCAGATCACGAGGTCAGGAGACCGAGACCATCTTAGCCAACATGGTGAAACCCCGTCTCTACTAAAATTAAAAAAAAATTAACCGGGTATGGTGGTGCACACCTGTAGTCCCAGCTACTTGGGAGGCTGAGGCAGGGGAATCGCTTGAACCTGGAAGGTGGAGGTTGCAGTGAGCCAAGATCACGCCCTGCACTCCAGCCTGGCAACAGAGCAAGACTCCGTCTCAAAAAAAAAAAATTACACTCCAGCCCCTGGCAAAGGCCTTTCCCTGGTAGTCACACATGAAAACTTTCTAAGGGCTCATTTATCTGTCTCCCCGGTTACTACTCTGCCTCCGTCACCCACCCCACTGCCTGCCACCTTTCCCCCCTCTGAAAAGACATCAGGGTCATTCTTGCTCCAGAGGTTCTACATTCTGTGTTTCCTCTGCCAGGAATAGTCCTCCTGCAGGTATTTTTGTTACCAGATGGAAAGTCTTGGCTGTGAGTTGGTCAGTGCTTGGCGCGTTGAACCCAGAATTGCAACACAAGGGGCCGGGCGTGGTGACTCACGCCTGTAATCTCAGCACTTTGGGAGGCCGAGGCAGTTGGATCACCTGAGGTCAGGGGTTCAAGACCAGCCTGGCCAACATGGCGAAACCCTGTCTCTACTGAAAATACAAAAATTAGGCCAGGCGCATCGGCTCACGCCTGTAATCCCAGCACTTTGGGAGGACAAGGCAGGAGGATCACCTGAAGTAAGGAGTTAAAGACCAGTCTGGCCAACATGGCGAAACCCTGTCTCTCCTAAAGATTAGCCGGATGTGGTAGCACATGCCTGTAATCCCAGCTACTCAGGAGTCTGAAGCGGGAGAATCGCTCCATCCCGGGAGATGGAGGTTGCAGTGACCCAAGATCACACCACTGCACTCCAGCCTGGGCAACAAGAGCAAAACTTCATCTCAACAATAATGAATAAATAAAAATTGCAACAAAAAACCCACAAAGCAACAACAACAAAAATAAAGCGAACCAACAAAAGACAAACAAATGGAGTAAAAAGCACAGATTGATTGACGCGAAGCTCAAGAGACCACACAGCTCAAGAGACCCCTCAATCAGGGTATTTATTAAGCAGAAAGAACGCGGTTAACACCCATGGCTGAAGTGGAAACTTCGGTCTTGTTATCACAGAAGTGCAGATGTGGCCTCTATGCTGCCTAATCTTGCCTGGAACTGGCTGCACCTGCTCATCTTTTGCTTATGCCTTAACCCTTGTTAACCATTGATTACCCTCATTCCTGATTCTCCTGCCTCATTTTCTTTTCTTTTCTTTTTTTTTTTTTTTAGATGGAGTCTTACTCTGTCGACCAGGCTGGAGTGCAATGGCGCAATCTCAGTTCTACTGCAACCTCAGCCTCCCAAGTTCAAACGATTCTCCTGCCTCAGCCTTCTGAGTAGCTGGGATTATAAGCATATGCCACCACGCACAGCTAATTTTTGTATTTTTAGTAGAGACAGGGTTTTGCCATGTTAAGCCATGGCTGGTCTCAAACTCCTGACTTCAAGTGATCCACCCACCTCGGCCTCCTAAAGTACTGGCATTACAGGTGTGAGCCACCATGCCCAGCCTCTCCTGCCTCTTTTTTTTTTTTTTTTTTTTTGAGGTGGAATCTTGCTCTGCTGCCAGGCTGGAGTGCAGGGCGCGATCTCAGCTCACTGCAACCTCTGCCTCCTGGGTTCAAGCGATTCCTCCTGTCTCAGCCTCCCGAGTAACTGGGATTACAGGTGTGGGCTACCACGCCCCACTAATTTTTATATTTTTAGTAGAGACGGGGTTTCACCGTGTTGACCAAGATGGTTTCGATCTCTTGACCTCGTGATCTACCTGCCTCGGGCTCCCAAAGTACTGGGATTACAGGCAAGAGCCACTGTGCCCAGCCTAATTTTTGTATTTTTAGTAGAGACGAGATTTCGCCATGTTGCCCAGACTGGTCTTGAACCCCTGACCTCAAGTGATCCGCTCGCTTCGGCCTCCCAAGGTGCTGGGATTACAGGTGTGAGCCATCGTGCCCGCTCCTGCCTCATTTCTATCTCTCTTACTTCATTCAGGCCTCAGCTCAGGTGTCACTGCTTCAAAGAGGCCTTCCCTGACCACCGTAGCTAAAACAGCAAAACTGTCAGTCTCTATTCCTTATGCTGCTTTAGTTTCCTTCATTGCACATAATGAGCCCCTGACATTACATCATGTTTATTATCTCTTACCTCCTCCCTTAAAGTGTAAGTTTCGTGATCACAGGCACCTTGTCCATCTTATTCACTCCTATGAATGGAATAGAGCACATTTTAGGCATTCTTAAATTCTCAATGAATGAATAACTGATTATGTGTAAAGAGTAAGTGGGGCTGGGCTTGGTGGCTCACACCTGTAATCCCAGCACTTTGGGAGGCCGAAGCAGGCGGATCACTTGAGGTCGGGAGTTCAAGAACAACCTGGCCAACATGGTGAAACCCCGTCTCTACTGAAAATAAAAAAACTAGCTGGGCGTGGTGGCACGTGCCTGTAATCCCAGCTGCTCGGGAGGCTGAGGCAGGAGAATCACTTGAATCTGGGAGGCAGAGGTTGCAGTGAGCTGAGATCACGTCACTGCACTCCAGCCTGGACGACAGAGTAAGACTTTGTCTGAAAAACGAAGAGTAAGTAGAAGGAATGAGAGGCAGGGTGGGGCTGGAGTAGAATGGCAGGGCTTGGAAAGGAGAAGACGGAAGTCAAAGAACAGTACTGGGAAATGAATGTTAACATTGCAACATCAGCCAGGCGGCAAGCTGGCTTGAGGCTGAGACCAGCCTGGGCAACATAGTGAGATCCTGTCTCTTAAAACAAAAATTAAAAACATTGCAAGATCTGTACCAAAAGTTTCAGAATAAATAAAACTTGTAATAATAATAAAATACAAGCTTGCAAGGTCTGTGAGCAAATGTATTTTTAGACAAGAGTATTTCACTGGGCTGATGAAAATTCTGGGCATTGGCCAGGCGCGGTGGCTCATGCCTGTAATCCCAGCACTTTGGTAGCCCGAGGTGGATGATCACTTGAGGTCAGGAGTTTGAAACCAGCCTAGCCAACATGGTGAAACCCTATCTCTACTAAAATACAAAAATTAGCTGGGCATGGTGGCACAGGCACCTGCAGTCCCAGCTACTCACGGGGCTGAGTCAGGAGAATCGCTTGAGCCTAGGAGGCGGAGGTTGCAGTGAGCAGAGATGGGGCCACTGCACTCCAGCCTGGGAGAGAGCACAAGACTCTCAAAAAAAAAAAAAAAGAAGAAACATTCTGTGACAGCCTATATGGAATTTACACTGAAGAGCATTATATGTCATTATCATTATTTGTGTAATAAATTATCTGCTACACTTCAGTGCCGTACAGTATTATCACAACAGGTCTGGGGTATGCACATTCTAAAGAAAGGATTGGCAGCTGGGCATGGTGGCTCACGCCTGTAATCCCAGCACTTTGGGAGGCTGAGACGGGCAGATCACGAGGTCAGGAGATCGAGACCATCCTGGCTAACACGGTGAAACCCCGTCTCTACTAAAAATACAAAAAAAAAATTAGCCGGGTGTGGTGGCGGGCGCCTGTGGTCCCAGCTACACGGGAGGCTGAGGCAGGAGAATGGCGTGAACCCGGGAGGTGGAGCTTGCAGTGAGCTGAGATCCGGCCACTGCACTCCAGCCTGGGAGACACAGCGAGACTCCGTCTCAAAAAAAAAAAAAAAAAGAAAGGATTGGCTCTTGACCTGCTCCTAGGACATAACTTGCAAGCCCTAGGAATATTCTACTTGATAGGTGTGTATTTGTGTATCTCGGGCCTTGGGCAACATCAAGTAGTTTATGCTAACAGTGGGTTGGTGGTGACAGCCTTGTGCCATGTTGTATTAGGTTAACCTCTGGGTGGGCAGCTGGAGACTGAGGAGGTAAGGTGAGTCACACGGATGCTCCATGCCTACATGACTGAGCCTAATAAAATCCCTGGGACACCCAGGCTCAGGGAAGCTTCCCTAGTTGTACATACTTTATGCATGTTGTCGCACATTGTTGCTGGGCAAATTAAGGATATACATATGACTCCACTGTGAAAGGAAGCTTGTGACTGGTGTCTCCTGGACACTGCCCTGTGCACCTTTTCCTTTACTGATTTGAATCCATATCCATTCACTAAAATAAGCTACAACCGTAAGTATGGCAGCCTTTCTGAGTTTGAGTGCTCCCAGCAAATCACAGAACTTGGCCGAGCATGGTGGCTCACGCCTGTGATCCTAGCACTTTGGGAGGTCGAGGCAGGCAGATCACTTGAGGTCAGGAGTTTGAGACCAGCCTGACCAACATGTTGATACTAAAAATATAAAAATTAGCCAGGCGTGGTGGTGTGTACCTGTAATCCCAGCTACTTGGGAGGCTGAGGCAGGAGAATCCCTTGAACTTGGGAGGCAGAGGTTACAGTGAGCCGAGATTGCGCCATGGCACTCCAGCCTGGGCGACAGAGGGAGACTCCATCTCAAAAAAAAAAAAGATCACGGCCGGGCGCGGTGGCTCAGGCCTGTAATCCCAGCACTTTGGGAAGCTGAGACGGGCAGATCACGAGATCAGGAGATTGAGACCATCCTGGCTAATACGGTGAAACCCCGTCTTTACTAAAAATACAAAAAATTAGTCGGGTGTGGTGGCGGGCGCCTGTAGTCCCAGCTACTCGGGATGCTGAGGCAGGAGAATGGCGTGAACCCGGGAGGCGGAGCTTGCGTGAGCCGAGATCGCACCACTGCACTCCAGCCTGGGCAGCAGAGTGAGACTCCGTCTCAAAAAAAAAAAAAAAAAAAAAAAAAATCACTCAGCTTGAGGGTGATTTGGGGGATCCCCAACACAACATTGTTTGAATCAGTAAAATGTACAATGAATGTATGTGTATAGGCCAGGTGTGGTGGCTCACGCCTGTAATCCCAGCACTTTGGGAGGCAGAGGCTGCAGGTCACGAGGTCAAGAGATCCAGACCATCCTGGCCAACATGGTGAAACCCCGTCTTTACTAAAAGTATAAAAATTAGCTGGGTGTGGTGGCACTCACCTGTAGTCCCAGCTACTCAGGAGGCTGAGGCAGGTGGATTGCTTGACCCTGGGAGGCAGAGGTTGCAGTGAGCTGAGATAGCGCCCTGCACTCCCGCCTGGCCACAGAGCAAGACTCTGACTGAAAAAAAAAAAAAAAAAAAGTATGTATATATGTGCATATATTAGTTTTTTTTTTTTTTTTACGGGTTAGTTATTAAATACCACCACAGCACGCACTGCTGTATACTCTAAAAGCTTGGCTGTTGCTGGTGAGTTTTAAGCCTTTAGTTATAAAAGTAGTCCGGGCCGGGCATGGTGGCTCACACCTGTAATCTCAGCATTTTGGGAGGCTGAGGTGGGAGGATCACTTGAGCCCAGGAGTTGGAGACCAGCCTGGGTAACATAGTAAGACCTCCGTCTCTCCAAAATTTTAAGAATTGGCCAGGTGTCTTGGCATGGGCCTGTAGTCCTATGTTCTCAGAAGGCTGTGGTGGGAGGATTGCTTGAGCCCAGGAGTTAAAGACTGCAGTGAGCTATGATGGCACCACTGCCCCCTAGCCTGGGCAACAGAGAGAGACCCTCTCTCCAAAAAAGAAAAAAGAAAAGAAAAAAAGTGATGATAATCTGCTATATGCAGACTTACTTTGGATGTGCTTCAAATTGACAAACCATAAAAAAGATGTTTTGGGGGCCGGATGCGGTGGCTCAAGCCTGTAATCCCAGCACTTTGGGAGGCCGAGACGGGTGGATCACAAGGTCAGGAGATCGAGACCATCCTGGCTAACCCGGTGAAACCCTGTCTCTACTAAAAAATACAAAAAACTAGCCGGGCGAGGTGGCAGGCGCCTGTAGTCCCAACTACTCGGGAGGCTGAGGCAGGAGAATGGCGTAAACCTGGGAGGCGGAGCTTGCAGTGAGCTGAGATCCGGCCACTGCACTCCAGCCTGGGCGACAGAGCAAGACTCCATCTCAAAAAAAAAAAAGATGTTTTGGGGTTTTTTTGTTTTTGTTTTTGTTTTTGTTTTTGCTGGACATCATTGATCAGAGATAAAAAGATGTTTTTGAGACAGGAAAATTTGAACATAGACTGTTCGATGATATTTAAGAATTACTAACTTTGTTGGTGTGATAAAAAGTCTTTATCAATTAGGACTACATATGGTAGTATCTATGGATGAAATATGCCATCTAAGAGTTTCTAGTACTTAAAACTGGGCCAGGCACTTGATTACAGGCACAAAACTCTTGCCTGTAATCCCAGTACTTTGGGAGGCTGAGGCAGGCGGATCATTTGAGGTCAGGAGACCAGCATGGCCAACATGGGGAAACCCCATCTCTACTAAAAATACAGAAAACCTAACCAGGCATGGTGGCGGGCACCTGTAATCCCAGCTACTTGGAAGGCTGAGGCATGAGAATCACTTGAATTCAGCAGGCAGAGGTTGCAGTGAGCCGAGATCGCACACTGCCCTCCAGCCTAGGTGACAGAGCAAGACTCCGTCTGAAATAAATAAATAAATAAATAAATAGATATAAACTGTTTAAAACTTAAGAGTGAAGTAAAACAATTTCTATAATTTTACGTATGCATGAAAACAAAGTTTATTTTCAAATGATGCTTGTTCAACTTTGCCTACTCTCTCTGTAATTATATACACACAAACATATCATGATATGTATGTGTGGCATGCAAATATATAACCAAAACTCTGACCCACCATTAATTCAGAAGTTAGTAGGTTGTGCCTATGATCATGTGTGTGTGTGTGTGTGTGTATATATATATATATATATATATATTTTTTTTTTTTTTTTTTTTTTGAGACAGAGTCTCGCTCTGTTCCCCAGGCTGGAATGCAGTGGCAGATCTCGGCTCACTGAAACCTCTGCTTCCCAGGTTCAAGTGATTCTCTTGCCTCAGCCTCCCTGAGTAGCTGGGACTACAGGTGTGTGTCACCATGCCCGGCTTATTTTTTGTACTTTTAGTAGAGACGGGTTTTCACTATGTTGGCTGGGGTAGTCTCGAACTCTAGACCTTATAATCTGCCTGCCTTCGGCCCCCAAAGTGCTGGGATTACAGGTGTAAGCCACTGCTACTGGCCTTTTTTTTCTTTTTTTTTTTTTTAGACAGGGTCTTAGTTTGTCATCCACACTGGAACACAGTGGCCCAATCTTGGCTCACTGCAGCCTCGACCTCCCAAGGTTCAAGTGATCCTCCTGCCTCAGTCTCCTAAGTAGCTGGGACTACAGGTGCATGCACGACACCTGGCTAATTTTTGTATTTTTTGTAGAGATGGGGTTTTGCCATGTTGCCCAGGCTGGTCTCAAATTCCTGAGCTCGAGCAATTCACTCACCTCGCCCTCCCAAAGTGCCAGGAATACAGGTGTGAGCTACCATGCCTGCCAAATCCTTTTTTGTTTTTTGGTTTTTTTTGTTTTTTGTTTTTTTTGAGATGGAGTCTCACTCTGTCACCCAGGTTAGAGTGCAGTGGTGCAATCACGGCTCACTGCAACCTCTGCCTTCCGGTTCAAACATATTCTCCAACCTCAGCCTCCTGAGTAGCTGGGATTACAGGCGTGCACCACCACGTCCAGCTAATTTTTTTTTTTTTTTTTTTTTTTTTTAGTAGAGACGGAGTTTCATCATGTTTGACAGGCTGGTCTCAAACTCCTGATCTCTGGTGATCTGCCTGCTTCGGCCTCCCAAAGTGCTGGGATTACAGGCATGAGCCACCGTGCCCAGCCTCATGCCTGCCAAATTCTTAAAATTAATAGTTCTTTTAAAAACAGGATTTGTATAGCTTAGCAATAAGATAATGTTTCTACATAAACTTTTGTTAGTATAAGTAAAGGTATTGTGAACTTAATGTTACAAACAATAACAAAAATCTACAAAACAATTTAATTTCAAAGAGATACCTTTTGGGAAACTGGTATTATACAAATTTTATTTTATTTTATTTTTGAGACAGGGTTTTGTTCTGTCCCACAGGCTAGAGTGCAGTGGTGTGATCTTGGCTCACTGCAGCCTCCACCTCCCAGGCTCAAGCAATCCTCCCACCTCAGCCACCTGAGTAACTGGGACTACAGGCACCCGCCACCATGTCTGGCTAATTTTTTTGCATTTTTAGTAGAGACTGGGTTTCGCCATGTTGCCCAGGCTAGTCTTGAACTCCTGGCCTCAAGCCTCCCAAAGTGCTAGGATTACAGGCATGAGCCACAATTTTTTGTTTCTTTTTTTTTCCTTTCTCTTTCTCTCTTTTCTCTTCTTTTCTCTTCTCTTTTCTTCTCTTTTTTTTTTTTTTTTTCAGAGGCTCCCTCTGTACCCCAGGCTGGAGTACAGTGGTGCAATCTCCACTCACTGCAACCTCCGGCTCCTGGGTTTAAGCAATTCTCGTGCCTCAGCCTCCTAAGTAGCTGGGATTACAAACGCACACCACCACACCTGGCTAATTTTTGTATTTTTAGTAGAGACGAGGTTTCACCATGTCCAGTTTCAGGCTGGTCTGGAACTCCTGGCCTCAAGTGATCCACCCTCTTCAGCCTCTCAAAGTGTAGGGATTACAGGTGTGACCCACTGCGCCCAGCCCACAAATTTTCTTTTTTTTTTTGAGACGGAGTCTCGCTCTGTCGCCCAGGCTGGCGTGCTGTGGCCGGATCTCCGCTCACTGCAAGCTCCGCCTCCCAGGTTCCCGCCATTCTCCTGCCTCAGCCTCCAGAGTAGCTGGGACCACAGGCGCCCGCCACCTCGCCCGGCTAGTTTTTGTATTTTTTTTTTAGTAGAAACGGGGTTTCACCGTGTTAGCCAGGATGGTCTCGATCTCCTGACCTCGTGATCCACCCGTCTCGGCCTCCCAAAGTGCTGGGATTACAGGCTTGAGCCACCGCGCCCGGCCTTGCAAATGGCTTTTAAAGTGCAGGGACAAAAGGAATTGTTTCAAAACTAGAGAAACACCCACAGCACTTCCAGTAGATTCCAGGCTACAGATTCCAGTTAACCCAGATAGTTGTGACCAAGGTTGGGTGGTACTGGGCAGTGCTCTGGTTTTTGGAAATTCCACATCTGGCCACTAGAGGACAGAGGCACACAGAAAAAACCCACACAGATCCAATCAAGCAAGCCTAGATGGGTGGCTGCTTTAGGAAGGTACCTAGGAGTCAATTTCTTCCTTTTTTTTGCAATGGGGTCTCACTGTTGCCCAGGCTGGGGTGCAGTGGTGCGATCTCAGCAGCTCCATGCTCTGCCTCCCAGATTCAAGTGATTCTTGTGCCTCAGCCTCCTGAATAGCTGAGATTACAGGTGTGTGCCACCACACCCGGCTTATTTTTTTATTTTTAGAAGTGGGGGTTTTACCATGTTGGCCAGGCTGGTCTCAAACTCCTGACCTCAGGAGATCTGCCCACCTCAGCCTCCCAAAGTGCTGGGATTACAGGCATGAGCCACTGCGTCTAACAAGGTTATGAACCTTCTGGCAAAACTGACCTATACCAAATGAGTCAGAGGGACTCCTGCCAGAACCAGTTTCCACCCAGCTTTTGAAGTGGCTGTCTCGAACTAAGCAGAAAGTCAGGAGGGGCAAATATGATTATTGTATGTGTACCAAGCTCTGGCCGTGAGCTTTGCCAGCAATAGCATCCCCGGCTGTTTACCTATGTAACTGATGGCAATGAGGCTCACGTGAAGTCCAGGGCCAGGGAGTACAAGTGAGGGAGCCAAGCTGCAACACATGCCAGGGCCCAAAGCATGTGCTTTTCTTACTCAGGGTTCTCATAAACCACTATGATCTCCATTAAAACCACTTCTCCACCTGCTCTTCTCTTAGCCAGAGCGTGAGGAAGCAGGGAAACTTGTTCGAAGTTTCTTTGTGATTGAACTGGACAGGGGAAAAGATTGGTCTCTGTTAAGGAGCCAATGGCCAGAAGCCTTTCTTCTTTTATTATTTAAAAATTTTCATTTTTACTTTTTTTTTTTTTTGAGACGGAGTCTTGCTCTGTCGCCCAGGCTGGAGTGCAGTGGCGCGATCTCAGCTCACTGCAAGTTCCGCCTCCCGGGTTCATGCCATTCTCCTGCCTCAGCCTCCCGAGCAGCTGGGACTACAGGGACCCGCCACACCCAGCTAATTTTTTGGGGGGGGATTGTTAGTAGAAACAGGGTTTCACTGTGTTAGCCAGGATGGTCTTGATCTCTTGACCTCGTGATCCGCCCACCTCGGCCTCCCAAAGTGCTGGGATTACAGACGTGAGCCACCGTACCTGGCCTTTTACTAGTTTTTTAAATGAGATTTGGTATTGCTATGTTGTCCAGCTGGTCTGAAACTCCTGTCAAGTGATCCTTCTGCCTTAGCCTCCCAAAGTGCTGTGATAATAGGCATGAGCCACCAGGCCTGGCTGGAAAGCAGCTTTTCCTATCATACCAGTTACGGGGCAAATCTCTGAACTCTGCTTTATTTCTCATGATGCTGACATTGAAAAACACACAAATAAACACCTCAATAAAAATATTAATTACCTGGTAACCTTTATTCGGGAAGTGAAAGTAACTGTGAAACAGTGCTTCATAAGGCATGGCATACAAGGCCTTGGTTTCCAATGCTGGCAAGGATGAGGCCCAGTCCCACGCTCGCAGGCACCCTTGCTAAGATGTCCTCCTGGGTGACCAAAACGGTGGTAACAACATAGCCAAAGTTACTTTTACTTGGGTAGGATGGCTGCAGAAGGCATCACTATGCAGAGCTTCCAGACCTTTCCGTGCGTCATGCTCTCCAGAGGATGTGCCAGGTGTGTTGGATTTGCATGCACAAAGACAGGTGTGCGCCCCACCCACCCCGGGCTGGGCAGCAAGATGTCTGCTCACCTACTGCACTAGACTTCCCAGCCTCCTTCCACACTCAGAATCCTTAAGGAGGATGAAAAGAGACCACAGAAACTAAAGCAAGACTAGGATGCTGCAAGGAAAGATGCTCTGATACACAAAAGCCAAAACATGAGGCAAGGAGGGAAAAGTAAAATGAGGCATACAGACAGGAAGTTAAACTATGCAGTTACACTGCTGATTTAGAAAGATGTTAAGACACACACTAGATACAAGTGAAACCCATCCTGCTCCCTTCCTCCAGAAGACATTATAATGCAGAAAGCAAAAATACTACATCCTTCTTGTCGTCAGCACTGTTAGTATTCAACACTTTAATATTTATGGTGTATCACATAAAAAACAAAGTCATATACTTTTGCATTAATAAAAAAATAGCAAATCCATATAATGGTAAAATCAGGAAAAAAAATTCTAGTATTTCCACAAAATACATAATGTCTTACAGATGATTATGTGGACTTTAAATGTTTGCAGCCCTACAGAGCTTTTGTTGCCAATTGAAAAAAAAAAAAATCATCCCAACATAGGATGTTCAAAAAGCCTAATTCATAAAAAAGACAATTTATTCTATGTTTAATATAGTGTTTTTTAGGATGGTAACGTTAAGTCATGCAAGAGCTCTGGAAAACAAAACAAGAAACTATGATGTCAGCTGTGGGTTAAATAAAAAGAAAAAAACCAACCACACAAAAAAGAATATAAGGAATGGTTAGTGGTGCTGCCAATTAAAAAAAAAATTGTAAATCATCTTACCACCCAAAAGTGATATGGAAAACTGTTTGAATCTGAGCATGGACATGGTTGTAGTCATCTTTTGGAATTATAAATGAAAGTGACAGGTAACTACTTGTGTTCCATTCCTCAGAGGAGTAGATTCCCATATCCAAATGATCATGAATGCCCCTCCCATCCCACACTCAGATGGAAAGCAGCCAGAACTCCTGCTGCTGGATTCTTCAGCACCCTTGGGACAGTCTCCAACTGACACTTCGCAGCAGAGGAAGAGGGCAGGCACCTTTGGTGACTCTTCAGTGAGACTCCATCAACATTCAGAATCTTAAAATGTTGGTAATGAAAACCATGGACCTCCAAGTCATCCTTACCAACCTCAAATGTAGTGTTGTGACATCCAACGAAGGACTTCCACGTCACATGGGAATAAATTTGAACAGATACATCCAATTGAACATAGTGTCTCAGATTTCAAACAAATACAGCTCATCTTTTGCCAAAAAATAAATATAGTGGAATGCAAGTTTGAGGGATGGAAGAATATATAATCTACCAACTGTCAAGGAGTACAATTTCATTGCAGACACAAAGACTCAACAGTTTCAAAGAATTTTTTAAAATTAAAAAAAAAGTTTGCACTTATTCCTCACAAAGTCTTCACTTTTGAAACTATCCCAATTGAAGCTACACACTGAATTTATTAATACAGCATTAAGTTTCTTTGTGTAAAAAAATCTTTGTACACAGTAATAAAAAAAGATAAGGCAAGATGCATTAAACAGAAACCTTCTGGCTCTTTTCCTCTGCGTTCTTACAGAGCCACTGATGACTATCTGCAACAAAAGAGTTAAGTTTCTGATTTTCCGTATCAAGCATCTTATGCCTTTGCTGTGGTAAGAATTCTGTCCGAGCACCCTGAAGGACAGATGCTGGTGATGGTCTTTGGCACTTATGCTGGCAAACTGAGCTTCTTTCCCTTGAGTACTAGAATTTCAAAGAGAAGAAAAGAAAACAAAAGGTTACTGATATTGACAAACTTAGCTTCCTTCTTCCCATTCCTAGAAGTCTCCCACACACAAGATTCTACATAGTAAGGTATAGGAAATAAGCAATTGTATTTTAAAAATACAAATTTCATCGAAAGTGCCACTAAATTCATAGTGGCTTTTTGTTACTATGACTTTCACCCTAATCAATATATAGTAAAATATAGCTTATGTAGGGAGGCCTGTGAAATTCTGGGTACTAAAACATAAAGGCCGGGTGCAGTGGCTCATGCCTGTAATCCCAGCACTTTGGCAGGCCAGGGTGGGAGGATCCCTTGAAGCTAGGAGTTCAAGACCAGCCTGGGCAAAAAAAGTGAGAACGACCCCATCTCTGTAAAAAGATTTTTTAAAATGAAAGAGGTGTGGTGGCATGCATCTGTAGTCCCAGCTACTCAGGAGGATGAGCAGGGAGGATCACTTAAGCCCAGGAGTTTGGGACTGCAGTGAGGAAGGATCACACCACTGCATTCTTGCAGCCTGAGTAACAGCATGAGACCCTGTCTCTTTAAAAAAAAAAAAAACAAAACACAAAAAAGATGGCTAGGTGAGGGAGCTCACACCTATAATCCCAGCACTTTGGGAGGCAGAGGTGGGCGGATCTCCTGAGGTCAGGAGTTCAAGACCAGCCTGGCCAATATGGTCTTGGTACACCATCTCTACCAAAAATACAAAAATTAGGCTGGGCACAACCATCTCTACCAAAAATACAAAAATTAGGCTGGGCACAATGGCTCACGCCTGTCATCCCAGCACTTGGGGAGGCTGAGGCAGGCGGATCACCTAAGGGTGGGAGTTTGAGACCAGCCTGACCAACACAGAGAAATTTCATCTCTACTAAAAATATAAAAATTAGCTGGGTGTGGTGGCAGGTGCCTGTAATCCCAGCTACTCAGGAGGCTGAGGCAGGAGAATCCCTTGAACATGGGAGGTGGAGGTTGCAGTGAGCCCAGATTGCACCACTGCATTCCAGCCTGGGCAACAAGAGCAAAACTCTGTCTCAAAAAAAAAAAAAAAAAAGGGCTAGGCGCGGTGTCTCACGCCTGTAATCCCAGTACTCTGGGAGACCGAGGTGTGGTGGTGCATGCCTGCAGTCCCAGCTACTAGGGTGGCCAAGGCAAGAGAATCACTTGAACCTGCAAGGTGGAGGTTGCAGTGAGTCGAGATCGTGCCACTGCACTCCAGCCTGGGTGACAGAGTGAGACTCCATCTCAAACCAAAACAAAACTAGCCAGGTGTGGTGGTGTGTGACTGTAATCTCAGCTACTCGGGAGGCTGAGGCAGGAGAATCGCTTGAACTTGGGAGGCAGAGGTTGCAGTGAGCCGAGAGCAAGCCACTGCATTCTAGCCTGGGCGAGAGAGAAAGACTCGCTCTGGAGGAAAAAAAAAAAAAAGGAAAGATATAAGATATATATGCTCTTTTATTTTGAGACAGAGTTTTGCTCTTGTTCCCCAGGCTGGAGTGCAATGGCGTGATATCAGCTCACTGCAACCTCCGCCTCCCTGGTTCAAGAGATTTTCCTGCCTCAGCCTCCCGAGTAGCTGGGATTACAGGCATGTGCCACCACACCCAGTTAATTTTGTATTTTTAGTAGAGTTGGGGTTTCGCCATGTTGGTCAGGCTGGTCTCAAACTCCTGACCTCAGGTGATCCACCCGCCTCGGCCTCCCAAAGTGCTGAGATTACAGGCATGAGCCATCGCACCCGACCTATATATGCTTTTTACCTAGCAATTCCACCATTAGGAATTTTACTGTATAGTTGGATTTTTAGCCTGGGATCTGTGGTTGGGTTTCAGAGGTTCCTGAATCCCCCAAAACTATATGCATGCATTTGGGTGCATATGCATAAATATGCTTTTTTTTTTTTGAGACAGTCTTGCTCTGTCACTCAGGCTGGAGTGCAGTAGCGCGATCTCGGCTCACTGCAAGCTCTGCCTCCCGCGTTCACACCATTCTCCTGCCTCAGCCTCCCGAGTAACTGGGACTACAGGTGCCTGCCACCACGCTTGGTTAATTTTTTTTGTATTTTTAGTAGAGACAGGATTTCATGTGTTAGCCAGGATGATCTCGATCTCCTAACCTCGTGATCCGCCCACCTTGGCTTCCCAAAGTGCTGGGATTACAGGCGTGAGCCACCGCACCCGGCATAAATATGTTTTTTTTTTTCTGAACAAGTATGATAGCTTTCATCAAATTTTTGTAAAGTTCACATGTCCTATATTCATACAAATGCAAAAAACAAGGATGCTGATATAATGACTGGATTTTAACAGCAAACCAGTAACAGCCTGACCAGCCATGAATAGGGGGCTGGGTAAATAAATTATGGTACATGCACATAATGAAACACTCTGTGGCTACTGAAAATTTTGTAGATTTCTAGTGACATGAAAAATGTGAGTGGGATAAAAGCAGTGTATAGAACAGCATGTGCAGTTTAAGTCATGTGTCTGTGTATGCACAGAGAGGTATCTGGTGTTATGTTTACTGAAACACCAGATGAATTTTTTAGTGAAAATGTGTCATTTTAGGAAAAGTGATTGCAAAAGAAAAAGGATTCTTATATTTAAAAAGACAACATCAGCTGGGCGCGGTGGCTCAAGCCTGTAATCCCAGCACTTTGGGAGGCCGAGACGGGCGGATCACGAGGTCAGGAGATCGAGACCATCCTGGCTAACACGGTGAAACACCGTCTCTACTAAAAAATACAAAAAACTAGCCGGGCGAGGTGGCAGGCGTCTGTAGTCCCAGCTACTCGGGAGGCTGAGGCAGGAGAATGGCGTAAACCCGGGAGGTGGAGCTTGCAGTGAGCTGAGATCCGGCCACTGCACTCCAGCCTGGGCGACAGAGCGAGACTCTGTCTCAAAAAAACAAAAAACAAAAAACAAAAAAAAACATCCTGATCCAGAATGTTACTGGTCAATCACAAAAGTGTTTCTCTGGAGCCAGTTTATGAGAGAGTGCCCGGTTAGAAGAGTGCCGGGCAAGGGCGCTCCTAAAAGAACATGTGACTCTAGAAACAACACAGGCCACATCCAACATACCTTTTGTAATGTACAAGTAGAAGAAGTCACAGTATAGGATGGTCTGGACTACGCCGGCCACCACAGCAATGAGGTCAAAGAAGCCCTCAAAGTAAAAGCGCCAGATCCAGTTGACAAGATACAAAGCACGATAGAGGCCAAGGAAGAACAAGTAGTGCGTGGTGATGGTCTCGGCCTCCCCGGTCTTGCTGATCATAAAGAGCTGTGGAAGGATAGCCACGGACTCCAGGTAGATGGAGAAGGTCCAGAGGATCTAGAAGAGAAATGGCAAGCTTCCATCAGGACCCACTGCCCACCAGAAGCTCAGAGGAAACGCTCTTGCTTGCTTTACCACAAAGCAGCTTGAGTGGGGAGTGGGGCATGTCGGCCCAAAACAGAACAACAACTTGGCAACTGCATAACCCAGTGGTCCCCAACCTTCTTGGCGCCAGTGATTGGTTTCATAGAAGACAATTTTTCCACAGACCAGCAGGGTGGATGGATGGTTTTGGGATGATTCAAGCACATTGCAATCATTGTGCACTTTATTTCTATTATTACTATAATATACAATGAAATAATTATATAGCTCATCATAATGCAGAATCAGTGGGAGCCTGAGCTTGTTTTCCTGCAACTAGATGGTCCCATCTGGGGGTGATGGGAGACAGTGACAGATCATCAGGCATTAGATTTTCGTAAGGAGCACGCAACCTAGATCCCCCACATGTGCAGTTCACAATAGACCTTGTACTCCTATGAGAACTGAATGCCTCGCGCTCCTATGAGAACTGAATGCCACCACTTATCTGACAGGAGGTGGAGCTTGGGCGGTAATGTGAGTGATGGGGAGCAGCTGTAAATACAATGAAGCTTCACTTGCTCACCCACCGCTCATCTCCTCCTGGGCAGCCTGGTTCCTCACAGGCTATGAACCGGTACCAGTCAGTGGCCCAGGGGTTGAGGACTCCTGGCATAAATCACAGAAACTTAAGCAACCTTTAAGAGGCAGGGCACTGCCAGTGTGACAAGCTGGGTAACCTGGACATCTCTACCACTTTGAATTTTCATCACCCTGTCTCTCCAGGTTTATTTTTCCTGCCTCGATTTTCTATGAATCTACATACAGACATTTCTCCTGGACAAGCTTGTCCTGCTCCAGATCTGGGATACCAAATGAACCCTGCTTTCCGCCAGGGTTGACAATACTGATAATTGGTAAGTTCCTTCTACTTCCTTGCTGCTGTTTTTCCTCGCTGACTGATCTTGCCAGACTACTGAAATATTTTTACTATTTTTCTTATTCCTTAAGCTTTCTGGTGTGGTTAAATCAAAGGGGTAGAAGTCAGAATTGTAATTATGGAAATTCTCTGCCCAACATATGACTTTATTCATGATGATAACAGAAGGACTTTCAGAGGGTCCTTGAGTGTTTTAAAAGTCCAGGCATGGTCGGGCGTGGTGGCTCACGCCTGTAATCCCAGCACTTTGGGAGGCCTAGACAGGTGGATCACCTGAGATCAGGAGTTCAAGACCAGCCTGGAAAACATGGTGAAACCTGGTCTCTACTAAAAATACAAAAATTAGCCGGGCATGATGGCGGGTACCTGTAATCCCAGCTACGCGGGAGGCTGAGGCAGGAGAATTGCTTGAACCCGGGAGGCAGAGGCTGCAGTGAGCTGAGATCATGCCACTGCACTCCAGCCTGGGTGACAGAGCGAGACTCCGTCTCAAAAAAAAAAAAGTCCAGGCGCTCCCAGCATCCATCAGACACTCAGAGTAGCACAGTGACTTGATCGGTCCCAGGATGTGGAGCAGCACCATTTGCCTGTTCAGTAAGGAAAGAAGAGGTAAAAGAAGAGGTACTCGGGAGCAGATCAGTGCACTGCACAGTGCTAGGGGCACCACAAACCACCTTTCCTAAAGGCAAGAGGTGCAGAGTGCTGCTACGCAAAGTAATAGACACAACATCAGTGCACATCTGTACATGAAAAGGAAACAAAATGTGGGCTACAGGAGGGAGACTGTGTTCTTCCAACACTGGTACGGGCAGGGCTGTGTTTGGTACCACAGAAGTCAAGATAATGAAATACAGTTTCAAGTTTCTATTTCAAATGAATCAGACCGTAAGCTGTCAGCAGACACCCAAATATGTGGGTGCTTAATTCTCATCTACGATTTTTTACACCAGTCATGAACATTGCACTAGAGTTTGCCAAACCAGAAAATAAAAACAAAAAACCCCATGAAAACCTACATGATGTGCAAACATGCAAACAGGTCCATTCACCTAGATGACCAGAAATGACCACTAAATAACTTTTTTTCTTTAGATGGAGCCTCGCTCTGTCGCCAAGGCTGGAGTGCAGTGGCTCAATCTTGGCTCACTGCAACTTCTGCCTCCCAGGTTTAAGTGATTCTCCTTCCTCAGCCTCCTAAGTAGCTGGGATTACAGGCGCACAACACCACACCCAGCTAATTTTTGTATTTCTCTTTTTTTTTTTTCTGTGATGGAGTCTCACTCTGTCACCCAGGCTGGAGTACACTGGTGTGATCTCAGCTCACTGCAACCTCCACCTCCTGGGTTCATGCCATTGTCCTGCCTCAGCCTCCCAAGTAGCTGGGACTACAGGCGCCCACCACCACACCCGGCTAATTTTTTTGTATTTTTAGTAGAGACAGGGTTTCACTGTGTTAGCCAGGATGGTCTCAATCCCCTGACTTTGTGACCCGCCCGCCTCGGCCTCCCAAAGTGCTGGGATTACAGGCATAAGCCACCGCGCATGGCTGATTTTTGTATTTCTAATAGAGACAGGGTTTCACTATGTTGGCCAGGCTGAATGCCTGAACCTCTGACCTCAAGTGATCTGCCCACCTCGGCCTCCCAAAATGCTGGGATTATAGGCATGAGCCACCAGGCACAGCCCTAAATAACCTCTTTTTTATTTTCCCCCAAGACAAGAGTCTTGCTCTGTGACCCAGGCTGGAGTATAATGGCGTGATCTTGGCTCACTGCAACTTCCACCTCTTGGGTTCAAGCGATTCTCCTGCCTCAGTCTTCTGAGTAACTGAGATTACAGGCACGTGCACACCACACCCAGCTAATTTTCTGTATTTTCAGTGGAGACGGTGTTGCACCACGTTGGCCAGGCTGGTCTCGAACACCTGACCTCATGACCCACCCAAAGTGGAGGCTGAACTCTGCCTCGGCCTCCCAAAGTGCCGGGATTACAGGCATGAGCTACCACGCCTGGCCCTAAATAACCTTTTAAACTAACCTCAAGAGGAGAGAAATCATGATTGACTAAAAAGGAGAGGCCTCCCACAGGGACCACCAGAAACTCCACTCGGAAGGTATCGTGATTTCCATCGTAGGTTGCCTTAAATTTCAGGTAGATCAGGTACACTGTGGCATAAGAGCAGGCAAGGTAGATAACCTACAAGCAAAAGAAAAAAATACCAGGTGTCAATACCTTGCCACTGTTCCAGCTCCCCCAGCTTTTTTTTTTTTTTTTATTACCCATGTATTTGGAAAGGCAAGATTTTCTTCCTTAGCCTGTTTTTGGAATTTTAAAACTTATATATAGTAAAATTCTCTTTTTTGGAGGTGTTCAGTTCTGAGGCATAACCACCACCAAAATTAGGACACAGAACAGTTCCATCACCCCCAAAATTCTGCTATGCTGCCCCTTTGCAGTCAAGCTCCCCCAGGCTTCCTTCACCTCCTGCAATGCAATCACACTTATGTTCTTCGCCCGTGGTTTTGCCTTTTCTACAATGCCACATAAATGGAGTCATATAGTACGTTGCCTTCTGAGTCCAACTTCAGTTAGCCTAATGCATTTGAGAGTCAACCAAACTTATTGTGTATACAGCAGGTCTGCCAATAACATCCTTTCGTTGTAACATTGATGAGAAAATAAACTGGTTCCCGGCTGGGGCCACTGTCCACATGGCGTTCGCACGCTCTCCCCGGGTCCATGTGGGTCTTCTCCAGATACTATGGTTTCCTCTTACATCTCAAAGATGTGCTTGTTAGGTGAACTGGCATGTGAACTGTCCTAGTGTGAGTGTGGGTGTGGGAGAGCACGCCCTGTGATGGAATGGCATCCTGTGCAGTGGGGGAAAGTTCCCTTCTTGAACCTGAGCTGCTGGGATAGGCTCTGGCCACCTGGGACCCTGAACTGAAGTGGGTTGGAAAATGAATACAAATTATGGTAAAATAAAAATTCATAAAGTAATATACAATAATTATACAACCGTACAATAAACAATGTAGTACAAAAGCACTCAGTGAGCCTGCTATAATTGTTATTGTTTTTTAACTTTATGGTAGTAGGAGGTACTCCTTATAATTTTTGCTTTGCAAACATATACTTTTTTTTTTTTTTGAGATGGAGTCTCACTCTGTCGCCTAGGCTGGAGTGCAGTGGTGCGATCTGGGCTCACTGCAAGCTCCGCCTCCTGGGTTCACACCCTTCTCCTGCCTCAGCTTCCTGAACAGCTGGGACTACAAGCGCCCGCCACCACACCAGGCTAAGTTTTAAGTATTTTTTTAGTAGAGACGGGGTTTCACCATGTTGGTCAGGCTGGTCTTGAACTCCTGACCTCAGGTGATCCGCCCGCCTCGGCCTCCCAAAGTGCTGGGATTACAGGCGTGAGCCACTGCACCAGCCTGTTTTGGGTCTTTATTTAAAAGTCTGGTGGTGTTTTTGGGACCAGAAATATGCTGTAGGAACTTAACTCTTACTCATGTCAATCAGCCTATGGTAAAACTGGCTTCAGTGTATGTTGTTTCACTTCAAGAACCTACCAATGACATTAAGTGAGGGCCTAGTGTTAATAATTTGTTCCTTTTATAGCTGTGTCCATTGGTGGTCCATTGTATGGATGCACCAGTTTATTTATTCACTCACCAGTTGAAGGACAGGTGGTTTCTGATTTGGGAGGACAGTGGATAAAGCTGCTGTGAACATTTGCGTACAAGTGTTGGTGTGAATGTAAGTTTTCACTTCTCTTGGGTATGTACTTAGGGGTCGGATTGCTGGGTCATATGTTAAGTGTAACTTTTTTTTTTTGAGACGGAGCCTTGCTCTGTCGCCAGGCTGGAGTGCAGTGGTGCAATCTCGGCTCACTGCAACCTCCACTTCCCGGGTTCAAGCAATTCTCCTGCCTCAGCCTCCCCAGTAGCTGAGATTACAGGCGCACGCCGCCACACCCAGCTAATTTTTAGTAGAAGCAGGATTTCATCATGTTGGCCAGGATGGTCTTGATTTCCTGACCTCGTGATCCACCCACCTCGGCCTCCCAAAGTGCTGGGATTACAGGCGTGAGCCACCATGACCAGCCATAAGTTTAACTTTATAAGAAACTGGTGTACAAGTACAGTAGCTCATGCCTGTAATCCCAGCACTTTGGGAGGCCAAGGTGAGTGGATCATTTGAGGTCAGGAGTGCAAAACCAGCCTGGCCAGCATGGTGAAACCCCGTCTCTACGAAAAATACAAAAATTTTTTTAAAAAGGCCAAATAACATGTATTTCTCTGACCCCAAAGAAAAGTCTGATATTCTAAAATTACATCAGCTCTCAGACTGCAGAAATTAGGCTCAAGGATCAAATAGCAGGTTTAGTCCAGGAACAGAAACACCTGAGAGCTAGCTGTCCTGCCTAGCACTACTTCTCCCCAGGAAAGACAATGTGAGAACATCTAGGCAGATGACTTAATAGGAAATTGACAGCAGTCATGAAGCCCTTATATGCTTTTAAAAAACTATGAAGACACTAAATTGACCCTGACACTTCATATTTGCAAATAAACAGTCAACATGGTATTAAAATTGTTGTTCATACCCATATACCAAAGAACTACCCCCAAAAGGAATCAAGGAACATTAATACACTATTACAGGAGTTCTCTCCACACAAAAATATATGTGCACATATGTGAATAAATACAAAACAAAATCTACATGCATAAACAAAACACATATCCATCTACACGGGCACTGAACCCTCTCAGCACATCCAGCCAACGCTCACAGCAGACAGGCCTCTCACCAGGACCTAGCCTGCGGCCAGCTCAATGTTAATAAAAACTTCATGGACGTTATTTCCACTAAGGCCTTAGCAGCAGCTGGAGAAGAACAGCTGCTTCTCTCCTCTCACCAGCACATAGAAGTTAAAGTAAAAAGACACGAGCACCTCAGGTCTCAGGCCAGACTTTCAGGACATTGTGCTTAGAAACTACGACCAAGCAAGCATGGATTCCTCTGAAACCTGGGCATCCTGAGTGGGAGGGAGGATTCTTGTTCACACATCTCAAGTTTTAACTTGCCTAGACAAGTGGGGACCTAACTTTTTTTTTTTTTGAGATGGAGTCTCACTTTGTCGCCCAGGCTGGAGTGCAGTGGTGCAATCTCGGCTCACTGCAAGCTCTACCTCCCGGGTTCACGCCATTCTCCTGCCTCAGCCTGCCGAGTAGCTGGGACTACAGGGACCCGCCACCATGCCCGGCTAATTTTTTGTATTTTTAGGAGAGACGGGGTTTTGCCATTCACAGGATGGTCTAGATCTCCTGACCTCGTGATCCACCCGCCTCGGCCTCCCAAAGTATTGGGATTACAGGCGTGAGCCACCACGCCCAGCTCCTAACCACTTTTTTTTTTTTTTTTTGGAGACGGAGTCTCGCTCTGTCACCCAGGCTGGAGTGCAGTGGCCGGATCTCAGCTCACTGCAAGCTCCGCCTCCCGGGTTCACGCCATTCTCCTGCCTCAGCCTCCCGAGTAGCTGGGACTACAGGCGCCCACCACCTCGCCCGGCTAGTTTTTTGTATTTTTTAGTAGAGACGGGGTTTCACCATGTTAACCAGGATGGTCTCGATCTCCTGACCTCGTGATCCGCCCGTCTCGGCCTCCCAAAGTGCTGGGATTACAGGCTTGAGCCACCGCGCCCGGCCCTAACCATTTTTAAGTAAGCTCACTTCCTGAATACTAGGTTCCCATCACTTGGTAATGAAGAATCCATTATAAGTGACTCAAATTTACTTTTTAGTAAAGACCAGACTCACATATTGCTTTGTCTCCTTTCAACAGTGCTTATGAAAATGCTCCTGAACACAAAATGTTGGGGGGAGGTTGTTTAGATGCCATACCAAATAGGATTCAGTTTAAATATTACTTCCTTGGGTGTGCTAATAACCAAATGTCCTAGAATAGTGCCTGGTGCACAGGTGCTCAGTATTTGTAGAATGAAGGAAAGAAAGAAAGAAATCAGACTCCTATTACATATCCCGAGAGCCCCTGTTTTGTTTTGTTTTTCAGACAGGGTCCTGCTCTGTCACCCAGGCTGCCAGGCTGGAGTACAGTGGTGTGATTATGGCTCACTGCAACTTCAACCACCAGGGTTCAAGCGATCGTACCACTTCACCCTCCCAAGTAGTTGGGACTACAGGAGTATGCCACCATGCCTGGCTAATTTTTGCATATACATATATATGTGTGTATATATATATATACACACATACACACACACACACACACACACACATATATTTAGAGACGGGGTCTCACTATGTTGCTCAGGCTGGTCTCGGATTCCTTGGCTCAAGCAATCCACCCACCTTGGCCTCCCAAAGTGCTGGGATTACAGGCATGAGCTACTGTGCCTAGCCTGTTTCATTTTTTTTATACCCATAGGTTCGCAGTCTCTTATACTTTTCCTTTGTAGCACCCACCATAAATTGCAGTCATTTGTACTGCCATGATCTGTGTACTCTCCCACACCAGAATAGAAACTTCTGCTTATTTTCTGCCACATCCTCAGTTCCCAGCTCTATAGGTGTTCACAAGCATGAATTCAACACTGTGCGAAAGAACTGAAGCTCACGTAGTCTACAACTTCCCCCAGTATGGGGTGTGCGCCACCAGTGGTACACAAAGTGTTAGGTGGTGTGCAAACATTTTGAATTTTAATAGTTATACATTTGTTTTAATGTGAATTCAAAAAAATACAAGAAAGACAACAAAGGTGTTATAGATACTAATGCTTCGGACAAGTTGAAAGGTTTAAAAAATATGTTACTAAGTAAATGATGGCATACAGATCATTTAAGCATGGCAAATGTAATAAAAATGACACATACACAACAGTTTAAGAAAAACTGACTCGGTGGAAAAGAAAAAAGGTAGAAACCTATACACAGTTCCTCACACAGCAGCAAAATGAGACACTGCAACTAGGAGTCCTGCTTTCATTCCTTGTTATGTACCAACTTGCTGGATTTCTCTGGGGACTCTGTAATTTCCCACGGCTTGAAAATATAATGGTTACCCCTCTTCCTTATAGAGTTATCGAGAGCTTTAGATTTATCATACTTAAGGAACCTAAAATAAAAAAAGCTCTAACTTCAAAGTATTTTAATTAACTACTGTTTGAAACCAAAAATGTATGCTTACTGATAACTCGTTTATCCCCAGTTATATGTACAACGTGGTGTGAAAGTTTTAAAGTCAAGAACAGCATATTAAGACATTATTTTTGGAGCATTTTAATTAAAAATATACAGCTGACATAAATTAAGTTTCCATAGACCTGTGCACTGTAGATGAAATACACTCCAGTGGATGGCATACCATACCTTCATAGATGTGTTATACAATGAAATAAATGAAGTAAAAAGATCCAGGTAACGAGTTGTGAAGACCAGTGCAAACAGAAGCTGGCTTTTCCCAGAAATACCTGGAGAAACAGAAGGGAAGTATTAGAAAGGCCTGCAGAGCTTTAGGATTCCTGTGGATCACACTGTACATGGAGTGCAGACAGGGAAGGAGGGGTGTGTGGGGTCAAAGGCCCAGGTCTGGGGAGGGCTCTGAATGAACAAGAGCAGTTGTAGTTTTTCTATCCCTTAACGTTCCCAAACATGCCCCTTTTGGGAGGCTCTAACAGGTTTTTCTGTCTCACTATAAAGGGCGACCACAGGAAAGGGGCTTCATTATGCCAGAATGTGTATCATTCAAAGGAATCTTATATTTCTCAAACATATCTCCTCAGGCAGGAACAAATTTCTCAATAATTCTGCTGTCACTTAGTGTTATAACTTGTCTCTTACATTCAGATTTTTCTTTTCTTTCTTTTCCGCCGAGACAGGGTCTCCCTCTGCTGCCCAGGGTGGAGTGCAGAGGCACGATCATAGCTCACTGCAGTCCTGACCTCCTGGGCTTAAGCAATCTTCCCACCTCTGCCTCCAGAGTAGCTGGGACTAGAGGTGTGAGCTACCACACTCAGCTAATTTTTAAACATATTTTTTGTAGAGATGGAGTTTCACCATGTTACCCACACTGGTCTTGAACTCCTGGGCCCAAGCAATCCTTCCAGCTTCCCAAAGTGTTGGCATTACAGGTATGAGCCATCTCGCCGGGGCCTTTCTTTGCATGATAAAACAGTATCTCCATGGTGAGAAATCTTTTGAGAATGAAGATGGAGTCTACTGTGATTAAGGGGGATGAGGAGTCGAATGAGAAGCACTGACTCAGGTAAGAGTTGGGCAGGAACTCCCGCTGGAATAATGGCATCACCTTTCCATGGTGACTTCTTTGCTAAGAGCGGCAATTACTTGGATATGTTAAGATTTTTAAAGCTTCCGTCTCAGTTGGGCATAGTGGCTCATGCCTGTAATCTCCACATTTTGGGAGGCTAAGGCGGGAGGATCGCTTGAACCCAGGAGTTTGAGACTAGACTCTGTCTCTACAAAAAATAAAAAAGTGACAGCCAGGCAAGGTGGTACACACCTGTGGTCCCAGCTACATGGGAGGTTGGGGTGGGAGGATTGCGTGACTCTAGAAGGTTGGGGCTGCAGGGAGCTGTGGTCACATCCCTGACCCTGTTTCAGAAAACAAATTAATTAAAACAAAATAAACAGAAATTCCACTGTATTTGTATAAAAATGTTCCTGAATGCTAGGACAACATGAAGGTGGTAACCCACAACTACAGCCGGTCTTCAAAAGCAGCTGTCTTTTTTAAAGCCTTGAAACTGTGTTTCCACCTCCAACCACCAACCCACCTCCAGAGCACTGCATGGCACAGCCACACTCAGCCAGGAAGGCTGGACATTTATGTGGTGTGCACACAGCTTTTCTGACATTTATATTTGACCAAATATTTACTTGACAAAGGACATGAACTATGGGTTTCAGATGCTGGAGACTGAGCGAATGCATTAAAGAAACTGAAGACTAACTAAATGTCAGAACCCACCTACCCTCATCTATAATGCAAACTTCACACTATTACACATTTTATTAAGTATGAATTTAACAGAAATGTTAAATGAACTTTCACCCAAATCATTCACAACACTCCTCTGGAACGTGAAAAGCACATTATTTTTCTTTTCTTTTTTTGAGACTGGGTCTCACTCTGTTGCCCAGGCTGGAGTGCAGTGGCACAAGTACAGCCCACTGCACCTCTGACCTCCCTGGGCTGAGGTGATCCTCCCACCTCAGCCTCCTGAGTAGCTGGTACTACAGGTGGGTGCGCCACCACGCCTGGCTAATTTTTGTATTACACGTTGTTTTTCAATATTTTAGGAACAATCATTTTGCAGCTTGCTGAAACTGAAAGCCTGAATGTAAGAATGTTACTTTCTCAGATGAATAACTGTAGTCCCAGCCTATTCACATACACACCTAAATAGAAATGGAAGAAAATGTTGACGCCACCCTTCCAGATCCATCAATAGAAACCAACTTCAAGGGCCAAAGGAGGAGACACAGACAGTAAATCTGCTCTGCTTAGTCTTTCCCCCAGTAACGGATAACTTATTTTTTCCTACAGAGATCAATGTTCCAAAGGGGAAATAACAAGGCTGCTGCTATCCAAGAAAACTGGAGGTTTCGGAGGGGGAAGAAGAAAGAACAGGGAGCAGCCAGACCATACCTGGTGTTTGTTGAAGCCTTGAGAAATCAATTTCTAGCTTACTTCCTATATGGTTCTTTCCAATATTTTAAATATAGGCATACAGGATACAGATAGATGAATTTTGTGGGAAAGGGTTTTACTCTAACAGAACTTTGGAAATCAGGCAGATTTGAAATTGTGTCCTCATTCCCAGAATTCCTATACTGAAAACCAGGGTCCATCATACTGTCTTTACCAGCCCCCCATGGGGACCCAGCTCACATCCCACCTCCTCCGGGAGGTCATCTCTGAAGATACCCTCCCTCGGGCTGTTGATTCATTCAGCAAGCACATAAGGGGAACTACTTCATGCCAGCTGCTGCCCTAGCTCCAATTACAGTACTTATAAAAATACACTGTGATGATGTGGTTCCTGCCTCTCCTCTCCCCCAAAACCCCACTCAATACCAAGATCTTTAAAGGCCGGGGTCATGCCTTATTCCATCTTGTATTCCCTGCATGGGACACTGGGCCCTGACACACAGCAGGACTCAGAAAATATTTGCTGAATGAATACATGGACAAAAGAAAATGGAATTCATTTTATCTTCATGTCATGGGGGCATTCTCATTTCATGGTATTTTGGGAGAACACTTGTGAAGAATGTGCAGGTCATACTGTGTCTCTGTGACTGTAAATAGGGCTCTGCCCTAATTTACTACTAGCTGGAGGGTGAGAGAGCCCCGAGTGCGCACAGGGCAGTGGGTGGTTTGCAGTCCGTCCATGGAGTAGCATCCACGCAGGACCGCCTTGCTGAAAATCTGCAGATGCTAATGTGGTCCCACACCATTCTCCCTAGCCCGGGATCCTAATTAGGAAGTAGGAGCTTCTTCCTTTAACACAACAAAACTGTCCTATCTTCATAGGAAAACGGGAATCCTAGCTGAAGACAGAAGTGGGTGGGGCAAGAATCTCCTGGAGAGTTTGGGGGTAGAATACCTGCTATTAAACCAGAGCAGCTCTCCTAGTCAGTTTCTCTCCACTTTGAGATCAAAACATGCTAAGGTTACCAGGTAATAAGCTCTCCCAGAATACTTACTTTTGTAAATGCTTCTGAAACTGACATCCCCATACCAAATATACCAAACATCCATATTAAGGAGTACCACTTGTTAAATGGAAATCAATCATTAAACTTAACATCATTCTTGTCTTATCCTACTGGACTAGGTTAAATGTCTTTTGTTTTCTGTTTTGTTTTGGAGATGGGGTCTCTCTCTGTGGTGGTCCAGGCTGGAGCACACTGGTGTAATCATAGCTCACTGCAGCCTTGACCTACTAAGCTCAAGCAATCCTCCCAATGAGGTATTATACATTACAAAATAGCTAGAAGAGAGGTTTTCAAATGAAGAAATGATAAACGCATGAGGTGATGGAAATAACTACTCAGATTAGACTATATAACATACACATGTATTAAAACATCAACTTGTACCCCATAAATAGATCCAATCATAATGTATCAATTAAAATTTTTTAATCCATAACAAAAAATAATGCAAATTAAAACACATAAACCAAAAATAAGACATGAACATTTTAAAATTTGATACTGTCAAATTTCTTCTTAGAAAGGCCATGTCGGCCGGGCGTGGTGGCTCAAGCCTGTAATCCCAGCACTTTGGGAGGCCGAGACGGGCGGATCACAAGGTCAGGAGATCGAGACCATCCTGGCTAACACGGGGAAACCCCGTCTCTACTGAAAAATACAAAAAACTAGCCGGGCGAGGTGGTGGGCGCCTGTAGTCCCAGCTACTTGGGAGGCTGAGGCAGGAGAATGGCATAAACCCGGGAGGCAGAGCTTGCAGTGAGCTGAGATCCGGCCACTGCACTCCAGCCTGGGCAGTAGAGTGGGACTCCGTCTCAAAAAAAAAAAAAAAAAAAAGAAAGGCCATGTCAATTTACATATCTACTAACACCAAATCAAAAGACCCTTTCTTCACATCTTTGCCAACATTTCCCTACCCAGTGGTATGCACTGCTGTTCTTTTTTCTTTATTTGCCCGCCTCCCCCTTTTTTTTTGAGACAGAACCTCACTCTGTTGCCCAACCTGGGGTATGATGGCATGATCACAGCTTGCTGCGGCCTGGGGCTTAAGTGACTCTCCCACCTCAGCCTCCTGAGCACCTAAGACACAGGCACACGCCACCACGCCCACCTAATGTTTCCTTTTTTTTGTAGAGACAGGGTTTCACACTGTTGTCCAGGCTGGTCTCAAGCTCCTGGCCTCAAGTGATCCTTTAGCTTTGACCCCCAAAGCACTGCCACCACACCTGGCCTGCACTGCTAGTTTAATATTCAAATTCCTAACTCCTAGTGAGACTGGGCATCCTTTCATGCTTCATTGGTCTTTTGTGATTCTTCAGTGAATTGCCAACTTTGCCCATTTTTCTGCTGGGTTTTTATTTGCAGGAGTACTTTATTACAGATATTAACCTTTTGTCACGTAGGTATATTACAGATTATTTCACTCAGTTTATTGTCTTTAGCTTTGATAATATTCTGAATTAAGAAATCAATTTGGAGAGATGTCATCTTTCTTCCTCACCAGCCTGCCTGGGTGCTCTCCAGGACTGCAGTATGAACATACATGCAGGTCATCTTCTATGTCCATCAGCAAAGTTTAGTATTTATTTTTTATTTTTATTTTTATGAGACAGTTTCGCTCTTGTCACCCAGGCTGGAGCACAGTGGCGCAACCTCGGCTCACTGCAACCTCGGCTCACTGCAACCTCTGCCTTCTGGGTTCAAGCGATTCTCCTGCCTCAGCCTCCCAAGTGGTTGGGACTACAAGCGCGAGCCACCACGCCCAGGTAACTTTTTTGTAATTTTAGTAGAGATGGGTTTCACCATATTGGCCAAGTTGGTCCTGAACTCCTGACAGGTGACACACCCACCTCGGCCTCCCAAAGCGCTGGGATTACAGGCGTGAGCCATCGCGCCTGGCCATCTTTTGTACATTTTCATATCATTTCAACTATATTACAGCTTTCTTGAGAATAGAAACTTTTCTTTTTTTTTTTTTTTTTTTTATTTTTGTTTTTGAGACGGTCTCACTCTGTCACCCAAGCTGAACTGCAATGGTGTGATCACGGCTCACTGCAACCTCGACTTCCTGGGCTCCAGTGATCCTCCCCACTCAGCCTCTGAGTAGCTGGGACCACAGCGCACCACCACGGCTGGCTTATTTTTGTATTTTTGGTAGAGACAAGGTTTCACCATGCTGCCCAAGCTGGTTTTGAACTTCTGTGCTCAAGTGATCCATCCACTTTGGCCTCCTAAAGTGCTGGAATTACAGGCATGAGCCACTAAGTCCAGCCGAGAACAAAAACTTTTTTGTTTTGTTTTTTTTGTTTGTTTTTTGAGACAGAGTCTCGCTCTGTCACCCAGGTTGGAGTGCAGTGGCACGATCTTGGCTCACTGCAAGCTCCACCTCCCGGGTTCACACCATTCTCCTGCCTTAGCCTCCCGAGTAGCTGGGACTACAGGCGCCCACCACCACGCCCAGCTAATTTTTTGTATTTTTAGTAGAGACGGGTTTCACCATGTTAGCCAGGATGGTCTCAATCTCCTGACCTCGTGATCCACCCGCCTTGGCCTCCTAAAGTGCTGGGATTACAGGCGTGAGCCACCGTGCCTGGCCGAGAACAAAAACTTTTAATAGCTGCAAGCTGCTGTTCTGAATTGTGTGCCAGTACCTTGTACATGGTGGGTGGTTAATAAATGTTTGAGAGTAATGATTACTCAGAGACTGGCGCTCAAAGGAGCAGAGGCGACAACAGCTACAGAGGGAGCTGCACAGGTGATGCAAAAGCTTCTTGGAGTACTCCCCATCTTACCCACTATATTACTCCAAAAATATCAACTGTCCCATATGTGAAATGTATGGACACCATAAGCTTCAGTATGGTGTTTGGTAGGATGAAAAGTTTACAACCTACATAACAGCTAACAACAACCTAAGCGACAGGGGAAGGAGGGAAGGAGAGAGACTTATGGGGGAAGGCCCAGGGTCGTGGATCTCAGCAAGACTCCTCTAGCTACAGTAGATACACACTACTGATCACTAGCTACAGTAGATACACACTACTAATAGATACAGCACTACAGTAGATATGGCACTAATAACCATTGGCCTACAGGAAAATTTGAATAGGAAGCCCTTCATCTAAAACCACCGCTTGTTCTTCCAAGGTTATGTAGGTCAGTGTTTAGGACAAAAATAAAGTGACAACTTGAGCATACTATGGATCGAGCTGCAATAATTCAGAATAGGAGAAACTCACACTCCATTTTGGCACTCTTCTGTAAAGATAATAGCAGATACAGCCACAAGAGAATGCAGACTCAAACATGACCAACTCACCGCCCCCACTTTAAAATGGTCCTTAAAGGCAGCTGTTCTGGAATCTGACTAGGAGGAACACAGAATCTCCAGCTTCTGCACGAGTCAGCTTCATCCCTGACCCTTATGGGGTAAAAAGCACCATGGTTCCGAGACTAAAACAGAATTTTCAAAATCGGTGCTAAAATCCTAAAAATGAACCTCAGTATCAGTATTTTCAAAATGAGAAACACAATCTGGATGCACGTGTCTCCTATTCCAGTCATCTGAGAAACTCATATCAAATTCTTACTCTTTCAAAAGACTCTAAACAACTTTTATAATTTAGTATGGAAAAACAAAGCAGCTTGTCAAAGTTAGCATTTAATTCTGAATAAATGATCTGGGTGATTTACTTAAAATCAGGAAAACACACAAACCAGGACAGAAATCATCCTAAGTCTGAGAACAAGAACAGTTTAATAATGTCCCTGGAATACTTGGCAAACACACACACAAAGTTAACTAATCTATTTCTCTTCCTTCGTTAGCATTTTAGCTGAAGTATTTCATATTTTCCTGATATGCTCCTGAATCTCTCAAATGAAAACAGTGAATAGTAAAAAATGAACCGCCTGGTGCGGTGGCTCACGCCTGTAATGCCAGCACTTTGTGAGGGTGAGGTGGGCGGATCATGAGGTCAGGAGACCAACACCAGCCTGGCCAACATGGTGAAACCCCGTCCCTACTAAAAATACAAAAATTAGCCGAGCGTGGTGGCAGGCACCTGTAGTCCCAGCTACTCGGGAGGCTGAGGCAAGAGAATCGCTTGAACCTGGGAGGCTGAGGCAAGAGAATTGTTTAAACCCGGGAGGCGGAGGTCGAAGTGAGCCAAGATCACCCCCTTGCACTCCAGCCTGGGGCACAACAGCGAGACTTACTCTCAAAAAAAAAAAAAAAAAAAACCAAAGAAATCATTATTCTGGAGTTGCATTGAATTCTCCCAAATATCTTAGTTTGGATAAAAGTTTAAGAGACAGCACACTTCAAGGCTTAATGATTTGCCAGAGGAGGGGATTCTGAAAAACATATGGAAAAAAATAAAGAGACTCACACAAAGATTTTGGAGCAAAACTAAAGATTAAAAGTAACATTGCCAGGCACTGTGGCTCACACCTGTACCCAGCCGCTCAGGAGGCTGAGGAGGGAGGATTACTTGTGCCCAGGAGTTTGAGGCTGTAGTGAGCCGTGACACAGCCACTGCACTCCAGCCTGGGGGACAGAGTGAGACACCGGTCCTACTCTTTAAAAAAAAAAAAAAAAAAAAAGGTAACATCATCTGCGTGTGACAAAAAAGGATCTAAACATTGTGGTTTGGTATCAAATGTTTATTTAGGTTCCCTTAGACATTCATCTATCCAATCCTTTGAGTTACTTACTAATTGTGCTTTAATCCTGGCTATATCACTAAATTTATTTGACTCCCTAAGACTCATATCCCCACTCCACAGAATGGGAACAATAGCACCTACCTCCTAAGGTTATTTATTTATTTTTTTTGAGACAGAGTTTCACTCTTGTTGCCCAGGCTGGAGTACAATGGTGCGGTCTCGGCTCACAGCAACCTTTGCCTCCCAGGTTCAAGCAATTTTCCTGCCTCAGCCTCCGGAGTAGCTGGGATTACAGGCATGCACCACCACGGCTGGCTAATTTTGTATTTTTAGTAGAGACGGGGTTTCTCCATGCTGAGGCTGGTCTCGAACTCCTGACCTCAGGTGATCCACACACCTCGGCCTCCCAAAGTGATGAGTTTATGGGCATGAGCCACCACACCCGGCCCTCCTAAGGTTATTTTAATGACTACCTGGGATAAGCCATATAAAGCACTCGGCTGACTACTTGATATACAGCAAGTGCCTCAATGTCACTTATCCACATTGCTGCAATGATGTGTTGTCATTGGAAACCATACAATGGAGCCTCTCAGAACTATGTATCAACTGAGAGATCACCTCCAAGTCAAACACACTGGCACACGGACTTTGTAACACCCATTTTAACTGCTCAAAGGTCTTCTGGGCTTTGCTTACTTCCTGGATCTCAGTTATGATCCAAGGAGATAGGGCAGGCCTGCAGATAGCAGAGTCAGAGAAGTGAGTGGGACTTTACATGCCAACATTTTTAGAAATAAATCAGGTAAATAGAGTCTCTGCCACCCAGATCCTTCAGGATCATCTTTTACTGCCTCTGAAAAAATTTAGTTCTTGAATTCAACAAAAATTATTTCGCTGAGCATCAAAAATAAGTTTAAGGAATTTTTAAGAAAGTTAAAGCCTGGGCAACATGGTGAAACCTTGTGTCTACGAAAAATAGCCAGAAAAAAAAAGTTAGGCGTGGTGGTGCATGCATGGAGTCCCAGCTATTCAGGAGGCTGAGGCAGGAGGATTACCTGAGCCAGGGGAGGTAGAGGCTGCAGTGAGCAGTGATCGCATACTGCACTCCAGCCTGGGTGACAGGGCAAGATCCTGCCTCCAAAAAAAAAAATAAATAAATAAGTTTAAAACTCTGAAGTATGATACCTTTAACGAAATGTAAAAGTTCAAAACTATTATCTGGGAAAGACTCTTTTCACTGCCTCCTAGCAGTGCCTGCATGACATCTGTACTCCTGAACAGGGCAGCAGCCAACTCACTGGTGACGTGGAGTAAGAAACTGCAGGAACCCATAGGAGGCCTCGGCGGCCCCCGGGCGCTACAGTTTTAAGAGAACCCATTATTAGATGGAGGCACTTAGAGTTTGACAAACCAGATCGTTTCCCAAAGCAGCATTAATTACGCCAAGAAAATCGCTGAGACCTCCCCGCAAGCCCCTCCGCAACGGGTGTGATCCTGGACCCAAGGGCTTGGGTGATGCCCACACAACTCTAAGGACAGGCCTGACCCGACCCCACTACACCACACCTAGAACCTGGGCCTTGCACGGGCAGGGTGGGGAGCCGGGTGACCTCTCCCTGCGCCCGCCCCGCCTCCCGAGCTGGCTGGGCTGCCACGTCAGGCCCAGCCGGCCGCGGTCCTGCCCATCCTCCTCCCGCCTGTCCCATTGATTCGCGGGTTCCCTGCAACCCCGGGACCCCCACGCGGGATCTCGGCCGGAGAAGGGACCCTACTCAAGCCCAGGGAGGGGCCACGCCTGCCGGATCCCCCGCCTCACGCCAACTTTTCAGACAGAGCAGGGCCCCGCGCAGCCAGGTGCGCCCCGACGGCTCAAGTTCGCGCGGCGATCGAGTGCAGAGCGGGGCCCGGCGCTGCGACACCGGCCCGGCGCTCACCCCGAGGGCCCGCAGGCCGCTGCCCCCCGGGTCCGGGCACCCGTTAGGCCGGCCGAGGGGGTGTGTCGGGCCGGCGCAGGCCCCTGGCCCGTGGGGTGGCCGAGGTCTGCGGGTCCTCGGCGAGACCCGGCCCCCGCGCCCGAGCCTCTCGGGGCCTTCCCCCGCCGCTCACCGGCGCAGGAGCGCGTCTTCCAGATCTTCAGCAGCAGGATGACGATGGCCGCCAGGTGGGACAGGTCCCCAGTCAGCCGGAAGATGTTCATGGCGGCGGCGGCGGCGGTCGGCGCAGCACGGCGGCCCCGGGGCTGGGCGGCTTAGGCAGCGGCGGCCCCTGAGAGGAAGCGGCGAAGATGGCGAGAGCGGCCGCGACGTGGCCAGGGACGTGGCCGAACTGCCGGCGCGCGCGCGCGCGGGGCAGCCTGGGAGAGTGGGGCCAGGCCCCGCCCCTGCCCCGCCCCTTAAATGGGGCGCGCCCCAGCTCAGGCTCTGCAGGGCAGCTCGCAGGGACTCCCTTGCAAGAAGACCCCGGACTGTCTGCCAACTTTTCCCTACCGGGTTTTCGGCTTCTCCTCGGGGGCCCAGCAGTTTCCTTTACTTTTTGGAAATAACACCACTCCCTGGGGATCTTTTTTTTCCCTCCCACATATCAAAAGAGCTTTACAAGCCTACTGTATGAAAAGGTGTCAGAGAAGGCCGGGTGCGGTGGCTCATGCCTGGAATCCCAGCACTTTGAGAGGCCGAAGCCGGAGGATCCTTTGAGCCCAGGAGTTCGAGACCAACCTGGGCAACCTAATGAGACTTCCCCCCGCGTCTCTACAAAAATGTTTTAAAAAATTAGCCGGGCCTGATGGTGCATGCCTGTAGCACCAGCTATTTGAAAGGCTGAGGCAGGAGGATTGCTTGAGCCCAGGAGATCGAGGCTGCAGTGAACCATGATTGTACCACTGCAATTCAGCCTGGACGACAGAGTGCGACCCTGTTTCAAACAAAACAAAACAAAAAAAAAGTACAAGAGGAAAAAAATTGATTTCTGATTGCCTCACTCAAGATAAGGTCAACATTGAAGGTGGAGGTGGAAGATGCAGTTTGTGTAGGGGTCTGAAGATTTTACCATTCTGGGGACTGTCTTTAAGAAAGAGAATGCAAAATCAGATAGAAAAGTGAACATTTGACCGGGCGCGGTGGCTCATCCCTGTAATCCCAACACTTTAGGAGGCCGAGGTGAGCGGATCACGAGGTCAAGAGATCGAGAGCATCCTGGCCAGCATGAGGAAACTAAAAGTACAAAAATTAGGCCGGGCGCGATGGCTCACGCCTGTAAGCCTAGCACTTTGGGAGGCCGAGGTGGGGGGATCACGAGGTCAGGAGATCAAGACCATCCTGGCTAACACGGTGAAACTCTGTCTCTACTAAAAATACAAAAAATTAGCCCAGCGTGGTGGTGGGCACCTGTAGTCCCAGCTACTCGCGAGGCGGAGGCAGGAGAATGGCATGAACCTGGGAGGCGAAGTTTGCAGTGACCTGTGACTGTGCCTCTGCACTCCAGTCTGGGCAGACAGAGCCAGACTCCGTCTCAAAAAAAAAAAAAAAATTAGCTGGGCGTGGTGGCATGCGCCTGTAATCCCAGCTACTCAGGAGGCTGAGGCAGGGAGAATCTCTAGAACCCAGGTGGCGAAGGTTGCAGTGAGCCGAGATTATGCTGTTGCACTCCAGCCTGGCAACAGAGCAAGACTCCATCTCAAAAAAAAAAAAAAAAGAAAGAAAAGAAAAAAAAGAAAAGTAAACATTTCTATGGGATGAGGACGTCACAAGAAATTGCAAACAAAACAAAGCCGACAAACAGGATCTGCTACATAATTTGTGGGACCGAGGGCAGAAGGAAAATGCACAGTTCCTGGTTCAAAAAGCAGGGCAGGGGCGAGGACCTGGTGCCGTGGCTCATGCCTGTAGTCCCAACACTTTGGGAGGCGGAGGAGGGAGGATTGCTTAAGCTCAGGAGTTCAAAACCAGGTTGGGCAATGTGGCAAGACCCTGTCTCTACTAAAAATACAACAACAACGAAATAGCCAGGCATGGTGGTGCGCACCTGTGGTCCCAGCTACTCAGGAGGCTGAGGTGGGAGGATTGCTTGAGCCCAGGGGCCAAAAGCTGCATTGAGCGGAGATTCCACCACTGCACTCCAGCCTAGGCAACAGAGTGAGACCCTGTCTCAATAAAAAAAATTAAAAAAAAAAAAAAAGGCAGGCCGGCTGCCGTGGCTCAGGACTGTAATCCCAGCACTTTCACGAGGCCAAGGCCCTCGGATCATGAGGTTGAGAGATCCAGACCATCCTGGCCAACATGGTGAAGCCCCATCTCTACTAAAAATACAAAAATTAGCTGGGCGTGGTGGCGCACGCCTATAATCCCAGCTACTCAGGAGACTGAGGCAGGAGAATTGCTTGAACCCGGAGTCAGTGGTTGCAGTGAGCCAAGATCGCGCCACTGCACTCCAACCGGGCGACAGAGCGATACTCGGTCTCAAAAAAATAAATAAGTAAATAAAAGCAATGCGGAAAACTGTTGTTAAAATTCTAAAAGATAAAGCTTTTTCCTTTTGCAGTCTTTTTTGCGACTTGCGCTGTTTCTTGTTTGCTGTTTAACATCATTCTAAGTAAAGAAGAAATAGAAAAATTTAATAATGATCGTGAACTTTCCCATTTGTCTTTATTTTATTTAGAGATGGAGTCTTGCTGTGTTGCCCAGGCTGGAGTGCAGTGGCAAGATCATGGCTCACTGCAGCCCCGAACTTCTGGCCTCAAGTGATCCTCCTGCCTTGGGCTCCCAAAGTGCTGGGATTACAGGTGCACACCACTGTGCCTGGCTTTTTCTTACATTTTTGTCACTGTACACTCCTTGATTGCCTCTTCATATTTCCTATAGCAAGAATAGAAAAACTGTCTTTTCTCTAGCATGGTTGATTGAAAAAATTTTTTTTGATAGTGCGAAAACATTTCTTTTATCTTTTCTACTTGTTTTGGTTATACCCTGGAAATTTTTAGGGCCACTGTCACATTTGGGAAACTCTCACATTTCTTTCACAGAAGAGCTGCAAGATTTCAGGGTACTTGTAGTTTTCTTGTGCAGGGACTAATGTGTGATAATTTTTGGATTTGTAATACTAGTTAACCAGATTATTGGCACTCCTTATATGTAATAGTTCAGTGCTTTTGGATATGACACTTCAATTGAGAGGCAGCTGAATTCTCCTTCCCTTCAATATGGGATGGACTTAGTGACTCTTTTATTTTTTTGAGAGAGGGTCTTGGTCCATCACCCAGGCTAGAGTACAGTGGCTTGATTATAGCTCACTGCAGCCTCAGCCTCTTGGGCTTAAGTGATCCTCCCACTTCAGCCTCCTGAGAAGCCAGGACAATAGGCATGTGCTGTCCAGTTGGCCAACTACGCATGGCCGGTGACTCACTTCTTTTTTATTTTTTTATTTTTTTGAGATGGAGTCTCACTCTGTCACCCAGGCTGGAGTGCAGTGGCATAATCTTGGCTCACTGCAACTTCCGCCTCCCAGGTTCAAGTGATTCTCCTGCCTCAACCTCCTGAGTAGCTCGGATTACAGGCGTGTGCCACCACAGCCAATTTTTTTTAATTTTTGGTAGAGATGGGGTTTCACCATGTTGACCGGGCTGGTCTCAAACTCCTGGCCTCGTGATCTGCCCACCTCAGCCTCCCAAAGTGCTGGGATTACAGGCATGAGCCACTGCACCTGGCTGACTCACTTCTAATGAAAAGAATATGATAGAGATGCCAGCCTGTCACTTCTGAGACTAGGTCTAAAAGGTGTTGCAGCTTCCTCCCGTTTCTGTCAAAACACTCCCTCTGGGGGAAGCTAACTGTCTGGTCATGAGGACACCAAAGCAACCATCTGGAAAAATCCACGTGGTAAGAAACAGTCTTCTTATTAGCAGCCAGAAGGAGGCCTTCTGTCAATAGCCAAATGACTAAACCATCCTGGAAGAAGACTCCAGCCCCAGTCAAGCCTTCAGATGAATGCAACCTTGGCTGATGTCTTCACTGTAACTGTTGGGGAAAAATAATGAAAATAATATCTCCTGCTAACCCAGTAAAACTTCTGCTCCAAATGTAGAAAAGAATGAAATAGTTTTAGGGCCGGGTGCAGTGGCTCAAGCCTGTAATCCCAGCACTTTGGGAGGCCGAGACGGGTGGATCACGAGGTCAGGAGATCGAGACCATCCTAGCTAACACATTAAAACCCTGTCTCTACTAAAAAAAATACAAAAAACTAGCCAGGCGACATGGCGGGCGCCTGTAATCCCAGCTACTTGGGAGGCTGAGGCAGGAGAATGGCTTAAACCCGGGAGGCGGAGCTTGCAGTGAGCTGAGATCCGGCCACTGCACTCCAGCCTGGGAGACAGAGCCAGACTCCATCTCAAAAAAAAAAAAAAAAGAATGAAATAGTTTTATTAATGAATCAGCATCAGACTACACTGTGATGAGCATCACAGGCAGTCCATCAAAGTGATTTCAAAGACAAAACACCAGGCCGGGCGCGGTGGCTCATGCCTATGATCCCAGCACTTTGGGAGGCCAAGGTGGGTGGATCACTTGAGGTCAGGAGTTCAAGACCAGCCTTGCCAATGTGGTGAAACCTAAGTCTCCACTGAAAATACAAAAATTAACTGGGCATGGTGGCGCACACCTGTAATCCCAGCTACTCAGGAGACTGAGGCAGGAGAATCATTTGAACTCAGGAGGCAGAGGTTGCAGTAAGTCAGGATCACACCACTGCACTCCAGTCTGGGCAACAGAGTGAGACTGTCTAAAAAACAAAAAAATACAGAACACCCTTTTATATAGGAAGGTAGATACAGTCCATTACATACCAATTAATAGTCTTTACCCAAAAGAAAAAAGAAAACTTCTCATATATTTTTTTGTCTTGTTTTTATTTCTTATTTTATTTTCACTTTTGCTGGGATTACAGGCACACACCACCACACCCAGCTAATTTTTGTGTGTGTGTGTGTGTGTGTTTTCAGTAGAGACGGGGTTTCACCATGTTGGTCAGGCTAGTCTTGAACGCCTGACCTCAAATGATCTGTCCACCTTGGCCTCCCAAAGTGCTGGGATTATAGGCGTGAGCCACCGCGCCCAGCCCAAATTTCTTTTTTAAAAATAATTTTACTTAATGTATTGAGCCATCAGTGGTTAGTTCTCATCCACATTGCCTGTCTATAGATTTGTGAAAGTGGTAACAGGTACGTAGGTAACAAAAGCATAGAGCTTGTTTGGTGAATCTTCGTCCTTATTACGTTTTCTGGGCAACCTCACACAGATGTGGTGTAGGACATTCCTTATTCCTTTGGCCCAGAGAGCTTTGTTGAGCCTCACATCAATGTGCACCTTTGGAGTTCCCATCTCCTTCATGGCGAATTTCTGGATCTCTCTGTATGCCCGAGGGGCACTTCTTGAAGCCCACTCCACCGATGCTCTGGTGTATTCTGGGGTCACCGCCTCACTAATGGCAGAATGACCCTTCTTCTCGCCACCCTTCTTTGCAGCAGCCATTCTGCCAAGCCCCAGTTGGAAAAAGTGGAATCAAACTTCAACATGAAGTTTGGAGGGTACAAACATCCAAACCATAGCACCCAGTAAAACTATCTGTTAAGAACCTGGGTAGGCCGGGTGCAGTGGCTCATACCTGTAATCCCAGCACTTCGGGAGGCCGAGGCAGTGAGCCGAGATCACACCATTGCACTCCAGTCTGGGCGAGAGAGTGAGACTCCATCTCAATTAAAAAAAAAAAAAAGTAAAGAAAAGGGGAAGGAGAGGGCAGCAGCTGCCGAGGTCTAGAACCGTCCAGCATGCTGTGTGGACAGCAGTGGGAAGAGGATATTTACAAGTGAAGGGGAAAGAGCTAGTTGAGAGTGATTTGTGGTCACCGATGGACTGAGAGCTTGGGAAGGCAGGTGCCCAGCAGAGACAGGGAATTCACTCTGAATTGGAGGAGTGGGGAGGGAGGCCTGGATGCCCTGTGATGAGGACGGGAGCAGATGCATACAAGTCTGTAGAAGAGGCATGGGGTGGGAGAATCCTGTCTGATAAAACCTTTTTTTTTCCTTTTTCTTTTTTTCTTTTTTGAGATGGAATCTTGCTCTGTCGCCCAGGCTGGAGTGCAGCGCCGCGATCTCAGCTCACTGCAACCTCTGCCTCTAGGTTCAAGCAATTCTCTTGCCTCAGTCTCCTGAGTAGCTGGGATTTACAGTCCCCCGCCACCACGCCTGGCTAATTGTTTGTATTTTTAGTAGAGATGGGATTTATTTGTGTTGGCCAGGCTGGTCTCAAACTCCTGACCTCAAGAGACCCATCCACCTTGGCCTCCCAAAGTGCTGGGATTATAGGCATGAGCCACGGTGCAGCCTGTGCCTGATAGAATCTTTTCCCTGTGAAGCATCGTCAACTCATACAGAAATCTTTGAGGCCTCCTTGAGACTGGGACTATTATATCTCTGGCACCTGCAAAGATGGTGTTCTGGACTGAATTGTATCGCTCTCCCCCCACCACCAAATTCATTATGTGGAAGTCCTAATGCACAGTATCTCAGAATGTGAGTGTATCTGGAGAAAGGTAATTAAGGGTAAATGAGGCCACACGGGAGGGGGCTTAATCCAATAGGACTGGCTTCCTTAATCAAAGAGGCAGAAGCCTGGACAATATAGCAAGACCCCGTATCTACAAAAAAACATTAGTCGAGCATGGTGTTACATGCCTGTGGTTCCAGCTGCTCGGGAGGCTGAGGCGAGAGGATTGCTTGAATCCACAAGCAATCCTCCATACCTCTGCGTCACTTGGTGTTTACTGCAATCAGGCAGTGAGCCATGATTGTACCACTGCACTCCAGCCTGAGTGATAGAGCAAGATCCTGTCTTCATGGAAAAAAAAAAAAAAAGAGGTAGGGTGCGGTGGCTCACGCCTGTAATCTCAGCACTTTGGGAGGCTGAGGCAGGCGGATCACCTGAGGTCAGGAGTTTGAGACCAGCCTGGCCAACATAGTGAAACCCCATCTCTACTAAAAATACAAAAATTAGCCAGGCGTGGCAGCATGCACCTGTAATCTCAGTTACTCCGGAGGCTGAGGCAGGAGAATCGCTTGAACCTGGGAGGGGGAGGTTGCAGTGAGCCGAGATCGTGACACCGCACTCCAGCCTGGGCGACAGAGCGAAACTCCATCTCAAAAAAAAAAAAAAGAAGAAGAAAGAAGGAAGGAGGAGGATGGAGGAGGAGGGAGGGTGGCAGGGAGGAGGAGGAAGAGAGGGAGGAGGGAGGAGGATGGAGGAGGAGGGAGGGTGGCAGGGAGTAGGAGGAGGAGAGGGAGGAGGAGGAGAAGGAGGAGAAGGAGAAGAAAAAGGAGAAGGAGACGGAGACGGAGAAGGAGAAAGAAATGCCAGGGAGTGCTGGGGAGAAAAGACCAAGTGAAGACACAGGGAGAAAGCCTGTCTGCAAGCCAAGAACAGCCTTGGGGAAGACCCAACCTGCTGACACTTTGATCTTGGACTTCCAACCCCCAAAACTGTGGGAAAACACATTTTTTTTTCCATTTAAGCTGCCCAGTCTATGGTATTTTATCATAGCAGCCCTAGCAAACGAATAGAGGGAACAGGAAGAGAGAAAAGAAGTAAGGGCTTTATGTTGAAACCCCCAGCATCTGTGGCTCTTAGAGTGCATATATATATATCAGCTATTTTCACTCAGAGGATGGGGCTTTTGGATTTAGACAGAATTCGGTTTTAGATCCAGCAAGTCACATAACCTTCCTAAGTTTCAGAGTTTTACCTGCAAAAAGGAGATAATGAAATCTACCTTGGAGGGTTTTTTGTGAAAGTAAAATGAAATGAAATCCGTAAAAACACTGAGCACACTAACAAACAAACATTAACGGATATCACTCTCTGGAAAGGTGGTGTATCATTAGGCTACGTTATTTTGTTAGTATTATTGGAGATAAATGCATTCCTGAGGCATAAGTGCCTGCATTCACACCTTGTCACCTGGTGAGGAACTAGGGGGTCTGGGTGGATGTGGTACAGATATTGAGTCGCATACAGGGCTTTGCACGGACTCTGGGGTAGAACCACCATAAAACATAACCCCAGGTAACCAAACTCAGAGAGGCTGCCTTCTAAGATGTTCGTACCCAGCAATACACCTGGCACGTAGTAGGCAATTAAAAAGCATTGGCCGGCCTGGCACGGTGGCTCATGTCTGTAATCCCAGCACTTTGGGAGGCTGAGGCAGGTGGATCACGAGGTGAGCAGTTTGAGACCAGCCTGACCAACATGTTGAAACTCCAGCTCTACTAAAAATACAAAAATTAGCCAGGCGTGGTGGCACGTGCCTGTAATCCCAGCTACTCCAGAGGCTGAGGCAGGAGAATCACTTGAACCTGAGGCAGAGGTTGCGGTAAGCCAAGATCGTGCCACTGTACTCCAGCCTGGGCAACAGAACAAGACCCTGTCTCAAAATAATAATACTAAATATATAAAATATAAAAAGCATTGGCCAATGTGTGTATGGAGGAAGAGCTCTCACTGAGTACTGAACATCCATCAGCATCTGTTAATGGGTCTGTTAGTTAACCCTTTCAGGGTTGTAAGTAATAGCAACCATTCAAACCAGCCTAAGCCAGGGAATTTAAATACATTTAAAATTCTTTTAAACGGAGGAAGAATCTGTTGGCTTGAAGACCGACAGGTCCAGTGTGTGCTTCAGGTATGGCTAGATCCAGGGACAGTGGGATGTATATGGTGATCTTCTCCCCTCTTTTTCTCTTCTGTACTAGCTTTATATCCAGGCAGGTGACCTTCATGTGGTGGTCTTGGAAGCCCCTCCTGACTCCTACCTTCTATACACCCAGAAATTCCAGAGCAAAGGGAGTCTCTTTTTCAAACAGTGCCAGCTGGAGGCCTGGACTGACTCTGAGCCACACAGCCAGAGTCAAAGGATCATCCTTATCCAGTTACCCAAGCTCCAGGCCCTGGGAGTAGGGGAGAGAGAATTTCTGAAAGGAGAAACAAGAAGTTTTTCCCAGCAGAAGGGTGAGACTGGTTGCCAGGCAGGCACAGACCACACTGCCTACTGGACTAAGTATCTATTTCATTTATTTATGTATTACTATTATTACTATTATTTTTGAGACGGAGTCTCGCTTTGTCGCCCAGGCTGGAGTGCAGTGGCATGATTACTATTATTATTTTTTGAGACAGAGTCTCCCTCTGTCAACAGAGCTGGAGTTCAGTGGCACAATCTTGGCACACTGCAACCTCTGCCTCCCAAGTTCAAGTGATTCTTGTGCCTCAGCCTCCCGAGTAGCTGGGATTACAGGCACGTGCCACCACACTTGGCTAATTTTTGTATTTTCAGTAGAGACAAGGTTTCAGCACATTGGCCAGGCTGGTCTCAAACTCCTGACCTCAAGTGATCCACCTACCTCGGCCTCCCAAAGTGCTGGGATTACAGGCATGAGCCACTGCGCCCGGCCTGGATTAAGTGTCTGGATAGAGGTCAGGTAATTCATGGATGACCAGGTAAGACAGACAGAAGCATGCCACCTGGTGAGTACATGGGGATGGGGAACGAGATCTGTGCTGGGTCCAGGCAGCACCAAGGCCATTGAGAATTTTAAGGAGGCTGGGATCTGCACCCCTGGCCAAGAGGGTATGTAGTAGATTAATTGCAAAAATGGTCCTGATCCTCCATCTATCCCTGAATCCACACCCTGTGTGGAGTGGCTTTGCGACATCTCTCAGCAGAGCCTGTTTCCCTTCCCCTAGAATCAGCTGGCCTTGTCATTTGGATGGACAGCAGATTGTGGCAGAAGGCACAGTGTACCAGCTCTGAGCCTCAGCCTCAAGCCATCTTCTGTGCCTTTGCTTGTTCATGCTCTTTGACTCCCGGTTCCCTCATAAAAAGAATCCTGGCGATTTGGGTGCAAAATGAGAGACCCCACAGGGCTCTACCAGCTTTTCCAGCCAAAGGCCCTAGACATAAGATTGCCTGGCCTGATTCCCAAAGCTGCTTCACTGACTCATAGCTGACTAAGGATGCAGAGCCTAGCTCAGATCAGAACTGGGACCCAGAGACTTCCGAGTAGGAAGTGATTGCTGTTTGAAGCCAATGAGTTTTGGGACAGTTTGTTATGCACTATTGTTGTAGCAAACAGAAAACCAATACAAGGCATGTTAGGGAGGAAACCCAGCTGGTGCTTGGCCTGCCACACTGTGCAACCAAGAGGTTAGGACTCCCGGAATGGACACGTGTTTCTAACTTGCAGGAAAATGCCATGTGGGCCAACCAGGCCTGGAGATCACGCCTGTTGCAGTCTATAATTTCTACAGATCTCATGTAAGGTGTTTTGTTTTGTTCTGTTTTGTTTTGTTTTGTTTTGTTTTTTCAGATGGAGTCTCACTCTGTCGCTCAGGCTGGAGTGCAGTGGCAGGATCTTGGCTCACTGCAACCCCCGCCCCCTGGATTCAAGCAATTCTTCTGCCTCAGCCTCCCAAGTAACTGGGAATACAGGTGCGTGCCACCACACCTGGCTAATTTTTGGTATTTTTAGCAGAGACGGGGCTTCACTATGTCGGCCAGGTTGGTCTTGAACTCCTGACCTCAGGTGATCCGCCTGCCTTGGCCTCCCAAAGTGGTGGAATTACAGGCATGAGCCACCGTGCCCAGACTGCAGAGGTTTTAACTGACCTCCTGACATGTTTCCCAGAGACACAGGCACTGGGAACTTTCGGAAACGATTCCGCTTGAGCAGCTAGGGAGAAATGTATCCCACTAGCCACATCCCCCTTGCAGTATATATTTTGGTTTTGACTTTTTTGTATGGTAGTTGTGTGCAAGGAACAAAAAAGCAAAGATGGCTTCCAAGAGGGGCCTAGGGGAGACTGGGAAGAATGGAACAGGTTGCCAGTACTGCCCAGGTGCAATGCAAGCCATTTGATTGCAGTGGGAGAAAAAGAATCCAAGAGACAGGATTAAAGCCCATTTCAGACTTTTCCAAAAAAAAAAAAAAAAAAAAAAAGAAAGGTGCAATGAGGGAAGCTGTCTGATGCAAGGATCTGCCAATCGGATAATTAAAAAAAGATGAAACAGTTTACACACCCTCCCTCCCTGCCCACCACGCCACCTGCTCCTGCTCCTGGTACCCAGGTACCTCCTGCTGTATGCCTAGGCACATGGAAAATAACCATTTGGGTCCCAAACACATCCCAGATTGTGTCATCTGCCCTGAAACCTGCCCTGGTCTCGTGACTTGCTCCAGGGAACATCACCATCCGTCCAGATGAGAAGTCTGGCAGTCGGCCACCAGATCCTGCTCACCTCCTGCCTCAACACCTCCCCATTCTGTATGCTCTACCTTGACTATGCCTATTCCACTCCCAGGCTCCCCACTTCCAACTGGGCCACTTCTACACAGGTTCGGGTTTGTCCACTGCATGAAACCTCAATTCTGCAGCCTGACATAGGAGGTCTTCCTCCTACAGTCCTTCCTTCCCTGCATCTCTCCCAGGCCTCTCTCTCCTGTGTCTCTGAAGCCAGCTTCCAAGGCCCAGGCTGGGCGTGCCCATCGCCAGGGCCCCTCTACGTTGCTTTCCGCCCTCTCCCGTCTCGCGCCCACCTGCAGGGTCATGCTCAAGGGTGTCGGCCTCCTCGCAGGGACCCGCTAGGAGCAGGATCAGAAAAAAGGTCCACATGTCCCAGGAATGTGGCCACTTTGTAATCCACTCTCTGGGTGTCCCTGACAGCCCAGGAGCGAGGCAGGAAGTGGGCCCAGGAAGCCAACGGAGCATGGTCCTCCAGGCGCAGGTACACTCAGCACCCGCTCCTAGGGCATCTGGCTCCAGGGCTGGGGGTAGGAACAAAGGTTGGCAGAGGAAGGCCCGGCCACAGCTCGGGGGCTGAGGTAGCTGCAGGAGAGGCTGGCGGTGTGCTCGGAACCTAGGGCGTAGTGGCCCTGGACCTCAGCAGTGTCTGGGCTGCCCTCTCGGCCTCCATCTCCCTGCTCAGGCCGCAGAGGACGCGGTGTGGCCACTGTCACCAGGCCAGGGGTGAAACCATCCCGGAGCTGCGCGGGCCCTCCCCGGCCTGCAGGTCACTCAGCGCTCGCTGGGGAGGGGGAACACAGAGGTAGGGGTGGTCAGTGGTCCCAGGAACCTGTGACGCCTTCCCTGTCTCTTCCCACACTAGACAGCCAGCACTGAGGCTGCAACCCACCCCACCAGGGGATTAGGGGGATGTGTCTCTCACGGGGGCCCCTTTCCCAGCCCTGGCTTCACGGAGGATCCCTTCATTTGGCCTCTGGTCCCCACCTCTCCAAAAGGGCCCCTCAGGTCTCCACCGGGGCTCACCTCGAATTTGCTCATGAACTCTGCAAAGATGCCGAAGAAAGCCTCAGAGGTGGTGGCCTTGGAATCTTCCCCGAAGAAGGCCAGCGCCTTGCCCAGCTCCTCCATGGCCTCGCGCTGCAGCCCGTCCAGCGCCCGAAGCGCCGGCTGGGCCGTCTCCAGGAAGGACTGACAGGCTTCAGTTAAGGAAACAGCCAGTCCACTGATGCCCCCAGGGTCTCGAGTGGTGGCCCCAGACAGACAGGTCCCCTAGCAGCCCTATTCCCAGTTGGCCTGAGTCCTTCCAAGGGCCAGGTCCTGTGTCCAACAGGGAACCGGGTTCTGTTAAGGGACTCCAGTCTCACTGGCCACTAAGCTCATCCGGGAACTGGCCACAGCCAGTGCGGCCTCAGGCCATTCACCCCTGTTCTCTCTGCAGGGCCAGGCCCTGGGTCTCTGATCAGAGGCTTCCACTGCCACCTTCTTCCCCAACCAGCCATTTACAGTAGGCCCCTCTGTCACTCTCTAGGCCTTACTTTTTCTTTTTTTGAGACAGGGTCTTATTCTGTTGCTCAGGCTGGAGTGCAGTGGTGTGATCACAGCTCACAGGTCATTCCAGCGTCTACCTCCCAGGCTCAAGTGATCCTCCCACCTTAGCCTCCCAAGTAGCTGGGACCAGAGGCTCACACTATCACACGCAGATAATTTTTTGATTTTTAAAATAGAGATAGGGTCTATATTGTCTTGGGTGGTCTCAAACTCCTGGGCTCAAGTGATCCTCCCACCTTGGCCTCCCAAAGTGCTGGGATTACAGGTGTGTGCCACTGCACCAGGCCTTAGGCCTTACTCTGTTTTCTAGAGCATTTGTCATGATCTGAAATTGTTCATAAGTTTATTTCCTACCGCCTAAGTGAAAGCTCGCTCCCTCCTTGCACCTCCAGGGCTTAGAATAGCATCTGATACATGCAAAAAGATTCGGTGGTTGAATTGCTATCATGTTTTCAGCACTTAAAACGGTGCCAAGCTTTGTTCCAAGCTTGTTGAATCACCATTTAACACCTCTATGAGGTAGATAATCTCCATTACACATGCGAACAAATTAAAGCACAGAAGACTTTAGCAACTAGTCCAAGATCACACAGCAAGCACTGTGGTACCTGAGCCATGGTTGAACCCACCAGGGTCATATCAATTAATGACCACTGTGGTGGCGGTTCTCATGACCCCTCTTTTTCCTGATGAGAAAACTGGGCTCAGAGACGGTAAGTGACTTGCCCATAGTCCCACAGCAGGTAAGCAAATGAGTCAGGATTTGGGCCTATGCCTGTCTGATATGCCAGGTCAATTTCCTTTGTAGAGGCTGCCTTTAATTGATTAATTAATTAATTAATTAATTTTGAGACAGAGTCTTGCTCTGTTGCCCAGACTGGAGTGCAATGGCACGATCTTGGCTTTCTGCAACCTCCGCCTCCTGGGTCCAAGTGATTCTCCTGCCTCAGTCTTCTAAGTAGCTGGGATTACAGGCACATGGCACCACATCTGGCTAATTTTTGTATTTTTAGTAGAGACAGGGTTTCACCATGTTGGCCAGGCTGGTCTCGAACTCCTGACCTCTGGTGAACTGCCCTCCTTGGCCTCCCAAAGTGTTGGGATTACAGATATGAGCCACCGTGCCTGGACTGCCTTCATTTTATTTTTGAGACAGGGTCTCATTCTGTCACCTGGCTAGAGTGCAGTGGTGTGATCATACCTCACTGCAACCTTGAACTCCTGGGCTCAAGTGATCCTCTAGCCTCAGCCTCCTGAGTAGCTGGGACTACAGGCATGCACCACCATGCCAGGCTCATTTTCAAATTCTTTTGTAGAGAAGGGGTCCCGCTATGTTGCCCAGGCTGTTCTCAAACTCCTGGCCTCAAGCGATCTCTCAGCTTTGACCTCCCAAAGTGCTGGGATTACAGGCATGAGCCACTGTACCTGGCCCAGAGGCTACCCTTGAACGTGACCATCTGTCTTGTCTCTGGGGACCTCCAAGCCCAAGGAAGCAGGCCAATACCCCTAGACTGAGGGATGCTAGAGTGGACTAACCCTCACCTAAACAGCCTGTTTTCACATCTGCAAAACATCTGGATGGTCTGGGCATGGTGGCTCATGGCTGTAATCCCAGCACTTTGGGAGGCCGAGGCGGGTGGCTCACGATGTCAGGAGTTTGAGACCAGCCTGACCAACATAGTGAAACCCCGTGTCTACTAAAAAATACAAAAAATTAGCCGGGTGTGGTGGTGGGCACCTGTAAACCCAGCTACTTGAGAGGCTGAGGCAGAGGAAGTGCTTTAACCTGGGAGGTGGAAGTTGCAGTGAGCCGAGATCGCGCCATTGCACTCCAGCCTGGGCGACAGTGCGAGACTCCATCTCAAAACAAAACAAAAATCTGGGTGTGAAGTGGGTGAAAGGAGATGGTGAAAAGCACCTTGCCCAAGCTGTAGAGTTTGCTTAATGATTCTCTGCAGATCTTCTGCCTGAGAGGAAGGGGCAGGGGTGGATCTGACATCAAATTCCTACTCAGACACTCACCCGCACCAGGCCCCATGTGCTGCAGTTAGAGATATGTGACAGGCGCTTTCATCACCTACTGCCTTGGCCACAGGCACAGCCCCCAGACCTCTCCTCCTTACCTAGCTTCAGCCTTAGGGAAAACCCTGTGTTCCCTGCCAAGGGGTGTTGGAGCCAGAGATGGGGAGCAGGGAGAAGTGCCACATGCCCTTCTTGCCTGTCTTCCTATCTGGGCCTCTGTCACCCACTGGCCAGGCCCTGCTGGGGGGCTCAGTGGGAATGTCCCATCCTCCTGACTGCCTTTGGCTGGCAGGGCCTGACAGGCTGCTCCTTGTAATTTTGAGACTTAGCTCTGGGCTACAGTGCTCCAGAGGACAGATGGGACAGTGGCTTTGGGGCACTCAAAAGAGCCCTGGCTTCAGTTACGCACAGACTTGGCATTATAAATGCCTTGGGATTGTAAATGACCCAGGGCTAAGTGCAGTGGCTCAGGCCTGTAATCCCAGCACTCTGAGAGGCTGAGGCAGGTGGATCACCTGAGGTCAGGAGTTCAAGACCAACCTGGAAAACACAGTGAACCCATGTCTCTACCAAAAATACAAAAATAAGCCAGATGTGGTGGTGGGTGCCTGTAATCCCAGCTACTTGGGAGGCTGAGGCAAGATAATAGCTTGAACCTGGGAGGCGGAGGCTGCAGTGAGCCAAGATCGCCCAACTGCACTCTAGCCTGGGCAACAGAGCAAGGCTCGGCCGGGCGCGGTGGCTGAAGCCTGTAATCCCAGCACTTTGGGAGGCCGAGATGGGCGGATCACGAGGTCAGGAGATCGAGACCATCCTGGCGAACACAGTGAAACCCCGTCTCTACTAAGAAATACAAAAAATAGCCGGGCGAGATGGCGGGCGCCTGTAGTCCCAGCTACTCGGGAGGCTGAGGC
>NC_037670.1:15976319-16001920 GCF_003255815.1 Theropithecus gelada
ATAGAGTGAGACTCAAAAAAAAAAAAAAAAAAAAAAAAAAAAAAAAAAAAAAACAGAGCAAGGCTCTATCTCAAAAAATAAATAAAATAAAATAAATAAATACATACATACATAAATACATAAAATAAAATAAAATAAATTTATAATCCAGGATGGGACACGGTGTTATGGCTCACGCCTGTAATCCCAGCACTCTGGGAGGTTGAGGCAGGCAGATCACTTGACCCCAAGAGTTTGAGATCAGCCTGGGCAACATGGCAAAACCCTGTCTCTACTAAAAATACAAAAATTAGCCAGGCATAGCCTGGGTGACAGAGTGAGGCCCTGTCCCAATCAATCAATCAATCAATCAATAAACAACCCAGCATGGAGCCTCTTCCAGGAACCCTGGGTGCACAGCAGCCTGTGCCCAGAATCTCTGCAGGTAGTCGAGGTCTCCAGTGGCCACTGGAGCCATAGCCAGCTCCACCCAACCATCCCACGATCCAGCCTGGTGCAGGAACAGGCTGCTTAGAGGATGCTGACATGACCACTGCAAACTTGTCCTCGCTGGAGGGGGAAATGCTCTCGCAGGCATCCTGTATCTCGCTGATAGTGCCATGGAGGTCGGCCAGGTCGCTGGTCAGAGCCCGTTGGTTCACTGTAGGGAAGAGGACAGAGTCCACATGGGGCCACTCTCCCAGCCCAGGACAGCATGCCTCTGCCTCATCCACCCACCCAGCATACCTTTGGCAGCCAGGGGCACAGTGGGCAGGTCCTGAGCAAAGCCCAGGAGTTCAGGGAAGTGCTGGCTCAGCGATTTGGCAAGGATGTGCAGGAAAGTGGACTTCCCATCTACTGTCTTGGTGGAGTTCAGCTGCAAGTGACCCCCAACATACATCCCCATCAAGGACCCCATCAGATGGGGTCACATGGGCCCAGCTTCTCCTGGACTACTGTGGCATCAGTGATCAATTCTTGCCCCTCCCCCTTTTTTTTAAATAGCAGGGTCTTGCTCTATTGCCCAGACCAGAGTGCAGTGGCTCCATCATAGCTCACTACTGCCTCAAACCCCTAGGCTCAAGCAATCCTTCCACCTCAGTCTCCCAAGTAGCTTGGACTACAGGCATGTGTCATGCCTGGCTAATTATTTTTGTAGAACTGGGGTCTTGCTATGTTGTCCAGGCTAGTCTCCAACTCCTGGCCTCAAGTGATCCTCCCACCTTGGCCTCCAAAAGTGCTGGGATTACAGGCATGAGCCACCACACCCAGCTCAATCCCCAGCCTTTGACACTCTCTTTCCAACTCTTTCCCCTCACTCCATTTTTCCAAATCCTGGGAGTGTGTTCCCCTACACCACCACACCCCACCCTTTGCTGCAGTCACATCCTGGCTTCAATGTAGCCCTTTTCCTGCTAGGAGAAGAGCCCTCCTTGGTCACAATGTCCTCTCCTGCCCTCTGCCACAACTGAGCTAGGCTTGGCGTCAGCGCCTTGCTGCTAGAGCAAACCAGTTAATTGCTGCCGGCAGGCCCCCTCACCTCTGTCAGAAAGTTGATCTTGAAGCCGGTGGTCTTGTTGGTTTTGGGCTGTCCATCGTTGAGATAGTTGCCCATGGCCAACACAAACTGTGGACGAGAAGGTGGGCAGGTCCTGTCCTCCACCACCACCCACCCACCCTGCTCTCTGGATGGGCCTCCATGCTGGAAGCCCCAGGAGGCAGAGAAGCAGATAGGGTGCCAGGGAGGGTATGCCCCCTGACCTCCAGGATCTTGGCGAGCTTCCGACTGTTTTTGAGCTCCAGGGAGGCCTGGCGCAAGCATTCAAGGCTGCCACGGATCTCCTCTGTCTTCTCCTGAAGCGTGGCCTGGAAGTGGAGGCTGCGCAGGCGCGTCTTGTATTCGGGAACTGACAGCATCTGCCTCGAAGGCAGAGCCAGGATTCACCCATCCCCTTCCTGGGACTCTCTGCCCCACTGCAGGCTTTGGGGTGGGGGGTCTGCTAAATGCTTGGGCCCGATATTCCAGTAGGAAGAATAAGCACGACCCCTGGGGGAGCCTACCTCCCATGTACCTTGGACCCCTGATGGGACCTGGCCATTAAAGGTTAATGTTAAACTGGGACACAGAGGCCTGGGCGCAATGGCGGCCCTCGAAGGGGCGCGGGACTCCAGCAGCACTGGCCACAGTGACAGCCCCTATGAAGCCGGCCGAGGCCTCGGGGCGGGATTGTGGTCGCGGCACCTGCAGGACGAACTGGTCCGGCTCGCTGAGGCGGCCGGGCGCCTCGCGGAAGGCCTGGTAGCGCTGCTCCTCGTCGGCGTCAGGCGCGAAGAGCAGCAGCTGCGCCAGATGCGCGGGCTCCAGGCGCCGGGACTCCATGCTCATCAGCACCTGGCGCAGCTCCGCGGGGCTCAGCTTCAGGTGCGCCAGGAGGATGGCTGCGGGCGGGGCGGCGCGGTGAGTGGGCGGGGCGGGGGCGGGGCTGGATGGGATCCAAGACGGAGAGGGAGGGCAGAGGCGGAGAGAAGCGGGGACGGGGCGGGGCCTACGGGAGAGGGCGGGGCCTTGAGGCTGGAGGGACCAGAAACGCGGACAGGGACCAGAAGATGCGCTGAGGCGGGTACCGGGTGGGGAGAGGACGGCGCTTCAAGATTGGCCTGGGCTAAGGGGAGGAGCCTGGGAGGGGAAGAAAAAAGGAAAAGGGGCGGGGCCGATCGGTGAGCAGGGGCAAGGAGAGGTTGGGGCTCGGCAGGAAGAGGGCGGGGCTTCCAGGTTGGCCCAGGCTACAGGGGGGAATCTGAAGGGGCAGAGGACAAGGAAAGCGGGTAGACCTGAGAGGGAGAGCTGGGGCGGGGCCTGGGCTACTGGAGGAACTCTAGAGGGGTGGGGGACAATGAACAGGGCGGGGTCTACGAGGATAAACTGGGGCGGGACTCAGGTGGAAAGAGGGCGGGGCTTTGGGATTGGCCTGGGCTACTGTGAGGAGCCTGGGGGGGGGCAGAAGCAAGGAAAAGGAGCGGGGCTGCTGGTTGAGATCGAGCTGGGGTAGAGGGCGGGGCCCAGCAGGGAGAGGGCGGACCTTCCAGATGGGCTTCGGCTACAGGGAGGAGACTGAATGGAGAAGACAAGGAACAGGGGCGGGGCCTGCGAGGGGTGCCGTAGGGGGCGGGGCAGGGGCGGGCCCTGAAATAGAGACGGTCTTTCCGCGACCGATTTAAGGGTGAGGACGGGGTTCTCGAGGCGCTAGATTAAGAAGCTGGGTGGAGCCTATGGGGGTCGGGCCAGGGACAAGGGCGGGGCCTGCGAAGGAGAGAGGGAATAAGGCTGGAGGCGGGGCCAGAACCGGGGAGTTGATTACACAGTGAGGGCGGGGCCGGCACCTGCGCCCAGGTGGGATCTGGCTGGCTATGGGGCCTGGGAGGGGGCCTTCACCGCGCTGAGCGACTGGAGTCTGGGTCCCCACCGCCTAATCTCTGTCATCCACCTGGGCAGGTCTGAGGCCCAGAGAAAGGGCCGCCACCTGCCCCCTACACCCCCTGGGGTTCCCCGGACCCTCACAGGTGTTGTAGGCCTTCTTATGGGACAGGATCTCCACCACCTCCTTCTTCCGGAAGGGCTCCGGCCCCGGCACCGGTTCTGGAAAAGAAACTGACAGTTTACGAAGGGAGCTAGGCTGAGGCTGCAGTGGGAAGGCCCAGGAGTGGTGTGGCCACAGCCAACAGCCACGATTCCCCCTAAGGACGACCTCGACTTAATCAGCTACGCATGTGCATAGTCCCCTCATTCCTCAGGTCAGGGACCCTCAGGCCTCAGGTCCTGTGTGTAACCTCCCCCACCCCGTGCCCTGTGCATCCTCCATGCTGCAGGAGGCCAGGTCTTTCTGTTCCATCCTGGGACCGCCTGTTCCACCCAGCAACGACAGGGAGATACCCAGGAAAGGGTGAGGGCAAGGGAGCCTGGAAGATATATTTGTGGATGCCCCCTGTCTACGGTGTGACTGTGAACAAACTACCTCACCTCTCTGTGCTTCCTCATGAGGAAGTGGGTGGTGATCACAGTATGTACATCATAGAGTTGCCATGGGATTTAGAAATTAGAGTCCCTGGTATTTGATCACTGCACAATAAATGCCAGCTTTTTTTTTTTTTTTTTGAGTCAGGGTCTCACTGGGTCACCCAGGTTACCAGGTTGGAGTGCAGTGGTGTGATCACGGCTCACTGCAACCTCCACCTCCCAGGCTCAATTGATCCTCCCAACTCAGCCTCCCAAGTAGCTGGGAACCACAGGCATCCTCCACCATGCCTGGCTAATTTTTTGTATTTTTGGTAGAGACAGGGGTTTTCCCACATTGCCCAGGCTGGTCTCGAACTCCTGAGCTCAGGCGATCCACCCATCTCAGCCTCCCAAAGTGCTGGGATGACAGGCACGAGCCACTGTGCCCGGCCTAAATGCCAGCTATTAAATAACTCAGGGACGGAAGGCTTGAGGACACATCAGGTTAAATAGCAGTCAGTGCAGCCCTGGGAGATACTAAGCCTGGGGCTGTCACAGATGGTGTGGTATCTGGGGTTCCCCTAAGGCCATCAGGCCACTCACTAGCAGGTTTCTGGGTGCCGAAGTGGAGCTCCAGGTCAAGGTATTTCACCATGTCACTCAGCTTGTCGTAGTCGGAGTCTTCCCCGAGCTGCCAGGGAAGATGGGAAGTTCAGAGGAGGAAGAGCAGCAGCAGCTGGACTGGACTCCCACTTCCCACCCTCTGAGGGCCGCCCTGAGGACTTCCCGAGCAAAAGCACCCATCAGGTGCTGGGATCAAGCCCAGAGCCGGAGGAGACTGCAGGAAAAGCCAGATCATCCGAGTCACTGGGTGCTGAGCCAGCGCCTCTTTGGGTTAATCGAGACTCAAGACTTGGAACTCTACTCGTGCAGAAGCCAGCAAGGTGGGACTGAAGCAGGGGCATGAAGGAGCTGTGAAGAGGCTAGAGCCAACTAAGGGGCTACCAGAGGTGGCTCAGGGGTCTGGCTCTGTCATTAGGTCTCCTTGGAGGGCGGTGAGTTCACCAGGGCTGCCCTGGGCAGAGTGAGCTGCTGCAGGGAGAACTGCAGCTGTGACAGCCTAAGGGCCAGACGCTGGACACGTGGCTGTGATGAATGGCATAGATGAGAGGTGACAGCCTGGGGCTGGGACAGGGAGTGAGGATGGGGTGCCTGCCAAAGGGAGACGACCCAAAGGGAGGGCAGGCAGGGGAATGAAGTCTTAGAACACAGCTGCAGGGCAAGGACACTGAGGATGGATTTGGGCTTGGCCAGATGTGTGACCTGTGTCCCTGTCTGCGCCTTTGGTAACCAAAGGAAGAACCACGCTGTGGAGCAAGACTTGGAGATTGGTTTAAGGTTGGTAGGAGTGAGGTCTCCAGGGGACTCAGGAGGTCCCTATTTGTGCCCTTGTCTGAGTTTTGTTTTGTTTTTTTTTTGAGATAGGGTCTCACTCTGTACCCCAGGCTGAACTGCAGTGGTGCCATCTTGGCTTACTGCAACCTCCACCTCTGGGTATCAAGTGATCCTCCCTCTTCAGCCTCCCGAGTAGCTGGGACCACAGGCATGCACCACCATGTCCGGCTAATTTTTTGAATTCTTTGTAGAGACGAGATCTCACTATGTTGCCCAGGCTTGCCTTGAACTCCTGGGCTCAAGCAGTCCTCCCACCTCAGCCTCCCAAAGTGCCGGGATTACAGGCATGAACCACCAAGACTGGCCTCACTGGGCATCTTTATTAGCAACTTGGAAAGGGTCCCTGGAGATGTGGGCTGATGATATCTTGGCTGAGAAGGCAGGAGACAGAACTGGGACCCAGGAGATGGCAGTGGGGAAAAAATCACAAGCATGCTTCTGCCCAGTGTGACTACACGTGAGAGCGTGTTATGGATCCCAAGAAGATGCAGTTGAGGATGATGGTGAGCATGAGCACTGGGTTGGGGCAGCCTCAGGAGCTGGAAGGAGTCCCTGCCATATTAAAAAGAGTATGATGTCTGGGTCAAAGGAAGTGAGAACCCTGTTCTCTCCTCTGAGCTGGAACCCCCATTGGGGGTTCCATCTGGGAATGTCTCTTTGACAGGGACACGGACACTGGAGTGGGGGCTGGAAACCACATTCTAAGAGAATGACCTGAAAAAAAAAGAGGTGGGGTGAACCTTGTTCATCTTGCAGATTGTTTGGTCTGTGGATAAGATTGCTCTGCCTGATTTCAAGGGCCAGAAAGAAAACAGGGCATGGGAATCCTGGGGAGACAAGATTTCAGAGCAAGACAAAGGATGGTTAAAATCGTCCAGTGAGGAAAGGAAGACCTTGACAGGTAGTGAGTTCCCCATCACTGAAGGTGTTCAAGCATACCCTGGCAGTGTTGTGCGGGAGGAAATTCAAGCATCAAAGTGAAAGGGTGAAGGCTGGTGTGCAGGAGTTTGAACCAGCTGCTCTTTTAAGGGTTTAAGAGAACTCGTGTGGCCTCAAGAGCGATAGGTTTCAAGGATGGGTACGGTGGCATTTCCAGGTGTCCCCAGTGTGTGTCGTTGGCTTAGGGACATAGATTGGCTTCAATGCCTGCAATGGCCCCCAAGCATGGGGATGTCCTTGGGCTGGGCGTCTACTCATCCTCTGCTTGGGGTAGGGAGTATGATGTTGGAAGATGCCTGGTAGATGGGTTTTCCTTCAGTGATGCTGCCCAAGCCATCCTCCCCCAGTACAGAGCACTGGTGGGTCCCAGGTCACCCACCTGACCCCAGATGGTGCCTTCTGAGTTCTCCACCTGTTCCCACCGCAAGCGCTTGACACTCATGTGGCTGGTCTCACTGCGCCGGTGGCCCAGGCCCCGGGACAGCATGGGGGGTGCACAGGGCACGGGTGGAGGCAGGGGCGGTGGGGGTGGTGGAGGGACTGGGTGGCTGAGTTGGGTGAGGGGCTTGGTCAGCGCCTGAGCAGGGCCCCGGGAACCATCAGAGCCGCGGGAGCTGGGCTTGGGGTCATGGAAAGGCAGGGGTGGTGGTGGAGGGGGGCTGAGTGGGGGTGGGGGGATGTGGTCAGAGATGGAGGAGTAGGTCAGGGAGCTGCCTTCTTCACTGCTGCTGACACAGTCGCTGGCGCTGCTCCGCTCATTGGTTACGAAGCTGCCCTGGTCATCATGGAAGCTCATCTGGGGGTGGGGAGAGAGGCAAGGGGAGGGTGAGGCTGGGCCCAGAGAGACTAGAGCAGGTGCAAAGTGAAGGATCATGGGATAGCCTGGGACAAGGATAGGGCCGTCTCATGGGTTAGCCTCAGCCTGTGAGGGGGACAGCCTAGGATAAAGATAGGACTGTCTCATGGGTTAGCCTCAAGCTGTGAGGGGCATAGCATGGGCTAAGGATAGGACCCTCTCGTGGGTTAGCCTCAGGGTGTGAGGGGGATAGCCTGGAATAAGGATAGGACCCTCTTACAGGTTAGCCTCAGGCTGTGGATGGGATAGCCTGAGCTAAGGAACGGGCTAACCTGGGACAGCGAATACAGGCTAACCTCAGACAAGGAGCATGATAACCTCAAACAGGAGATAGGGTAACCTGGGGCAAGGAGTAGGATAGCTTGAGCCAGGGAGTGGGATAGCCTGGGGAAGATCCCAAGGGCAGCAGGCCCCTTCAGGAGCCCAGGAACACTATTGCTTTGCGGACCGCCACACCTTGCCTCACCCGCCTCCCTCCACACCTGCTTGCGTGCCCACCTCCTCATAGTCATTCTCGGGGGTCAGGAAATCATCCACGATGGTGACCCGGGGGCCCAGCTGCTCGCTCAGCACGTCCAGGAAGCGGTCAGTATCACGGCTTCGCACAGGGTGGGAGAAGGTGAAGAGCTTCCTGCGGCTGGGCGGGCGGGCGGGGTCCGGGCTTGGGGGGCTGTCAGGGCAGATGGGCCCGGGGCCTGGCTGTGGGGAGGGTGCCCTGCTGCTGTCCAGGCTGGCGTAGGGGTGGGACTCAGAGCTGCTGGGGGAGGCCAGACCCCCTGAACACAGCGGGTGGTAGCAGGGGGAGGGCAAGAGTCGCTCGCTGGGCCACGAGACGCCGGACAGGGTCCTGGGCCCTGGAGGGGGGATGGAGTATGAGGATTCCTCTTCAGCCAGCACTGGGGTTCCAGGTGCAAGCTGGAGAAAGGGCCCTAGGGCAGGCTGGCTCTGTGTCCCGGGCCACTCCCCTTTCCCTCTCTGGGCACAGTGCAGGAAGACCCTGGGCGGCCCTGCCTTCCAAGCATGACCAAAGGCCAGACCCAGTGAGCAGGAGCATTGTTCAGCCTCAGGACAGGCTGGATGCCAGCTCACCTTGGAATGGTCACCAGGGGTCCCAGCTGGGAGCCACTGAACACCACTAACTCAAAGGGTGGAGGGGCTTCTCTAGGGCCCAGACCCAGAGTCACGGGGCATCTCGCATGCCCAGAAAGCCCTGAGATGACAGGAGGATCTCCCAGGGGTCCTGCCTTCTGAGCTGCAGAGCAACTGTCTTCCCAGCTGTGCCATTCACAGGACAACACGTGCACTCGATAGTTTATCCAATAACCCCTTGCTAACTCGGGGACTTCTTCAGAAACAGTCATCTGCCAACATCTGCCTTCTTTCTTTTTCTTTCTTTCTTTGTTTCTTTCTTTCTTTTTTTTTTTTTTGAGACAGATTCTCACTGTTGCCCAGGCTGGAGTGCAGTGGTGCAATCTCAGCTCACTGCAGCCTCCGCCTCTCGGGTTCAAGCGATTCTCCTGCCTCAGCCTCCTGAGTAGCTGGGACTATAGGCACGTGCCACCACGCCCGGCTAATTTTTTTGTATTTTTTGTACAGACAGGGTTTCACCGTGTTAGCCAGGATGGTCTCAATCTCCTGACCTCGTGATCCACCCGCCTCAGCCTCCCAAAGTGTTGGGATTACAGGCGTGAGCCACTGCGTCCGGCCTCTTTTTCTTTTTTAAGATAGGGTCTTGCTCTGTTGCTTACAGGCTAGAGTGCAGTGGCTCGATCACAGCTCACTGCAGCCTTGAACTCCTGGGCTCAAGTGATCCTCCCAGCTCAGCCTCTTGAGGAGTTAGGACTACAGGCATACGCAACCATGCCCAGCTAATTTTGTTTTTTTTTTTTTTTTTTGTAGAGATGGGGTCTTACTATGTTGCCAGGGTGGTCTCAAACTCCTGGGCTCAACTGATCCTCCTGCCTTGGCCTCCCAAAGTGCTGGGATTACAGGCACAACCCACGGTACCCAGGCTACTGTCTTGATCCACAGCTGAGGTGAGGGTCACAGGGCCATGGGAGGGACTGGGACAACCCTGACCCTGATGGAGCAGAGAAGCAGCTCCAGGGCTGAGCCTGGGGTGGAGGGAAACATCCGGACAGTCAAGAGGACAGAGGCTGGAGCCCTACCTGCGGTGACTGCCGGGCTGGGGCCCGGAGGGGAAGCCCGGGATTTGGACACGGTCCCCATCTTCCCTTTGAAGCTGCTGTTCAGTCGAGACTCGAGCTCTGCATAGACGGCTGACATCTGGAGGGAGGCGGGGGTGAGTCCAGCCCACCCTACTTCTCCTCATGGCCCTAATGTGGCCTCAGAGGCCAGGCCTGGGTGGGCCGGGAGGCAGGGATCTGCCCCAGCCTGAAGCAGCCCCTTGGCCTGGGTCTCCTGGGCCCAGTCCTACGGACCGTCCATTCCCCGCCCCCTATTGACCCCACCTGGAAGGCAGTGAGAAGGTCTCACCATCTTGGGGTTGGGGGTCTCAGGGAGGGAAGTGCCATCGCCCGCTTGGCGCTCGCCTGGGATCAGGGGAAGAGGCATCTCAGGGCACTCGCCAGGACCTACCGAGGAACAATGTCATTAAGGTAATGATGTCTGTATGGTAATGTATCTGAGCTCTAAGGCTCAGGCCCCGGCCCAGAACCAACAGGCCCCACAGACCCAGGAGGGCCAATCCTGAGCCCTGCTTAGCCCCATTCCCTGGGATTCCCCACCTCACCAAGCCCATTTTGCAGGTGGAAAAACTGAGCTCCTTTCATACCCTCCCCCCGACACCGGCCTTACCGCAGCTGAGGCCAGCCTCCAGGCCCTGGGACCGGAGGCTGCGGCGGCACATGGAGGAAGCCCGCATGGAGCTCCGCGGCTGGGGCTCGGGTGTGGGCTCCGGCTCCAGGTCCAGCTCAGGCTCCGGCTCTGCTGTGGGACATGCAGGGAATATGGGGCCCTCTTGTCCTCTCAGCCAGACAAGGGACCTCCAAAACAGAGAGGGGAGGGCAGATGTCATCTGCACCAATATGCGGACCCCAGGTTATGGGGTCTGCCCTGCTTGCCTCCAGAACAGCTCTTGAGGGGAAGCCCCGGGGCAAGAAACCAGGTGCCAGGAGTGGCACCAAAATGCAGCGAGCCTGAGCTCGGGGGCCTAGCAGAGATCTCATGACAACAGCTTCCAGAGTCTCAACTCCCAGTGCTTGCCCCAGGCCAAGTCACTGCTGCCCAGAGAGGATTATAGGCAAAATAGGTTTTTTTCTTTTTGCTTTTTTTTTTTTTTTAGACTTAGTTTTGCTCTTATTGCCCAGGCTGGAGTGCAGTGGCGCAATCTCAGCTCTCTGCAACCGCCACCTCCCAGGTTTAAGCGATTCTCCTGCCTCTGCCTCCCGAGTAGCTGGGATTACAGGCGTCCACCACCACGCATGGCTAATTTTTGTATTTTTAGTACAGACAGGGTTTCACCATGTTGGCCAGGCTGGTCTCAAGCTCCTGACCTCAGGTGATGCACCCACCTCAGCCTCCCAAAGTGCTGGGATTACAGGCATGAGCCACTGCTCCCGGCCAAAATAGAAGTTTTTTGAGCTTAGGCAGATATGTAAGACATGTGTTGTCCAGCACGGAGCCCGAGCTTCTTGCTAAAACCCTAGCAAGTTGTGGGTCCCTGGGACTGCAGCTCATGGGCACAGCAACTCTGCAGCAGCTCCTCCCCTCCCCTCCCCTTCCCTCCCCTCCCCTTCCTTTTCAACTGAGTCTGGCTTCCTTCCCTCCCTCCCTCCCTCCCTTCCTTTCTACCTTCCTGTCTGGCTTTCTCCTCCAGGCTGGAGTGCACAATTTCAGCTCACTGCAACCTCCGCCTCTCGGGTTCAAATGATTCCCAAGCCTCAGCCTCCCAAGTAGCTGAGACTACAGGCATACACCACCACACCTGGCTAATATTTTGTATTTTTTTTTCAGTAGAGATGGTGTTTCACCATGTTGGCCAGGCTGGTCTTGAACTCCTGATCTCAGGTGATCCACCCGCCTCAGCCTCCCAAAGTGCTGGGGGATTGCAGATGTGAGCCACCACGCCTGCCATTTTTTTTTTTTTTTTAGACAGGTCTCACTCTGTCCCCCAGATTGGAGTGCGATCAAGGCTAAGTGCAGCCTTGAATTCCAGGCTCAAGAGACCCTCCTGCCTCCCCAGTAGCTGGGATTACAGGTGCATGCCACCATACCCAGCTAATTAAAATTTTTTTTTTTTTAGAGAAGGGATCTTGCTATGTTGCCCAGGCTGGTCTCCAACTACTGAACTCAAGTGCTCCTCCCACCTCATCCTCCCAAGTAGCTGGGACTACAGGTGCACGCCACCACACCTGGCTAATTTTTGATTTTTTTTTTTTTTTTTTGAGATGGAGTCTCGCTATGTCACCCAGACTGGAGTGCAGTGGTGCGATCTCAGCTCACTATAACCTCCATCTCCTGGGTTCAAGCAATTCTCCTGCCTCAGCCTCTCAAGTAGCTGGGATTACAGGTGCGTGCCACCACGCTTGGCTTAGTTTTGTATTTTTAGTAGAGACGAGGTTGCCCCAGTTGGCAAAGCTGGTCTCGAACTTCTGACCTCAAGTGATCCACCTGCCTCGGCCTCCCGAACTGCTAGGATTACAGACGTGAGCCACCATGCCCAACCACCCCTGGCTGATTTTTAAGTATTTTGTAGATATGGGGGTCTCGTTGTGTTGCCCAAGCTGGTCTTGAACTCCTGACCTCAAGCAATCCGCCCACCTCAGCCTCCCAAAGTGCTGGGATTACTGGCGTGAGCTACCGAGCCTGGCCTGCAGCGGCTTTCATAGCAGGGGCAGGGTGCCTAGACCAGGGTAGAACACAAGCTTCCGCACACCTTCCATCCACATGGCCTGCATGCTGAGTGCAGGGGTTTGTGGGCATTCGAAGGGCACGCTGAACCCACTGGTGGCAGCCACACACATACGCAGGCCTGTGTATGTGCAAGAAAGAGTACACTGGGAGCCACTGGCCAGGTGGGATGCGGTTGTGGGCTCACGATCCTGGTGATGGTGTTGGCATGTCTGTAAACGGCAACCACATGAATTTCTTTTTTTTCTTTTCTTTCTTCTTCTTCTTCTTCTTCTTTTTTTTTTGAGGGCAGTAGCTCGATCATAGCTCACCGCAGCCTCGATCTCCTGGACTCAAGCCATCTTCCCACCTCAGCCTCCCAACTAGCCGGGACTACAGTTGTGCATTACACCTGGCTAAATTAAAACGTATTATTTGTTTATTTATTTTTTTGGTAGAGACAGGCTCTTGCTATGTTGCCCAGGCTAATCTTGAACTCCTGAGCTCAAGTGATCCTCCCACCTCAGCCTTCTAAAACGCTGGGATTATAGGCGTGAGCCAGCGCGTCCAGCCTTACACAAGTTCCTTGATCTGTGCCACGCTTCTCAGAGTACCGAGCACAGCCGCTGAGATCACTTCCATTTTGTGGGTGCAAAAACTGAAACCATAGGTGGTTAGGTGCAGTGTCTAAAGTCTCAGGTTATGCTGTGTACGCTGCATAAAGGTCACGCTGGGAAGGCACATCCGTGGGGCCACATGTGGGCCTAGCCCTGGTGTATTGTGGGTGTGTATGAGCATGGCTGTGGACACATCTATGTGTGAGGGGCCCAAATCGGCTGTAAGACCCCATAGGTGAGGCCACATGCAGTGGCTCACACCTGTAATCCCTGTGCTTTGGGATGCCAGGGCAGGAAGATTGCTTAAGCCCAGGAGGTTGAGGCTGCGGTGAGCCGTGATGGCACCATGACACTCCAGCCTAGGCAACAGAGCAAGACCCCATCTCCAAAAAAAAAAAAAAAAAGGCCGGGTGTGGTGGCTCACACCTATAATCCCAGCACTTTGGGAGGCCAAGGAGGGCGGATCATGAGGTCAGGAGATAGAGATCATCTTGGTTAACACAGTGAAACCTCTTCTCTACTAAAAATACAAAATATTAGCTGGGTGTGGTAGCATGCGCCTTTAGTCCCAGCTACTCAGGAGGCTCAGGCAGGAGAATCGCTTGAACCGGGGGAGGTGGAGGCTGCAGCGAGTCGAGATCGCGCCATTGCACTCCAGCCTGGGGCACAGGAGTGATACTCCGTCTCAAACAAACAACAACCAAAAAAAACTTCACAGGTGAGAACAGCTGTCTGGATGTTCACCTGGTGAGCTGGACAGTCAGCAGCTACAGGCAGGGAAGTGGCAGGGGAGAGGACGCTTACCTGTCATGGCCGTGTAGCCCAGGAAGCATGCGATTTTCTCCTGGCAGAGCTCCTGCTCCTCATAGGTCAGCAGCTGGTAGATGAACTGCCACAGGACCTGCTTGGCAGGGGTGTCCAGCACAGGGTAGACGTCAACGATGAGGGTGTCAATGTTCCTGGGGGAAGGTGCAGGAACGAGAGGCTCAGTACTCACGGGCTTACTATGATGCACAGAGTGGGGGTAGACAAGATGGGACTTCCAAGCCACAGTGTCTGCCCTCATGCTCTATCCCTGCCTTTGAAACACAGAAGTGGGGGCCGGCCACGGTGGCTCACGCCTGTAATCCCAAAACTTTGAGAGGCCGAGGCAGGTGGATCATTTGAGGTCAGGAGTTCGAGACCAGTCCGGCCAACATGGTGAAACCCCGTCACTACTGAAAATACAAAAATTAGCCATGCGTGGTGGTGCACACCTGTAAGCCCAGCTACTCGGGAGGCTGAGGCAGGAGAATTGCTTAGGCCTGGGAAGTGGAGGTTGCAGTGAGCTGAGATCGTGTCACTGCACTCCAGCCTGCGAGACAGAGTGAGACTCTGACTCAAAAAAAAAAAAAAAAAAAAAGAGAGAGAGAAGTGGGCAGGAAGGCAGGCTCCAGGGATAGGGTAGCCAGACTCCAATCTCGGCTCTGCCACTTACCAGCTAAGTGACCTTTCTCAAGTGACTTACCTTCTCTGTGACTCAGTTTCCTCATCTGTAAAATGGGGATAAAAATAGCATCTACCTCATAGAGCTGTCGTGAAGATTAAAACGTATAGAAGAGGCCAGGCATGGTGGCTCATGACTGTAATCCCAGCACTTTGGGAGGCTGAGGTGGCTGGATCACCTCAGATCGGGAGTTCGAGACCAGTCTGGCCAACATAGTGAAACCCCCCTCTCTACTAAAAATACAAAAATTAGCTGGGCGTGGTGGCATGTACCTGTAGTCCCAGCTACTCAGGAGGCTGAGGTAGAAGAATCGCTTAAACTGGGAGGTGGAGGTTGCAGTGAGCTGAGATTGCGCCACCGCACTCCAGCCTGGGTGACAGGGCAAGACTCTGTCTCAAAAACACAAAAAACATATAGAGCAGGCCACGCACGGTGGCTCATGCCTATAATCCCAGCACTTTGGGAGGCTGAGGTGGGTGGATCATGAGCTCAGGAGTTCGAGACCAGCCTGGCCAATGTGGTGAAAACCCCTCTCTACTAACAATAAAAAAATTAGCCAGGCGTGGTGGCACATGCCTGTAGTCCCAGCCACTGGGGAGGCTGAGGCAGGAGAATCGCTTGAACCCGAGAGGCAGAGGTTGCAATGAGCTGAGATCATGCCATTGCACTCCAGCCTGGGCAACAGAGCAAGACCTCGTCTCAAAATAATAAATAAATAAATAAATAAATAAATAAATAAGTAGGAGAACATCTTTTGACCCAGAAGCAGGGAAGAATTTAAAATTTCAAAAGCCAGGCCGGGCGCGGTGGCTCACGCCTGTAATCCCAGCACTTTGGGAGGCCGAGGCAGGCAGATCACGAGGTCAGGAGATCGAGACCATCCTGGTGAACACGGTGAAACCCCGTCTCTACTAAAAATACAAAAAATTAGCCGGGCATGGTGGCGGGCGTCTGTAGTCCCAGCTACTCGGGAGGCTGAGGCAGGAGAATGGCGTAAACCTGGGAGGCGGAGCTTGCAGTGAGCCGAGATCGTGCCACTGCACTCCAGCCTGAGGGACAGAGCGAGGCTCAGTTTCAAAAAAAAAAAAAAAAATTCAAAAGCCAAAACTGTGGGCAGCAAGTCACCCAGGTGCCAAGGCTAGAGACTGAGGGCACAAGCTCTTCCAGTATAATAAAGAAAATATATAGAATAAGAATAATTATACTATAAATAGATTATAGATATGATTATATGTGAATATTATTAATCATTAGTTTATAGCATTACTGTTTATTCCAATATTATAATAATCTTTGTTCTACAATTATAACCTAGGAAAAACCAGGCCATACAGAGATAGGAGCTGAAGGAACACGGTGAGAAGTGATCAAAAGACTAGTGTGGGCCGGGCGCGGTGGCTCAAGCCTGTAATCCCAGCACTTTGGGAGGCCAAGACGGGCGGATCACGAGGTCAGGAGATCAAGACCATCTTGGCTAACATGGTGAAACCCCGTCTCTACTAAAAAATACAAAAAACTAGCCCGGTGCAGTGGCGGGCGCCTGGATTCCCAGCTACTCGGGAGGCTGAGGCAGGAGAATGGTGTAAACCCGGGAGGCGGAGCTTGCAGTGAGCTGAGATCTGGCCACTGCACTCCAGCCTGGGCGACAGAGCGAGACTCCATCTCAAAAAAAAGAAAAAAAAAAAAAGACTAGTGTGAGCCCTTTGTTGCGCCTGGACAGGGCCACTAGAGGGCTCCTTGGTCTAGCGGTAACACCAGTGCCTGGGAAGGCACCCGTTACTTAGCAGACCAGGAAAGGGAGTCTATCTTTCCCGGGAGAGTTAGAGAAGACTCTGCTCCACCACTTCTTGTGGAAGGCCTGCCATCAGTCAGGCCCGCCCCCAGCCATCCAGAGGCCTAATAGTCTCCCTGTGATGCTGTGCTTCAGTGGTCACGCTCCTGGTCCGCTTTCATGTTCTGCCCTGTACACCCAGCTCCACCTCTAGATAGCAGTAGCAGAATTAGTGAAAGTACTAAAGTCTTTAAAATGCATAGAAGAAATAATGACGGCCGGGCGTGGTGGCTCAAGCCTGTAATCCCAGCACTTTGGGAGGCCAAGACGGGCGGATCACGAGGTCAGGAGATTGAGACCATCCTGGCTAACACAGTGAAACCTCGTCTCTACTAAAAAAAATACAAAAAACTAGCCGGGCGAGATGGCAGGTGCCTGTAGTCACAGCTACTCGGGAGGCTGAGGCAGGAGAATGACGTGAACCCAGGAGGCGGAGCTTGCAGTGAGCCCAGATCGTGCCACTGCACTCCAGCCTGAGCGACACAGCAAGACTCCGTCTCAAAAAAAAAAAAAAAAAGAAGAAGAAATAATGACGTAAGTTGTCCCCTCTTTCTCTCCACCTCGGCTACCAAATAGGGAAGGGCCCCCTGTCTGGTGGACACGTGACTCATATGACCTTACCTATCATTGGAGATGGCTCTCACTCCATGCCCTGCCCCTTTGCCTTGTACACAATAAATAACAGCACGGCCAGGCATTCGGGACCACTACTGGTCTCTGCGTTTTGGTGGTAGTAGTCCCCCGGGCCCAGCTGTCTTTTCTTCTATCTCTTTGTCTTGTGTCTTTATTTCTACGATCTCTCGTCTCCGCACACGAAGAGAAAAACACACAGGCCCTGTAGGGCTGGACCCTACACAAAACTATAGGACCAAAAATGTGGCGAGTTTGATTATGCAAAAGCAAGGTTATCTATTCAAGGAAGCCCAACATAGACACATTAATATTAGACACAACAGACCTAATAACAGAAGTAACAAATGGGAGAGAAATTTACAACATGCAAAATCAAGGAGAAATCAGTATCTAAAATATACAAAGGTGTCCAGCTGTCGTGGCTCACACCAGTCATCTCAGCACTTTGGGAGGTTAAGGCAGGGGAATCACCTGAGGTCAGGAGTCCGAGACCAGCCTGGCCAACATGGTGAAACCCCATGTCTACTAAAAGTACAAAAATTAGCCAGGCATGGTGGTGGGCGCCTGTAATCCCAGCTACTTGGGAGGCTGAGGCAGGAGAAACACTTGAACTGCGGAGGCAGAGGTTGCAGTGAGCTGAAATTGCACCACTGGACTCCTGCCTGGGCAACAGAGCAAGACTCTGCCTCAAAATAAATAAATAAATAAAACAAAATATACAAGGGGCTGGGGGCAGTGGCTCATGCCTGTAATTTCAGCACTTTAGGAGGCTAAAATGGGCAAATCACTTGAGCCCAGGAGTTCAAGACCAGTCTGGGCAACATGGCAAAACCCTGACTCTACTAAACAAAACAAAACAAACAAACAAACAAACAAAAATTAGCTAGGCATGGTAGGTGAGCGCCTGTAGTCCCAGCTACCTGGGGGGCAGAGGCACAAGGATCGCTTTAGCCTGGGAGTTCGAGGCTGCAGTGAGCTGTGTTTGTACCACTGCACTCCAGCTTGGGTGACAGAGTGAGACCCTGTCTCAGAAAATAAACAAAATGAAATAAAATAAAATATACAAGAAACTTCATGCCAGTCAACAAGGACAAAAATCCAAGAAAACAAAAATGGACAAAGGGTATGAACAGGTAATTTATAGAGAAAATTCCAGAAAAAGTTCACAAGCATATTAAAAGACTCTTAAAATAATTAGTAATAGAAGGCCGGGTGTGGTGGCTCACACCTGTAATCCCAGCACTTTGAGAGGCCGAGGTGGGCAGATCACGAGGTCAGGAGATTGAGACCATCCTGGCTAACACGGTGAAACCCCGTCTCTACTAAAAATACAAAAAATTAGCTGGGCGTGGTGGCGGGAGCCTGTAGTCCCAGCTACTCGGGAGGCTAAGGCAGGAGAATGGCGTGAACCCGGGAGGCGGAGCTTGCAGTGAGCCAAGATCACGCCACTGCACTCCAGCCTGGGTGACAGAGCGAGACGCTGTCTCTAAATAAATAAATAAATAAATAAATAAATAAAATAGATAGTAATAGAAGAAAACCAAATAAAAATAACAGGATGTCACTTTTATGGCTAAGAAACTAGCACAAATAGGCCAGGCACAGCGGTTCACGCCTGTAATCCCAGCACTTTGGGAGGCCAAAGAGGGCAGATCATGAGGTCAAGAGATCAAACCACCCTGGCCAATATGGTGAAACCCCGTCTCTACTAAAAATACAAAAATTAGCTGGGCGTGGTGGAGAGTGCCTGTAGTCCCAGCTACTTGGGAGGCTGAGGCAGGAGAATTGCTTGAACCTGGGAGGTGGAGGTTGCAGTGAGCCAAGATCACATCACTGTACTCCAGCCAGATGACAGAGTGAGACTCCATCTCAAATAAAAAATAAAAATTAAAAAAAAGAAACTAGCAAAAATAAAAAGTTGGACACCACTGTGATCTAAAGGAATTTGGCTACAGTTATAATCAATGTATGAAATATACACAGAGTAATGTGGACAGAGCTAAACACACAGTAATTGGTGAATAAGTCAGACACAAAACATGATATAAAGCACAATGATTTTTTTTTTCTTTTTTGGAGACAAAGTCTCGTTCTGTCACCCAGGCTGGAGAGCAGTGGCGTGATCTTGGCTCACTGCAACCTCTGCCTCCTGGGTTCAAGTGATTCTCCTGCCTCAGCCTCCCAAGTAGCTGGGACTACAGGTGCCCACCACCATGCCCAGCTAATTTTTTGTATTTCAGTAGAGACGGAGTTTCACCATGTTGCCCAGGATGGTCTCAAACTCCTGAGCTCAGGCAATCTGCCCAACTCAGCCTCCCAAAGTGTTAGGATAACAGGTGTGACCCACTGCACTCGGCCTGTTTTTCTCTTTTTTCTTTTTTGAGACAAGGACTCACTCTGTCACCCAAGATGGAATGCAGTGGCACAATCACTGCTCACTACAGCCTTGAACCCCCGGGCTCAAGCGAACCTCCCGCCTCAGCCTCCCAAGTAACTGGAAGCCAGGCAAGGTGGTGGGCGCCTGTAGTCCCAGCTACTCAGGAGGCTGAGGCAGGAGAATGGCGGGAACCTGGGAGGCGGAGCTTGCAGTGAGCTGAGATTGCGCCACTGCACTCCAGCCCGGGCGACAGAGTGAGACTCCCGTCTCAAAAAAAAAAAAAAAACAAAATTAGCCAGGCATGGTGGCGCATGCCTGTAATCCCAGCTACTTGGGAGGCTGAGGCAGGAGAATCACTTGAACCTGGGAGGTGGAGGTTGCGGTGAGCCGAGACTGCGCCACTGCACTCCAGCCTGGGCAAAAAGAGCGAAAATCCATCTCAAATTCATCTCAAAAAACAAACCAAAAAAACCCCAAAAAAACCTTCAAACAAAACAAAAAGGTATGGACAAGTGACAGGCTTTGCAGAGACCATAATAATGACCCATGGACTGAGGAGTGTGATAAATGCAGCTGGCTGCAGCTGAGGTCCAAAAAGAAAGACAGCAACCCTACCCCGAAGGGCCTGGCCCATGACAAATGCCCACAGGTGGGGCTCTGGTGAAGGTCCCATCAAGAATGCTGCAGGTGAGGCCGGGCGCAGTGGCTCACGCCTGTAATCCCAGCACTTTGGGAGGCCGAGGCGGGCAGATCACGAGGTCAGGAGTTTGAGACCAGCCTGGACAACATGGTGAAACCCCATCTCTAGTAAAAACACAAAAAAATTAGCCAGGCGTGGTGGCGCATGTCTGTAATCCCAGCTACTCAGGAGGCTGAGGCAGGAGAATCGCTTGAACCCAGGAGGTGCAGGTTGCAGTGAGCCGACATTATACCACTGCATTCCAGCTGGGTGATAGAGCGAGACTCCATCTCAAAAAATAAAAAAGAATGTTGTGGGTGGTCCCTGTCTGCCTCACTTCACAGAGAAGGCTGAGACTCACCCAAGGTCACGTGGCTAGGAGGTGTCAAGTCAGAGATTGTTCCAGGGCAGCTCAGTTGCCCACCACCCTGGGACCCCGATACCAGCTGCCACCTTCCTGAGCATCCCCCAGGAGAATGGGACTGAGGAGGCTCAGGCAGGGAGACTAGGATGTGAGTCTAGGTAGGACTTAGGGCCCACCCAGGGCAGGTCCGGCCACCTGTGCTGGAAGAAGCTCTCAAGGGCCCGGCAGACCCCATAGCGCTCAGGAGGCGTGAGCAGGTGCTCCAGCTGCTGGCTGAAGGTCCTCCCTTGGACCCGGATGCTGGACGGCAGGATCTCCGCCACCCACTGCAGGGAGGTGAGCGCCGACGATGGGTTGGGCGAGTCCAGAGAATCCGAGTCTGCTGGGACCACAACCGGGAGAGGCACGAGTGACCCAGAGTCCCCAGGCCAGGTGCAGTCTCCCTGGCTTTTGAGGTCAGTAGACCTCCTGAGCTGGGGTGTGGCTGTCCAGTGCCATGCATGGGAAGGCATGCCTGCTGTGCGACACTGGGGCCAAGGATAGAGGGAGTCAGTCCTGGGAAGGGTCCCTAAAACTATACGCTAGGGTTTTTTGTTTGTTTGTTTAGACAGTGTCTCGCTCTGTTGTCCAGGTGGGAGTACAGTGGCGTGATCTTGGCTCACTGCAACCTCCGCCTCCTGGGTTCAGGTGATTCTCTTGCCTCAGCCCCTCAAGTAGCTGGGACTACAGGCGCGTGCCATCATGCCCAGCTAATTTTGTATTTTTAGTAGAGACAGAGTTGCGCCATGTTGCCCAGGCTGGTCTCAAACTCCTGGCCTCAAGCTATCCTCCCACCTTGGCCTCCCAAAGTGCTAGGATTATAGGCATGAGCCACCGTGCCCAGCCTCACCGGGGTTCTACAGCACCACTTAGGGGGCAGCCCTGGGGAGGCAAGCTGAAGGTTTAGGGGAAGAGCTGAGTCCTCTGCACTGTGAATCTCACACATAGCAGCCCAGGCAGTGTCTCTGTGGGCCAAGGAAGCCAAGTGTCCATGGGGGTCTCACCACTGGCAAATGGGACGAGCCCTTCCTCCACCACCAGCGTAGGCATGGCACCACTGCCCTGCAGCATGGACACCACCTTGTCGTGGGAGCAGTTCCTGCCAAGTAGAGATGGCCCAGGAGGGCCTGACTGGGGTGAGCCCTCTCCACGGCCACCAGCCAGACCTCCCTGTCCTGCCCACAGAGGCCACACAGCAAGACCACCTCTGTGTGACTCTGTGTCCCCAGCATGGAGCTGGAATATTTTCTGGTTGGAAGGATGAACTGAGGTCCTGGCTAGAGTTGGAGACTGGCGAGGAGGAGTGTTAGATTCAAGAGTTCCCACTGGAAAAGGGACAGACCTTGGGGACCAGCTGGTGAGAGGAGATTGTGACCATGGCCTGCGTGCCCCAAAAGGCAGGAGTCTTGCAGGGGGTGGGGGCAGTTCATCACCAACCTCTGGTGTCCCCAATAGCCTCTGACCTCATGTCCAGTCCATTGAGGAAGAGGATCCGGTCACCTGACTTGAGGGCAGCATTGTCAGCTGGGCTCCCTGGAAGCAAGAAGAGAGGGTGTGCCGGTCAGCGGCAGGTTACCACTTTGAGAGCAGAATGCTATCCTGTTTTCGGCCGGGCGCGGTGGCTCACGCCTGTAATCCCAGCACTTTGGGAGGCCGAGGTGGGTGGATCACAAGGTCAGGAGATCGAGACCATCCTGGCTAACACGGTGAAACCCTGTCTCTACTAAAAATGCAAAAAATTAGCCGGGCATGGCGGCAGGCGCCTGTAGTCCCAGCTACTTGGGAGGCTGAGGCAGGAGAATGGCGTGAACCCTGGAGGCGGAGCTTGCAGTGAGCCGAGATCACGCCACTGCACTTCAGCCTGGGCGACAGAGTGAGACTCCGTCTCAAAAAAAAAAAAGAATGCTATCCTGTTTTACAGGCGAGAAATGGAGACTCAGAGACCCATAACTGGCCGGGAATGGTGGCTCACACCTGTAATCCCAGCACTTTGGGAGGCCAAGGCAGGAGGATCACTTAAGGTCAGGAGTTCGAGACCAGCNATATTTTTTTTTTTGAGATGGAGTCTCGCTCTGTTGCCCAGGCTGGACTGCAGTGGCACGATCTCCGCTTACTGCAAGCTCCGCCTCCCGGGGGTCAAGCCATTCTCCTGCTTCAGCCTCCCTGAGTAGCTGGGACTACAGGCGCCCGCCACCACGCCCGACTAATTTTTTGTATTTTTAGTAGAGACGAGGTTTCACCGTGTTAGCCAAGATGGTCTTGATCTCCTGACCTCGTGATCTGCCCACCTCGGCCTCCCAAAGTGCTGGGATTACAGGCGTGAGCCACCGCGTCCAGCCTTCTGTATATATTTTTAAAATTTTAGAGACAGGGTCTTGCTGCAGTGCAGAGGTGTGATCACAGAGCCACTGCAGCCTTAACCTCCTAGGCTTCAAGCAATCTTCCCACCTCAGCCTCTGAGTAGCTGGGACCATAGGCACCCACCACCACTCCAGGCTAATTTTTTTTTTTTTTTTTGATGGAGTCTCGCTCTATCACCCAGGCTGGAGTGCAATGGCATGATCTCTCGGCTCACTGCAACCTCTGCCTCCTGGGTTCAAGCTATTCTCCCACCTCAGCCTCCTGAATAAGTGAGACTATAGCCACCACGCCTGGCTAATTTGTGTGTGTGTGTGTGTGTGTGTGTGTGTGTTTAGTAGAGACGAGGTTTCACCATATTGCCTAGGCTGGTCTTAAACTACTGAGCTCAAGTGATTCGCCACCTTGGCCTCCCAAAGTGCTGGGATTACAGGTATAAGCTACCGTGCCCGACCACCTAATTTTTGTATATTTTGTAGAGACAAAGTTTTACCATGTTGCCCAGGCTCGTCTCAAACTCCTGGCCTCAAATGATCCTCCTGCCTCAGTCTCCCAAAGCGCTGGGATTACAAACATGAGCCACCACGCCTCTTTCTGCCTCTTTTATGAGTCATCATTCTAAATGTAATTTGGAAGATAGGGAAAATATCAATGGCTAAATAAAATATACTCTCACATTGCGAGAAGTTCTACCTGGGGGAGGTGGAAACTGTCCAGAGAAGAGGGGGAACAATTAGAGAAGACTTCCTGGGAGAGGCGAGATGGGAGAAGTCCTTTCCCTGGACTCAAGAGGAGGAGAGAGTGATGGTGGTGGCGAATCCAATCTGGCATGCCTGGAATGGCGGGATAGCTAGAGAAGTTGTCGCAGGGGATCAAAGAGCACTGGGCCCAGGAGTCAGGAGATCCCAGTTTCTGGTCCTTAATTTACCAGAGCCTCTCCAGGCCTCAGTTTCTCCATCTGTAAAAGCATCCATCTAAACATCCATTTGGCTTCCTATGACAGGAAAGGCATGGGACCACTAGCTTGAAGGTTTGGTTGGGAAGAACAGCAGACCTGGATTTTTTTTTTTTCTTTTCTTTTCTTTTCTTGAGACAGGGTCTTGCTCTGTCACCCAGGCTGGAATGCAGTGGCACGATCACAGCTCACTGCAGCCTCGAACTTCTGGGCTGGGACTACAGGCATGTGCCTCACTATTGCCCAGACTGGTCTCAAACTCCTGGGCTCAAGTGATCTTCCTGCCTCGGCCTCCCAAAGTGCTGGGACTACAAGTGTGAGCCGCTGCACCTGGCCACACCTGGATTCTAACAAGGCCCTGGGCCAGGTATCTCTGGCTACCCATGTGGGAGAGACTGAGAGATGGGGATGGTGGTGGTGGCATGCTTGGAGCAGCCACATCCACAGAGGAGAGATGAATCACTTCTAGAGGAAATTCTCTAGAGAGTAGCTTTGGACCTTTTGCTTACAATACAGTGTCAACAATTTAGTGATGCCCAAATCGGGGAAGAACCCGAACATGCCACTTATCAGGATTAAGTCTCAGAACAGCCTGAAGCCTGTGAGCATGATGCACTGACACTGAAGTGCTCTTCCAGGGCTGGGACTACAGACCTCAGTTTGCCCATCTGTCAAAGCTTCCATCTAAGCATCCATTTGGCTTCCTATGACAGGAAAGGCATGGGATCAGTTCCGGACTGGGACTACAGGATCAGACAATGCTCAGCTCACAGATCCATACACTGGAGATATGCTGACACGCAGAGTGTGGAAAGAATGCACTGGCATGGCCACCAATGGGGATGTGTAACCAGGAGCATTATACTTAGGTGCCGGGAGGGGACGGATGCAGGACCGAGCAGGTGACCCAGTTCTGAGCAGATAGTTCAGGGAGGGAGAATTCAATTTAGTTCTAGGAGACACCTCTGCCCTACAAACACCTTCCACAATAAATATGAGCACACGCACCCCTGCCCCACTGGAGGGGCAGGAAGAAAGGGATTCTTGCACTGGGGACGTTCTGCCTTCTTCAAGATGCCATGGTTGGGCATGGTGGCTCATGCCTGTAATCCCAACATTTAGGAGGCTGAGGCAGGAGGATCCCTTGAGCCCAGGAGTTCGAGGCTGCAGTGGGCCATGATCATGCCACTGCACTCCAGCCTGGGTAACAGAGAAAGACCTCATCTCTTTTTTTTTTGTTTTTTCTTTTTTTTTTTTTTTTTTTGAGATGGAGTCTTACACTGTCGCCCAGGCTGCAGTGCAGTGGCGCGATCTCCACTCACTGCAAGTTCCGCCTCCTGAGTTCACACCATTCTCCTGCCTCAGCCTCCCTGAGTAGCTGGAACTACAGGTGCCCGCCACCACACCCGGCTAATATTTTTTCTGTATTTTTGGTAGGGATGGGGTTTCCCCTTGTTAGCGAGGATGGTCTTGATCTCCGACCTTGTGATCCGCCCTCCTTGGCCTTCCAAAATGCTGGGATTACAGGCGTGAGCCACCATGCCTGGCCGACCTCATCTCTTTAAAATAAAATAAAATAGGCCGAGTGTGGTGGCTCAGGCCTGTAATTCCAAAACTTTAGGAGGCCAAGACGAGCGGATCACCTGAGGCCAGGAGTTCAAGATCAGCCTGGCCAACATGGCGAAGCCCCATCTCTACTAAAAATATCAAAAAATTAGCCGGGTGTGGTGGCAGGCACCTGTAATCCCAGCTACTCAGGAGGCTGAGGCAGGAGAATCGCTTGAACCTGGGAGGCAGAGGCTGCAGTGGGCTATCGTGCCATCGCACTCTAGCTTGGGCAACGAGAGCAAAACTCTGCTCAAAAATTTTAATTTAATTTAATTTAAGAAATAGGCTAGGCCGGGCGCGGTGGCTCAAGCCTGTAATCCCAGCACTTTGGGAGGCTGAGGCGGGTGGATCACGAGGTCAGGAGATCGAGACCATCCTGGCTAACATGGTGAAACCCCGTCTCTACTAAAAATACAAAAAAACTAGCCGGGCGTGGTGGCGGGCGCCTGTAGTCCCAGCTACTCGGAGGCTGAGGCGGGAGAATGGCGTGAACCCGGGAGGCAGAGCTTGCAGTGAGCCGAGATCGCGCCACTGCACTCCAGCCTGGGCGACACAGCGAGACTCCGTCTCAAAAAAAAAA
>NC_037670.1:16002014-16012173 GCF_003255815.1 Theropithecus gelada
AAAAAAAAAAAAAAAAAAAAAAAAAAAAAAGAAATAGGCCAGGTATGATGGCTCATGCCTATACTCCCAGCACTTTGGGAGGCCAAGGCGGGAGGATTACTTGAGTTTATGAGTTCAAGACCAACCTGGGCAATATGGCAAAACCCCATCTCTATCAGAAATACAAAAAATTAGCTAGGCATGGTGGCATGCACCTGTGGTCCCAGCTACTCTGGAGGCTGAGGTGGGAGGATCACTTGAGCCTGGGAGATGGAGGCTGCAGTGAGCCAAGATTGCACCACTGCACTCCAGCCTGGGTGACAGAGCGACACCCTATCTCATTAAAATAAAACAAAATAAGTAAAATAAAATAAAAAGATGCCATGATTCAGGAACAAGAAGGGGTAGGCGGGGTGGGAGGAGAGCAAAGTCCAGATTGCAGGGGGTGGTGGTAGAGGCCCTGAGGCCCTTTTGGCTCTCTGAGTCTGGCCCACCAGGCAAGAACCCAGTTCAGCGCGGGCACTCCAAGCAGCTGGTGTTGCTGGGGGCACAGCCTGGGTAGGCACCAGCTCAGTCCTGGCTGCCCCGAAGTCCTGGACAGTGTCCCCCAGCTCTCTCTGTGGCCACAGGAAAGGTCTGGATGCAGAACCTGGTTCTCTTGGCTGGGGGTAATGCTGAATTTAGAGGGGCAGGGGTGGGGTGCCCCAACTCAGGCAGAAGGCTCTGGCCTCAAGCATCTTAGGTAGGAATGGAATTCAGATCTGCTGGCTCTGGGACACTCTGGGGACACCGTCTACACAAGGATGGTACCTGGCGGGGAGGGATTGCTGAGCAGGAGCCTGCATGGGGTACAATGACCCGGGAGAGCCACCACGGGGTCCTTCACCCCATCCTGGGCCTTAGGGACTCTTAGGGCAACCGGCCCACCCCTCACCAGGCAGGACAGACTCGATCCAGACAGGCCCGTGGCCGCGAAGTGTGAAGCCGAAGCTCTTGTTGCCTTTGTAGACTCGGACAGTCCTGGGAAGAAAAAGAAGGGGCGAGCAGCGTGATGGAGAGGGGGTCCTAGGGCGCAGAGGTTGGAGATGTCCCGTGTCCCTCTCCCCTTAACCTCTCCGGCCCGCTCTGCAACCCAGCTGACGAGCCCCGCCCCTGCGCCCTCTCCCCGGGTCTCGGTCCCGAGCCCACCGGCAGGGAAGCGCCAGCGGCCAGTGCCTGTGAACCCCGCGTACCTGCGCGCGCCCCCGGGGCCGGCGAGGCCGCCCACCAGCAAAGAGGCTCTGCGCGGGGGCGGCTCATCCGGGCGGCGCGGCGCGGCGCTGGCGCGCGTGGATACCAGGAGGCGCTCGGGCCGCTCCTCGCTGCGGCTCCGGCGCAGTCGTTGCGCGCCCTGGGCCCGGCGGGCGCGGCACAGCTTGCCCAGGAGGCCCTGTGACACCACTTCGTCGAAGCGCGCCCGGTGCTTCTTGGGGATGAAGATCCTGCCGGCAAGGACGGCGGAGTCGGGGCGCGTTCCCGGACCCTGGATCTCTGCAAACCGCGGTCCGAAGGCGCGTCCTCGCGGGCGCCGCCCTGGGCTCTCCCGCCTCTTCCCAGGAGCGGCGGAGGGTTGGGGGGATCAGCAGCCGGTGGCAACCCAGTCTCCCCTAGGTGCTCGGATTTGCGCCCCCAGCTAGGACGTGGCGTCCTGCTCGCTCCACCTCGGGAATGGCGCGTTCGGACCGTCCTCCATGACTCTGGCCACTGCAGGGCCTGAGCCCCTCCAAGCTAGTCCACGCACCCGTTCCTCCTCCTGCCTCTGTCCTCCTTCTCTGGCCTCTTCCCTGACTCCCTCTGCACCCACCAGGCCAAGCCCCAAGTCAGGGATCCCCACCACCCACTGTCTCCCACCTGGTCTCTAGGTGGCTCTGCGGGAGGAAACTGGAACCTACAAGCCGCTCACCACGCCTCCAGTCTTCCTGCTTGCTTCTCTGGCCAGTCCTATCTGCAGCTGCCCACTCAGATACCTGCCAGGAACCGCTTCTGCCGCCTTCAGTCCTATCTCTAAGCTCTTGCCCAGGCTCTTGCCCCAGCCTGGTCCACTCCTTTGCTTCCTTAGCTGAATGAGGCTCCATAATCAACACTGGCCTCCTTCCAACTTAATCCTACATGTATGCAGGGAGCCCCTGCTCTCTGTGCCAGCCAGGAACTGGGGTTCAAAGCTGAAGGGACTGTGGCTCCCACTCTCAAAGTAGTTACCTTGGAAGTAAGAGGCAGGGGGAAGGCCCCGGGGTCTCTGCTGTGGGGCTAGAAACTCCCTTTCTTTCTCTGTCTCTCTCTGTTTTTTTCTCTTTTGAGGCAGGGTCTTGCTCTGTCTCCCAGGCTATAGTACAGTGGCACGATCATAGCTCGATCATAGCTCACTGTAACCTGGAACTCCTGGTCTCAAGGGATCCTCCTGCCTCAGCCTCCCTTGTAGCTAGGACTACAGGCACATGCCACCAGGCTAATTTTTTTTTTTTTTTCAGACAGAGTCTTGCTCTGTCACCCAGGCTGGAGTGCAATGGTGAGATCTCGGCTCACTGGAACCTCCACCTCCCTGGTTCAAGCAATTCTTCCACCTCAGTCTCCCGAGTAGCTGGGATTATGGGTGCACGCCACCATGCCCGGCTAATTTTTGTGTTTTCAGTAAAGATGGGGGTTTCACCATGTTGGCCAGGCTGGTCTTGAACTCCTGACCTCAGGTGATCTGCCCGCCTCGGCCTCCCAAAGTCCTGGGATTACAGACGTGAGCCACCATGCCTGGCATTTTTTTCTTTTTAATTTTTTTGTAGAGTTGAGGCTCTGTGTTGCCCAGGCTGGTCTCAAACTCCTGGGATCAAGTGATACTCCCACCTCCGCTTCTCAAAGTGCTGGGATTACAGGGCTGAGCTACAACACCCAGCCTTGGAAGCTTTCTGAGGGTTAAGCCTATAGTTCAATCCTGAGCCACAGTGACTGACCAGGGCTCAGCACACGGGAGAGACTCAGTCAACAGAAGGTCCACCAGCAGCCTAACCCCATCTCTGAGTAATGGCAGCAGTTAACATCCTGATGGACTCTGCGGTCTGTGGCAGAGGATTCTGAGGCACAGAGAGGACTCGTAGCTCTCCATGGTTACATAGCTGGCATCAGAGCCCAGACTTCAGCACTCAGCACTGTGGCAGGACCTCTAATGAGAGCCCCTGAAGGTCTGGTGACCTGTGAGGCCTCCCTGGCTGCATCCCAAGGCTCCATTCCCTCTTCCTTGTACCAGGCGCCAGGGCCAAGGGCAAGATGAGGGGGAGAAGGGAGAAGGGATCAATGGCCTTGCTGCTGAAATACAAACCCCATCTGCGGTGTCCAGCGGCCCTCACACTTCCCTCCACCTCTGTGGGTAGGAGTAATTAGGCCAGCCAGGCAAAAGAAGTTGTCTGGTGGGAGGAAGTGGGTGTGGATTCTCAGGGAGGAGGCTCTGTCCCTGCAGTGAGCTCTGCTCCAGGTCTGGATAGTCCGGGGGATAATCAGGAGCCAGGATGAATGTCCTGATCACTTCTGCCCGGTGCCCGTTCCCATCCACCTGCAATGTTTCCTGCAAATCCGGAAACTCAGCCTCACCCCCCAGATGGTCACTTAAGGTCTCCGGAACCTGACCCCTCCATCTGCCTGGCCTGGACATTCCCTAGCGCCTCCCAGACCTCAAGTCTCACGTCCAGGCAAAGGAGAAAAGAAACACACCTGAGACTGTCCATCACATTACGGCTCCAGCCACAGACTCTGAAAACATCACCCCATGCACCCGACTCCTGAGTCCAACCTGGGCAGGAGTCAAGAGGACATCACAGCTCTACCTTCCAGCAGCAACTAGAAAAGGCCCTGTTGTCCGGGCGCGGTGGCTCAAGCCTGTAATCCTAGCACTTTGGGAGGCCGAGGCGGGCAGATTACCTGAGGTCAGGAGTTCGAGACCAGCCTGGCCAATGTCATGAAATCCCGTCTCTACTAAAAATACAAAACTTAGCCGGGCATGGTGGCGCACTCCTGTAATCCCAGCTACTCAGGAGGCTGAGGCACAAGAATTGCTTGAACCCGGGGGACAGAGGTTGCAGTGAGCCCAGATTGCACCACTGCACTCCAGCCTGGGCAACAGAGTGAGACTCCATCTCAAAAAAAAAAGGAAAAGGCCCTGTCCCCCAGGTGGGAACCTGGCTTTCACGAACTGCACAGATGGAAGAAGGCCGGGCGGCCCTTTCCTTACTTGGTGTTTTTGGGGCTGAGACAGAGGCCAAGGCTGCCTGGTGAGCCAGACATCCAACCTGGCTCCTGCTGGTCCTCCATGCAGCTCAGTCTGGCCCAGAGTCCCCAGCCCTGGGTCTGCCCTAAATCAACTGACCCAGCAGAGCCAGGAGCAGGGGGGCCACGGCGAATATTGCCACCAGTCACTACCCCTCTGACTGGCAGTCCAGCAATCACTGTCCCTGCTATGCCAACAGGCCTCTCTCAGGCCACAGGACTCTTCCTGGGGGTCACGCAATGACCTTGCACCCCAGGTCAGTTCTGTTCTCTCTGCCAGAGTCAGGTCTAAATCCAACTCCAAGTTCCTACTCCGCCCCCTTGTAGGGTCCTCTCTCTCCATTTCCTGTCCCCTTCCCACCCAGCTTTCTCTCTCTCTCTTTTTTTTTTTTTTTTTTGAGATGGAGTCTCGGAGTCTCACTCTGTTGCCCAGGCTGGAGTGCAGTGGTATGATCTCCGCTCACTGCAAGCTCCACCTCCCAGATTCACGCCATTCTCCTGCCTCAGCCTCCCAAGTAGCTGGGACTACAGGCGCGTGCCTCCACACCCGGCTAATTTTTTGTATTTTTAGAAGAGACGGGGTTTCACTGTTTTAGCCAGGATGGTCTCGATCTCCTGACCTCGTAATCCACCCGCCTCAGCCTCTCAAAGTGCTGGGATTACAGGCGTGAGCCACTGCGCCTGGCCTTTTTGTTGTTGTTGTTTGAGAGAGACTCTCTGTCACCCAGGATGGAGTACAGTGGTACAATCTTGGCTCACTGCAACCTCCGCCTCCCAGGTTCAAGCGATTCTTCTGCCTCAGCCTCTTGAGTATCTGGGGCTACAGGCATGCACCACCACACCCGGCTGTTTTTTGTATTTTTAGTAGAGAAGCGGTTTCACCATGTTGGTCAGGCTGGTCTCGAACTCCTGACCTCAAAAGATCCGCCCCCCCCCACCCTCGGCCTCCCAAAGTGCTGGGATTACAGGCGTGAGCCACCGCGCCTGGCCGTCTCACCCAGCTTTCTCTATCTCACCTTTGATTATTAGCCAGCGAAATGGTGGCAAGGGGACAAGGGTGCCCTGGTTACCTATAGGGAGCACGGCAGTGGGGAGGTCGTGCCCCCCAAACTCAGGATGAGATGACCCCGATTTTCACAAGAGCACCCAACCTCAGTCTCGGCCCTCTGTCCTGTCCCCTCGACCAGCCCAGTTGTAGGAAGGAAAGTGGTCTTTCAATCCCAGCCTTTTGTCCCAACACCGACTCTTTAGGGCTGCGCACGGGTTCTGAGCGCCCAACGCTTAGACCTCGCCGCCCCTGTACCCACCCAGTTTATTTCCAAACTCCCTGGGCCTCGGGCTCCGCCCAGGCTCGGAGGGTGCCCACCCAGGGCAGGGAAGCCCCTCCACACTCCAGCCCCACCCCCTTTCAAACCAGCCCGAAGCGGATCCGTGGCGCACTGGGCGCACGGTTCCCGGAGGCGCCGGACGCGATGGGGGAATCTACCGAAAGTGCCGAGAGAAGCCCTGGTCCTTCCCCATCTGGAGCCGGGGATCGCGGCGCGGCAGGTGCCGAAGGGCAGGGGGTAGCCGAGCCCGGGAGTGGAGCGAGCGCGCCGCGACTCCACGCACCTCTGCCCGGCGAGCGCTCACGGCCCCTCCCGAGCGGTACGGGCCCGCAGCCCCGCCCCGCCCCCTCTTGGTGGCCCCGCCCCCTCTTGGTGGCCCCGCCCCCTCCCGGTGGCCCCGCCTCTCCCCTGCTGGGACCCTTTGGTCGTTCTGGGGTGCAGCGGAAACTGGGGGCGGTTTGAAGCCGCCACGCTCACTCCCCTTGGCTCTCTCCATTATTCCCTCCCCAGGATCCTCGCCTGCGTTCTCTCCAGCCACTGCGCCCCGAAACCCCCACAGTGGCGAGTCCCTGCAGTTTAGAGGAAGCCCCGACGGCATTTGGTAGAGCATGCAGTGTTTTCCGGAGGGAATGGCCTTTTTGCTGGACTCCAGGGCTCAGCAGGAGTCGCCCAGCTAGAAGAAGCCCTCTCTATCTTCTCCGGGGCCGGGGAGGGACCCACCTCAGCCTCCGGAGTAGCTAGGACTACAGGCATGTACTACCATGTCTGGCTAATTCTCGGCTGTGACCGAGAAGAGGCTGGATAGGGAGACTTTGAACGCCGTGGTCAGCAGCTGAGACCCCACTCTGGGAACAGGAGGGAGCCGTGGGCGGGTTTCAGGGTTCAAGGAGAGGTGGAAGGAATCCAAATGTTTTGGCACACCAGGAGAGGGGTGATGCTGGGAGGTGACCCAGAGCGGGGTGTTGGGGTGGGACAAGAAGCTGGATTCCAAAACACAGAGGAGGTGGAGTGTCTGAGGCCCGAGGAGTGCGAGTGAGGACAGGGCGCCCAGGCTGTGACAATCCCCAGGTGAGTGGGGAGGGATCGAGTAGAGGGCCTCCCTGAGCTGTGCATCCTGCCCTGCCAAGAGAGAAGAGGGGAGGAACGTTAAAGGAGAGGAGAGGAAGGCGACAGGAAAGGAGGTCTGGACTCTTCCCTGGGGGCTCTGGGCCTGCCATCCCCTGAACGGCAGCAGGAGGGGACTCCAGCATGCCTGCTTGTGTTGTCATGTCTCAAGGAGTCCCCACTGCCACTGGAGAGGCGCAGAATCAGGCCTGATGAACAAATGATAGAGTTGGGGTAACCAGTTCAAGGCACATCCTGGGGAGGGGCTCTTCAGGGGCACCCCCAACCAGGAACATCAGCATGAGGCCCTCGCCAAAGACAGGCTGGAACAGCAGAGGCGGGATGCCCTGGGCCTTTCCCTCTGTCTCAGAGGGACAGCTCCCATGGGGCAGCCCGTGGGTACCTGTGGGTCCGATCATCGGTCTTTAGTACTGCCCCCACACTTTTCTCCAACCCACCACAGCCCCCCATTCTTGGCCCCAGCAGGACCAACACCTTGAAGTAACCTCCCGTGGCTGTACTTCTTCCTGGAAGCAGCCAGAAACAAGAGCCAGTGCCCACTCATGCCGTGCCCTTTCCAAGCCCTGTCCTCAGTTCTGCGAGGGAGAGAAGCAGCTGACAAGCCTCCAAGCCAGCACAGCTCCCTGACGTTTGTGGGGCTCCAGCCATCCCATTATGATTGGAGCCATTCCTGGTTGTATTGTGCCAGCTGCAGTGGCCCAGAATCCAGAACCAGGCATGGCCAAAGGCTCTGAAAACCGTCCACCGTGCTGTGGGCACAGGAGATGCAACCCGGGAGCAGATGCCCAGGGTCGAATCCAGGCACACTACCTCAGGGCCAGGTCTCCGTGGGCACCGTGGGGCCAGCTGCTCATGCCTGTGGCCAGGTGACCCAGGGCAGCATGAGGTGGTCACCCAGTCACCAAGTGATCACCAGGGGACAGGCAACAGCCGGACTTCCCTGAAGTGTCTACTCCAGCAGAAGGCACTGCCTAAGATTCCTCCAGAGCTGTACTTCTCAACCAGTCGTGATTTTGTCCACCCAGGGGGTATTTGGCAGTCACTTGGCATTTTGTTTGTTACAAAATGACAACTGACAGGGGGTTGTGCTACTGGCTTCTAGAGGGTAGAGGCCTGGGATGCTGGTAAACATCCTATAATGTGCAGGACAGCCCCTGACAACAGAGAAATATCAGCTCCCAAATGTCAGCAGTGCCCTACTTGAGACACCTGCTGTTGGGGAAAAAAGAGCTTCCCTAAGAGAAGCCAATACTAATTGAGCACATATTTTATGCCTGGTGCTTCCATCTACACGTCTTATAGAATTCCCCCAATATCTCTCTTATTTATTTATTTATTTATGTATTTATTTTTTTGAGACGGAGTCTTGCTCTGTCGCCCAGGCTGGAGTGCAGTGGCTGGATCTCAGCTCACTGCAAGCTCCGCCTCCCGGGTTTACGCCATTCTCCTGACTCAGCCTCCTGGGACTACAGGCGCCCGCCACCTTGCCCGGCTAGTTGTTTTTTTTTTTTGTATTTTTTTAGTAGAGACGGGGTTTCACTGGGTTAGCCAGGATGGTCTCGATCTCCTGACCTCGTGATCTGCCCGTCTCGGCCTCCCAAAGGGCTGGGATTACAGGCTTGAGCCACCGCGCCCGGCCTCTCTTATTTATTTTTAGAGACAGAGTCTTGCTCTGTCACCCAGGCTGGAGTGCAGTGGCATGATCATGAATGACTGCAGCCTCAAATTCCTGGGCTCAAGTGATCCTCCCACCTCAGCCTCCCAAGTAGTTAGGACTACAGGCATGTACCACCATGCCTGGCTAATTTTTAAATTTTTTTTTGTAGAGATAGGGTCTCGCTCTGTTGCGCAGCCTGGTCTTCAACTGCTGGCCTTAAGCAATCCTTCCGCTTCAGCCTCCAAAATTGCGGGGATTACAGGCAGGCACCACTGCTCCCAGCTCATTTTTAAACTTTTTTTTTTTTAAGAGATGGGGTCTTGCTATGTTGTCTAGACTGGCCTTAAGCTCCTGGGCTCCGGTGATCCTCCTACCTCAGCCTCCCAAAATGCTGGGATTACAGGTGTGAACCACCAAACCCAGCTAAATTTTTTATTTGTATTTTTTGTAGAGATAGGGTTTCACTATGCTGCCCAGACTGGTCTTGAACTCTGGCCTTAAGCAACCCTCCTGCCTCAGCCTCCCAAAATGCTGGGCTTACAGGCATGAACCACTGCGCCCAGCCCCAATAACTCTATATTATGGTGTTTGTGACACTTGGCAGTGAAGCAGAAGAGGGTGACGGGGTGCAGATGGTCCCTCACATGCCACCCTTAGATTTTCAACTCACCTCTTTCCTGCTTTCAGTTGGCTGAGTTCATTTACATGGTTTCCTACCAAGAACCCTGCTGGGAACACCCAGAAACTACCAACCCCATTTTACAGACAAACTGTGGATGTCAGTGAACCTGCTTGAGGTTGCACTGCCAGTGAGTGAACCTGTATTCAAGCCGGGTCTGTCCGGATTCCGAATCCCAGCTTCTACCATGACCTGCCCCCGACCTGACACCCCTGTTCCCCCCACCCCACCACCCATATTTCCTGAAACACTAGTGGACTGCAAAGCTGACTCTGCTTTCCTGTTCCCTCCTGGCCACGTCACGATTTCCAAACTGCCTGGCCTGTCCTAATTAGAAAGCCATTTTCTCACTTCATCAGATCGGGATCCCTTTGGGGACAGACCCAAATTAGCCTCCCAGTCGCAGGATTAACTGTTGTGGTGAAGGAAGAGGAAACCTCCTGCTTACATGGTGACCACAGACCCATCTCACCCTTTACAGCAGCAGTGCTGTCCAAGGGAATGTCTTGTGATGATGGACAAGGTCTACATCCGCCTGGTCCTGTACAGTAGCCGCTAGCCATATGTCACTGTCACTGTTGTGTGCTTGGAATGTGGCTAGTGAGACTGAGAAGCTGAACTTTATATTTTATCAAATATTAATTACATTTAACGTGTTTTTTTTTTTTTTGGAACAGAGTCTGGCTCTATCACCCAGGCTGGAGGCTGGAGTGCAGTGGCTTGATCTCAGCTCACTGCAACCTCCACCTCCCGGGTTCAAGCAATTCTCCTGCTTCAGCCTCCCAAATAGCTGGGATTACAGGCACCTGCCATCATGCCCAGCAAATTCTTTTTTTTCTGTCGCCCAGGCTGGAGTGCAGTGGCCAGATCTCAGCTCACTGCAAGCTCCGCCTCCCGGGTTTAGGCCATTCTCCTGCCCCAGCCTACCCAGTAGCTGGGACTACAGGCGCCCGCCACCTCGCCCGGATAGTTTTTTTTTGTATTTTTTAGCAGAGACGGGGTTTCACCATGTTAACCAGGATGGTCTCGATGTCTTGAGCTTGTGATCTGCCCATCTCGGCCTCCCAAAGTGCTGGGATTACAGGCTTGAGCCACCGCGCCCGG
>NC_037670.1:16012214-16028236 GCF_003255815.1 Theropithecus gelada
CGGCCCTTTTTTTTTTTTTTTTTTTTTTTTTTTGAGACAGAGTTTCACTCCTGTTGCCCAGGCTGGAGTGCAATGGCATGATCTTGGCTCACTGCAATCTCCGCCTCCCATGTTCAAGCAATTCTCCTGCCTCAGCCTCCCGAGTAGCTGGGATTACAGGCATGTGCCACCACACCCAGCTAATTTTGTATTTTCAGTAGAGACGGGATTTCTCCATGTTGGTCAGGCTGGTCTCAAACTCCCAACCTTAGGTGATCTGCCCGCCTCAGCCTCCCAAATTGCTGGGATTACAGGTGTGAGCCACCGCGCCGGGCCCTGCCCAGCTAATTGTTGTATTTTTAGTAGAGACGGGGTTTCACTATGTTGGCCAGGCTGGTCTCAAATTCCTGACCTCAGGTGATCCACCCGCCTCGGCCTCCTAAAGTGCTGGAATTACAGGCATAAGCCACCATGCCCAGCCACATTTAACTTTAAATAACCATATGTGGCTAGTGGCTAGTGTGCCAGATGGCCCAGCTTCATGGTGTCACTGGTCCCTTCTACTTCTCCCTAAGCCTTCCATGTTGGCCACTGGGATCACCCTTTAGTGAGGCCACACCTCTCTGATTTGGGTGGGTCCTGGCCTCCTTGCAGAGCTTTGACACACACACATGTGTATATTTTTTTGCCTACCACCCTTTGGCTATTCAACCTCTCACTTAAATCTTACCTCTTGGTGGGGCACAGTGGCTCACACCTGTAATCCCAGAACTTTGGGAGGCTGAGATGGGAGGATCTCTTGAGGCCAGGCCAGCCTGGGCAAGATAGTGAGACCCTGTCTTTATTTATAAATTCTTAAAAAAATTAAACCTTGTCTCTCCTCAGTGTGGGGTCCTAGGGCCCAAGTGGTGGCTCTCTGTGGTCCCCTCTACTCCCTGTTGGTTGGTTCACAGCTGGGGACTGTTGGATGCCATAGGCCAGGGTGGCACTGCCCTCTGCTCTGTGGCTAGCACCTGGCCTATCTGAACTCTCCTTGGGGACCGTCCTCCCACATCCACAGGAGGCACCACCAGACTCCACCAGTCACTAAGCCACAGCACCGCCACCTCCTGCTGCCTCCTCCAAGAAGCCTGCCCTGGTTGCTCTGTGCTGAGTTAGCCATCAACTGGCACCCAACCGTGGGAATCACAGCTGCGTCTGTGGCTCCTTCATGCCCCCTCTGACCTCTCTCCAGATGGGGCTGCCCAGAGATTGCTGCCACCCTAGAGGCCAGCACACTGTGGGGCCATGGGTGACAGGCCAGCCCTGGGGAGGGGGTTGTTGGGAAGTGGGGGTTTGAAGAGGTGGAGGGTGGCTGAAGCCCTACTGCCAGGGTAATATTCTCCTTGCAAAGCCCAGCTGGGCGCCGCCCCTTCCTCCAGCAGCCTCCCCACGTCTCCTGGCGCTTACAGCAGAGGCTGCCGTTTCAGGCTGCGGGGACCGGGCATCCCCAGGTGTCCAGGGCTCCCGCTGTCCGGGCTCTAAATCGAGCGCACCCAAGGGTGTTCCCCCTCCCGCGCCCTGCCCGACCTGCTGCCGCGGCTGCCGGCGGCTTGGGGACCAGCAGCGGCTGGGAAAGGCGGGCTTGGGGATGTCCCGGGGGGCAGGCGGGCTGGCCCGGGAGAGGGGCAGGAACAGACGCCGGCAGCGCTCTGGGGAGAGGAGGAGAACCGAGAGGCCCTCCAGCCGAGCCCGGCTGCCAGCAGCCTGGAGACGAGCGAGCCAACTTCCTGGGGGACAGCTGGGCCGCCTGCGCCCCGCTGGCCCATCCCTGGTGGGGAGGGGCGGGACGGGGGGCTGCCTGTCAATCAGCTCCCCAGGAAGCGCTCAGAGCCAGCGCATCATCTCCGCGGCAAATTCGGCTCTAGAAATAACTTTTTTCTTTTTTTCCCCTCTTATGATTCTCCTAGCAAGGGGCTCACCCCTTACTCACCCCAGGCAGCTCATGGTGGCCTCTTTCGGTGGTGGTCGCCTATGCTCCGCTGCAGAACCGAGAGCTGCGTCGGGGCTGGGGTGGGGTGGGGGGCGGGGAGGGTGGCCAGCCCAGTCCCTGACATTGGCCAGGCCCAGAGGGAGGGGCAGGCTGCGGGGTGAATGGCAGCAAGGGGAGGGGGCGGGCTGAGTCCGGGAAGGGGGAGGGGAGGGATGGGGGAGCAGTCGCAGGCCCGGGAGGCTGGGTGAGGAGGGAACCCCGGCGGGATCCAGGGAGGGAGAACAGCAGTCCAGCCTAGAGGGGGCTTGGTCCAAGCTGGGCAGGCAGCGAGGGCCTCCAAGGATGGAGGTGGAGTCAGGAGATTCCTGGGTCCCTCCAGGTGAGGACCCACCAGGATTTTTTTTCTTCTGACAAATAAACTTAGAGCAGGCCAGGCGCAGTGGTTCAGGTCTGCAATCCCAGCACTTTTGGAGGCTGAGGCGGGCGGATCATTTGAGGTCAGGAGTTCGAGACCAGCTTGGCAAACATGGTGAGACCCCATCTTTCTTTCTTTTTTTTTTTTTGAGATGGAGTCTCACTCTGTCGACCGGGCTGGAGTGCAGTGGTGCAATCTCAGCTCGCTGCAACCTCTGCCTCCCAGGTTCGAGCGATTCCTCTGCCTCAGCCTCCCGAGTAGCTAGGATTACAGGCACCTGCCACCACACCCTGCTAATTTTTTGTATTTTTAGTAGAGACGGGGTTTCACTATGTTGGCCAGGCTAGTCTCGAACTCTTGATCTCATGCTCTGCCCTCCTCAGACTCCCAAAGTGCTAGGATTACAGGCGTGAGCCACCATGCCCGGCGGAGACCCCATCTTTACTGAAAATACAAAAATTAGCCAAGCGTGGTGGCATGGTGGTGCCCAGCTACTTGGGAGGCTGAGGCAGGAGAATCGCTTGAACCCAGGAGGCAGACTTTGCAGTGAGCTGAGATAATGCCACTGCACACCAGCCTGGGTGACAGAGCGAGACTCCGATTCAAAAAAGCTTAGAGTAAAACAGAGCGGAAGAGCAGAAAGTGCACCGCTGACCCTGCCCCTGGTCCTGTGACTGCTCCCAATTTGCTGTGTGGCTGTCTCTGGGAAATGGGGTTAATAACAGCTCTTAGGTGACTTAGTGAAAGAGTGTTCCTTTAGGGTCTGCTGAGGTCCTTGGCACACATTCATCATCATCATCAAAAGGCATCAAAGGGCCGGGCACCTGACTCATGCCTGTAACGCCAGCACTTTGGGAGGCCGTGGTGGGCGATTGACTGAGCTCAGGAGTTTGAGGCCAGCCTGGACAACATGGTGAAACCTCATCTCTAAAAAAATACAAAAATTAACTGGGCATGGTGGTGCACACCTGAAGTCCCAACTACTCAGGAGGCTGTGGCAGGAGGATCACTTGAGCCCAGGAGTTGGAGGCTACCGCGAGCCAAGATCATGGCACTGCCCTTCTGCCTGGGCAACATAGCGAGATCCTGTCTCAAAACAAAACAAAACAAAACAAGAAGAGTAATCAGGCTGGGTACGGTGGCTCACGCCTGTAATCCACACACTTTGGGAGGCCGAGGTGGGTGGATCACTTGAGGTCAGGAGTTCGAGACCAGCCTGGCCAACATGGTGACACCCCATCTTTACTAAAAATACAAAAATTAGCTGGGTGTGGTGGCGCCTGTAATCTCAGCTACTCACGAGGTTGAGGCAGGAGAATTGCTTGAACCCAGGAGACGGAGGTTGCAGTGAGCCGAGATCACGCCACTGCACTCCAGCCTGGGCGACAGAGTGAGACTCTGTCTCAAAAGAAAGGAAGATGAAAGAGGGAAGGAGGGAAGGGAAGGGAAAGGGAAGGGAAAGGGAAGGGAAAGGAAGGGAAAGAAAGGGAAAGAAAGAAAGCCAGGTGCGGTGGCTCACGCCTGTAATCCCAGCACTCTGGGAGGCCGAGGCAGGTGGATCACCAGGTCAGGAGATCGAGACCATCCTGGCTAACACGGTGAAACTCCGTCTCTACTAAAAATACAAAAAAAATTAGCGGGGCGTGGTGGCAGGCGCCTGTGTCCCAGCTACTCGGGAGGCTGAGGCAGGAGAATCGTGTGAACCCGGGAGGCGGAGCTTGCAGTGAGGCGAGATCTCGCCACTGCACTCCAGACTGGACGACAGAGTGAGACTCTGTCTCAAAAAAAATAAAAAGAAGGAAACGAAGAAAGAAAGCAACAGAGAGAAGAAAGGAAAGAAAGGAAATCAAAGGGCCAAGAGCAGACACGGTTTGTAGAGTGGCTTTGGTGGGGGGTACTGGAGCCCCACATGGCACAGTCCTGGGGTTCCCTGCCCTCACATTGTGCCATTATCCTGTCTCAAGAAATAATTGGAAGTGTCTGGTATCCTGTTGGAGAGTTTTACAATCTAGGTTTTAGGGTGGAGCAGGACAGACTGTGATCTTTTTTTTTTTTTTTTGAGACAGTGTCTTGCTCTGTCACCCAGGCTGGAGTGCAGAGGCGCAATCATAGCTCACTGCAGCCCCACCCTCCTGGATTCAAGAAATCCTCCAGCCTTAGCCTCCCAAGTAGCTGGGACTACAAGCATGTGCCACCACGCCCAGTTAATTTTTATTTCTTATAGATATGGGGTCTTTCTATGTTGGGCGGGCTGGTCTCCAACCCCTGGCCTCAAGTGGTTCTCCCAGCTCAGCCTCCCAAAGCACATGGATTACAGGCAGGAGTCACCGTGCCTGGCCAAGATGGTGACTTTAGATCAGAAGGTGGATCCTTTCTGAGGTCTGTCCCAGCCCTTCTCCCATCACTCAAAGTGGTACCCTGGCATCTGGCAGAGCCAACAGCTGCCTTCTCAGGGTCATTGGCCTACCCTTGTTTGGGGGTTGCAGGTATGTTGCCATGCAGTTCGAGAACAGGCTACCATCTACCATCTCCCACCTGGGCTGGAAGGGGTGCTTGGGTTGGCTGTGGGGGAATGACGGCCCTAATTGAGACCCACCCTGCCTGTCTATCCTGCCCCCTGCCTGCAGTACCTGAGGTTGTCCAGGAGTGGCCCGCAGGCCTCTCGGGGCAGCGCCAGGGTAAGAGCCCACACCAGGTCATCCACCCGCTGCTCAGCTGCAAACTGCTTCAGCGCGGCAAACACCTGCTCCTTGGCAGTCGGCTGGTCCTCCAAGATTTCATCCACCTGCAAGGAGGGGTCCTGTGAATGACCAAAAGGGATCCAGAGTGGAACCCTGGAGAACTGCTCTCCTCTTTCCTTTCCTCCCTCAGTTTACCTCCACGGGATGGCTGACATGGGCATACCACCTGAGTGCTATGCCCACATCATGCCACTTCTTTTTTTTTCTTTTTTTGAGACAGAGTCTCACTCTGTCCAGGCTGGAGTGCAGTGGTGCAATCTTGGCTCACTGCAACCTCCGCCTCCTGGGTTCAAGTGATTCTCCTGCCTCAGCCTCCTGAGTAGCTGGGATAATAGGCATGCACCACCATGCCCAGCTAATTTTGTAATTTTAGTAGAGACAGGATTTCTCCATGTTGGTCATGCTGGTCTCAAACTCCTGAACTCATGGGGTTACACCAGCCTTGGCCTCCCAAAGTGCTGGGATTACAGATGTGAGCCACCACAGCCAGCAATATCATGCCATTTCTAACCTCATATCCTCATATCTGCCCTGCGAAGTGGGCCTGGTCACATGGTTAGTATCTTCATTTTATTTATTTAATTTTTTATGTATATTTATTTATTCATTCATTCATTTTTGTGACAGAGTCTCACCCTGTCACCCAGGCTGGGGTGCAATGGCTCAATCTCCGCCCACTGCAACCTCTGCCTCCCAAATTCAAGAGATTCTCCTGCCTTAGCCTCTAAAGTAGCTGGGATTACAGGTGCCTGCAACCACACCTGGCTAATTTTTTGTATTTAGTAGAGACGGGGTTTTACCATGTTGGCCAGGCTGGTCTCAAACTCCTGACCTCAGGTGACCTACCCACCTTGGACTCCCAAAGTGCTGGGATTACACGTGTCAACCACCGCACCCAGCCAATCTATTTTAGTTTAATTTTTTATAGGCATCATCTCACTCTGTTGTCTAGGCTGGAGTGCAATGGTGTGATTATAACTTACTGCAGCTTCGACCTCCTGGGCTCAAGTGATCCTCCCTCCTTAGCCTCCCGAATAGCTGGGACCACAAGTGTGTGCCTACATGCTTGGCTACTTTGTTTTTTTATAATCCCTCATCTACTTAAAGAGACCTGGCTAATTTAAAAAAAAATTTTTTTTCTGTAGAGATGGAGTCTTACTATATTGCCCAGGCTGATCTCAAATTCTGGGTTCAAGTGATCCTTCCACCATGGCCTCCCAAGGTGCTGGGATTACAGGCGTGAGCCACCTCTCTTGGCCAGCATCTTCATTTTCCATGTAAGGAAACTGAGGCTGGTAGAGGTGACGGCGTCATGGGACGAAAGTGAAAGGTCGGGATTCAAACCCAAGGAGAGCTGTTCTAATAAATATTGTAAAGATCAAAGGAATGAATATAAAAGCTTAAAACCATGCCAGGCACTCAGTAATTGCTAGTTACTATTATTATAATACTACACTCCCTTCCATACTGTGAGCTGAGAGATCCCACAGAGAACATTCTGGCTCCACAAAAAAAGTCCTGGCACATTAGCTTAGCCCTGAATTTTGACTCCCCCAGTTCTCTCTCCAAACTTTTATTTCTTTGTCTTTGTCCCAAACCAGTTGATACTAATCAAGGCATATCTGTGTGGCCATTGGAAATGAGTGTGCAAATGGACACACTGGAAATGAGCGTGCAAATGGGCACGTTGGAAACAAGGGTGCAAGTGGTCATGTTGGAAACGAGCGTGCAAAGGGTCATGTTTCTGGAAGGCAGGTTGTTAAGTGTGTCCAAAGCCCATCCTTTTACCCAGTGATCACACATCTAGGAATTTATCTTAGATACATCCTGGCAAGACACATGCACGATGATGTATGAGTGAGTGGTTCACCTGTGTATTATTTCTAACACTGAGACGTTGGCAGCAATATAAACATCTGACAGTAGGAGCTAAATAATTGCAGTACATCCATGTGGGAGATATTTGTAGTTTCTTGGCTATCCAGGCCAAAACCAAAGAGGAAAATCTCAGCCGGGCGTGGTGGTTCACAACTGTAATCCCAGCACTTTGGGAGGCGGGCAGATCACTTGAGGTGAGGTGTTCGAGACCAGCCTGGCCAACGTGGTGAAACCTCATCACTACTAAAAATACAAAAATTAGCCAGGCGTGGTGGTGGGTGCTTTTATTCATCCCAGCTACTCGGGAGGCTGAGGCAAGAGAATTGCTTGAACCCAGGAGTCGGAGGTTGCAGTAAGCCGAGATCTTGCCATTGCACTCCAGCCTGGGCAACAAGAGCAAAGACTCCGTCTCAAAAAAAAAAAAAGAAAGAAAGAAAATCCCAAAGTAGGTGGAAGGCAAGATCCTGGCAGGGCCAGGGGCAGTGGCTTACACCTGTAATCCCAGTGCTTAGGGAGACCGAGGCAGGAGGATTGTTTGAGGCCAGGAATTCAAGACCATCCTGGGCAACATAGCATGACTCCATTTCTACAAACATTTTTTGTTTGTTTGTTTGTTTTAATTAGCCAGGCATGGTGATGCACGCCTGTAGTCTCAGCTACTTGGGAGGCTGAAGTGAGAAGATCGCTTGACCTCAGGAAGTTGAGGCTGCAGTGAGCCAAGATTGTGCCACTGCACTCTACAGTCTGGGCAACAGATCAAGACCCCATTTCAATAAATAAATACGAAAATAAAACCATGAAACAGGGAGTGATGGCTAAGGAGTGCAAATTTCTTGTTAGAGTGATCAAATTGTTTGAAAATGAATGGTAGTGATGGGTGTTACAATTCTGTGAACGTATTAAAAATCGTCGAATCGCCGGGCGTGGTGGCTCATGCCTGTAATCCCAGCACTTTGGGAGGCCGAGGCGGGCGGATCACAAGGTCGGGAGATCGAGACCATCCTGACTAACACGGGGAGACCCTGTCTCTACTAAAAATACAAAAAATTAGCCGGGCATGGTGGCGGGCGCCTGTAGTCCCAGTTACTCGGGAGGCTGAGGCAGGAGAATGGCGTAAACCCGGGAGGCGGAGCTTGCAGTGAGCTGAGATCCGGCCACTGCACTCCAGCCTGGGTGACAGAGCGAGACTCCGTCTCAAAAAAAAAAAAAATCGTTGGATTGCCCACACGTCATACAATTTAACAACTGAAAGCACATACTCCATGAGACCCCTCCCTTGTTGGCTGAGGGTCTGGTTGTCTCTGAGCACTGACAGCTGGAGCTGACGCTGAAGCAAGGCTGGGCGACTGAGTGAGTCCATGAGTCGTTCACATCTCCCTCTCTTGAGGACTTGTGGGTGCAACTTCAGCCTGAACTGGGGCTGTCAGGCCCCACCTTTCTCACCCTCATCCACCTACAAACTTCTCAACAGACTCTACAACCTTCCCTTCCATCTTCTGCTCTCAGAGGCTGAAGAGGCCCCCTTCCGGCCGGGTGCGGTGGGTCACAGCTGTCATCCCAGCACTTTGGGAGGCAGAGGTGGGCAGATCATCTGAGGTTAGGAGTTCGAGGCCAACCTGGCCAACATGGTGATACCCCCATCTCTACTACAAATACAAAAATTAGCTGGGCATGATGGCAAAAGCCTGTAATCCCAGTTACTCGGGAGGCTGAGGCAGGAGAATTGCTTGAGCCTGGGAGATGGAGGTTGCAGTGGGCCAAGATCGTGCTACTGCACTCCAGCCTGGGTGACAGAGCAAGACTCTGTGTAAAAAAAAAAAAAAAAAAATCCTCTTTCCTAGTCGAGGCCAAACCACCAGGCCACAGACACCTCACCATTCCCAGTCTTCACCCTTTCTTCCTGCCACCTACTTGTCATTCAGCTTTCAGCTCAAAGATCATCTCATCAGGCCACCCTTTCCTGGCCACCCTGTCAAAGGGGGTTCCATCACTCTCACTTCACCCTGTTTATGCCTCCACTTTATTCATCATCATCTTTTATTTTTTCTTTTTTGGAGGCAGGGTCTTGCTCTGTTGCCCAGGCTGGAGTGCAATGGTGTGATCATAGCTCCCTGTGGCCTTGAACTCCTGTGTTCAAGTGATCCTCCCATCTCCGCCTTCTGAGTAGCCAGGATCACAGGTGCACACCACAGTGCTTATTATTTTTTGAGACAAAGTCTCACTCTGTTGCTCACTTTGTTGCTCTGTGCAGCGTCGGGATCTCAGCTCACTGCAACCTCCACCTCCTGAGTTCAAGCAGTTCTCCTGACTCAGCCTCCCAGGTAGCTGGGATTACAGGCAAATGCCACCACATCTGGCTCATTTTTGCAATTTTTGTAGAGATGGGGTTTCACCATGTTGGCCAGGCTGGTCTTGAACTCCTGACCTCAGGTGATCCGCCCACCTCAGCCTCCCAAAGTACTGGAATTACAGGTGTAAGCCATTGTGCCTGGCCTATCATGATCTTTAATAGCTTGTGTATTGATTAATCTACTTGCTTACTGTCTCTTCCCCTGCAGTAATGTTAGGTGTGAGAAGTCAGGCTCCTTGTCTGTGTTGCTCATGGCTGTTTCCCCTGTCCTGCACATCATAGGCCCATGATCAGTGACTGGTAAATGCATGGTATTCTTTTTCTTTCTTTCTTTCTTTTTCTTTTTTTTTTGAGATGGAGTGTCACTGTTGTTGCCCAGGCTGGAGCACAATGGCATGATCTCGGCTCACTGCAGCCTCTGCTTCCCAGGTTCAAGCGATGCTCCTGCCTCACCCTCCTGAGTAGCTTGGATTACAGGCACCCGCCACCACACCCAGCTAATGTTTTGTGTTTTTAGTAGAGACAGAGTTTCTCCATGTTGGCCAGGCTGGTCTCGAACTCCCGACCTCAGGTGATCCACCCTCCTCAGCCTCCCAATGTGCTGGGTTTACAGGCATGAGTCACTGCGACCGGCCTGCATGGTTTTCAGTATCTCTACTTCTCCATTCCCTGCAGCTTATATAAATGTTCAAGTCTCTCTCAAGCTATAAATAAATAAATAACAAGCTGGGCACAGCGGCTCATGCCTATAATCCCAGAGCTTTGGGAGGACAAGGTGAGAGGATCGCTTGAGGCCAGGAGTTGGAGACCAGCCTGGGCAACATAACCAGACCCTGTCTCTAAAAAATGAAAAAGTTAGCCAGATGTGGTGGTGCACACCTGTAGTCCCAGCTACTCGGGAGGCTGAGGTGGGAGGATCTCTTGGGTCCGGGAAATCAAAGCTACAGTGAGCCATGATCACACCACTGTGCTCCAGCCTGGGCGACAGAGCAAGACCTGTCTCTTTAAATAAATAAACAAACAAACAAATAAATTTAAGACAATCCTCCTTCGGTCCTGAAAGCTGCTCATTCTCCTCCCTTTTCTAGTCCAGAGCCGTCTATACGTGCTGTTGCTGTACCACTGCCCTTTGCCACTGCAGTTCACTCTTGCACTTGTGGCTCTGCACGACCCTGCTCCGGCCAGAACCCCAGACGGTGACTCCCAGACCTCAATCTTCAGGCCAGAGCTCGTTGTTGAACTCCAGAACTGTATATCCACCTGCTTTCTAGATGATTCCAAAAGGGAGGAGAAGTAGCAAGAGGCTTCGAAGGTTTCCAGTCAGAGGCCGCGTTCTGTGCACGTCTGAATCCTAGCACAGACACACCATGAGTCTGTGGAACCGCCTGTCTCCCCCACCCAGGTGTGATGCCTGTCCAGCCCCAAGCACAGGGCCTGGCACATATTAGGCACTCGGTGAATGTGGATGGGACTGAACCAAAAAGCAGCCTTGCATTGCACTTCCTGCAGGCCCCCAGCTCACCTCTGTTTCCCTACCTGTGAGCGGGCCAGGCTTGCAGCACCAGCCACCCCCTCCCCGTGCACGCGCCGTGCTGAGAAAGGTTGCCGGTTTGGAAATCAAAGTCAGCAGCAACCTCGATTCAAAGGAGAACATGGCTGGCTGCAGAGATGTTTTATGTAAGAAAGAGGAGAAAATAGTTCCTCCCTCCTGGGGCCTGTGCCACACTATGGTTTCGGTGTCAGTTATTACCCAGATGTTCTCAGCCTACATCTAAGCATGAGGTATCATCACGGGACACTAATGGATTTTCTATTAAATATCAGCCACTTCAAGGAGGAAAAACTGGGGCAGGCAGAGAGCGCAGGCGACAACTGGAGGGCTGGTGATTGAAAACCAACCAGTCCGGCGCCGTGTCTCATGCCTGTAATCCCAGCACTTTGGAAGGCAGAGGCAGGCGGATCACTTGAGGTCAGGAGCTTGAGACCAGCTTGACCAACATGGTGAAACCCCATCTCTACTTGAACTCCTGACCTCAGGTGACCCATCTGCCTCGGCCTCCCAAAATGCTGGGATTATAGGTGTGAGCCACTGTGCCCAGCCAAGCCACCAAGCCTGGCCGGTCTCTACTTAAAAAAAATACAAAATTAGCCGGGCGTGGTGGTGCAAGCCTGTAATCCCTGCTACTTGGGAGGCTGAGGCAGGAGAATTGCTTGAACCCAGGAGGTGGAGGTTGCAGTGAGCCGAGATCACGCCATTGCACTCCAGCCTGGGCAACAAGAGTGAAACTCTGTCTCGAAAAAAAAAAAAGATAGAAAGAAAACCAACTGGGCTCCACAGAGGCCCTTCATCTTCCCGAGGCAGTCATTTTTGGAGATTCACTCTCAGCTTTTGTGGGTGCCAAGCAAGCCCTAACCGAAATCCTCCACTCCCTTGTTCCTCCTTGCCTGAAAACACACTGCAAGTGGCCTGGGCAGCCTGTCACATTCTACCCTCAGCGGAGTGCTGCCCAGCCCTGCTCTTAGGCAGGTCTTCTTTCGCATCCTGCCCTGTTTGGGGCTCTGAACGTGCCCCCTTCCAATGCTGCAGGGATTAGATGGGGTCTGGGATAGACCTTTGGTTCCATGGCAGGTGATCCGGGATTGTAGCAGGCATTACTTACACTCACCAATATTTCTAGGTCTTTCCTCTTTTCTGGACACACATTAGACTACATTTCCCAGCATCCTTAGGGAACAGCAGTGTGACCAGTTCTGACCAATGAGCACTGAGGACAGGTGCTGTCCTAACAGCAGATGCACAATTTTCCATGCTCTCTTCCTCTTCCATAGGGAACCCTGAAGCTTCACATCGAGATGGAGGAGTCTGAAATACTGAAACCTCATTTGGACATCAAGCCACCCTAGAAGGTCTCCTGACCCCCTAGTGGACTCTGTGGTTGAAAAGTAAACTTCTGTAGTGCAAAGGCACTGAGATGTTGATTTTGGATCAGGCATAGTGGCTCATACCTATAATTCCAGCACTTTGGGAGGCTGAGGCAGGAGAACTGCTTGAGGCCAGGAGTTTGAGACTAGCCTGGGCAACATAGCAAGACCTCATCTCTCCAATCTTTTTTTTTTTTTTAAATCAGCCAGGTGTGGTGGTGCATACCTGTGGTCCCAGCTACTAGAGAGGCTGAGGCAGGAGGATCACTTGAGCCCAGGAGTTGGAGGCTGTAGTGAGCTATGACTGCACCACTGCACTCCAACCTGGGCAACAGAGCTAGACCCTGTCTCAACAACAACAACAACAAAAAATATTGAGTTTGTTTGTTATAGCAGCAGAGCCTGTTGTGGGTACAGGAAGAAAGTCACAGCTTTGGAAGATCTGAACATTGGTGATGGAGGGAAGCTGGAGTTGAGTCCTGTGTGTATATAAGCGTGTGTACCTGGCCACAGAGGCTGGTCTGCTCAGGGTCAGAAAAGCCCATTCGAGGGATCAGGCTAGGATACATGATAGAGGAGACACTCCTGAGGGGGTTAATTTGGAAGGGTTAGGACTGGACCAAGCTTGGGCACTGGAGGAGGCCAGAGTGGGTGGGGACCTGATGCCTGGGCAGTGGGCTGGGAGGCATTTCTGCAATAGTCAAACTCCAACAGAGTTTCCAGGCTCCCTGACCTCCCAAACCTGACGGCCAAGTGTTGCTGGGGCAGAACTGAGCAGATTGCCTTCTGTGGAGGAAAAGTCTGTGAGCTTGATAACACAACAGGGTGACTATAGTCAATAATAATTTAATTGTACATTTTAAAATAACTTAGGCCAGGCACAGTAGTTCATGCCTATAATTCCAGCACTTTTGGGAGGCCGAGGTAGGCAGATCTCCTGAGGTCAGGAGTTCGAGACCAGCCTGGACAACATACATAGTGAAACCGCGTCTCTACTGTAAATACAAAAATTAGCCAGGCATGGTGGTGGGCTCCTGTAATCCCAGCTCCTTGGGAGGTTGAGGCAGGAGAATTGCTTAAACCCGGGAGGCAGAGGTTGCAGTGAGCTGAGATTGCACCACTGTACTCCAGTCTGAGTAACAGAGTGAGACTCCGTCTCCAAAAAAAATAAATACAAACTTAAAGAGTGTAGACGGATTGCTTATAACTCAAAGGATAAATGCTTGAGGGGATGGGTACCCCATTGTTCATGACATGCTTATTTCACATTGCATGCCTGTATCAAAATATCTCAGATACCCCATAAATATATACACCTACTAGGTACCTACAAAAATTAAAAATGAAAATACTGTAAAAAAAGTCAGCCGGAGTGGTGGCTCACACTTGTAATCCCAGCACTTTGGGAGGCCGCAGCAGGTGGATCACGAGGTCAGGAGTTGAAGACCAGCCTGGCCAATATGGTGAAACCCCATCTCTACTAAGAATACAAAAAAAAAAAAAAAATTAGCTGGGCCTGGTTGCCCACACGTGTAATCCCAGCTACTCGGGAGGCTGAGGCAGGAGAATCACTTGAACTCGGGAGGTGGAGGTTGCAGTGAGCCGAGATTGCGCCACTGCACTCCAGCCTGGGTGACAGAACGAGACTCTGTCTCAAAAAAGAAAAAAAAAAAGTAAGAGCTCAAGTGTCCCAGCGCCAAGCAAATACTGAGTTTCCAGGCTTCACGTCCACAGGGGCCCGAAACTCAGGCAGGGGTAGGGACCGAGTGTTGTGGCTCCGGACTATTTCCTAGTCGCACACAGGCTCACTTTTGGTTCCATTCAAGTATTAGTGAAATAAAGGCCTTGGGATCCCATCTGAAAGCCCTGGAGGACAGGAGTGAAGGCGAGTGGTGTGGGAGGTTGCTGTACGGGGACCTTGTCGGTGGCCTGGGGTAGATGTGACCATACTAGTCAGTTTCTTCTTTTATAACCGTGTCACATCCCAGGTTTCTTGGAATTGCCTGGATCTGTCCAGCAAATGGCAGGTTCCTGCAAATCAGGGGTTGCTTGAAATTCAGGCCTGAGACCAACTCCATCCTCCCTCTTTCCATCCCAGCCCTGGGTCTCTGAATGGTGCCTCCATCTTGCCTTGTGGCCACTCCCCACTTCCTGCAGGTGACTCAGGTCTTGGGTTCTTCTTGTGGCTGGAGGTCTGATCCATTCCAAGCTCCTGATTCTTAATCTTCAGGGCCACTCTAATATTCCACCTGCAACCTATCACAGCCTGGTTTCTGCCAAAGTCAAGAGGAAATGCCTTTGGAAGTGAACCCAAACTAGGGCCTTCTGCAGCCAACAAGCCAGAGAGGCCGCTGTGCAAGGGCAGGCCTAATCCTGGTTTTGTGGGGGCTTAGAACAGGTGTGACTCTTTTACACTTTTTTTTCGTTGGGGGGAACGGAGTCTCACTCTGTCACCCTGGCTGCAGTGCAGTAGCTTGATCTCAGCTCACTGCAACCTCTGCCTCCCAAGCTCAATTAATCCTCCCACCTCAACCCCCTTGAGTAGCTGGGACTACAGGCGTCAGCCACCACACTTGACTGCTTTTATACATATATACATATATATATATATTTTTTTATAGAGATGGGATTTCACTACACTGCCCAGGCTGGTCTCAAACTCCTGAGCTCAAGTCATCAGCCCTCCTCGGCCTCCCAAAGTGCTGGGATTACAAGCGTGAGCCACCTCACCCCACTGGCTCTTTTACATTTGATCTTAGATGAAGGGCCAAGAAGCGATATCTGTGGCTCTTTTTATTTTATTTTTTCATTTTAGAGACGGGGTCTCACTCTGTCACCCAGGCTGGAATGCAGTGGTGCAATCATAGCTCACTGCAGCCTCAAACTCCCAGGCTCAAGTGATCTTCCTGCCTCAGCCTCCTGAGTAGCTGGGACTATAAGGCACGCACCACCATGCCCAGCTAGGTTTTGATTTTTTTTTGTAGAGATGGTGTCTCATTATGTTGCCCAGGCTGGCCTTGAACTCAGGGTCTCAAGTGATCCTCCCACCTTGGCCTCCTAAAATGCTAGGATTACACCTAGCACCTGGCCTGCAGTTAAGTTTTAATGGAGTGGATAGACAGGGAAAGGGGCACGTGGGAACCTTCTGGTGTCAATTATTCTATAGTTCACATTATATTTTTATCTATATCCTATTATTTTATATATTGATTACGAGGGTGGTTATTCAAGGGTGTATGCATATGGAAAATTTATTGAGCTGTACACTTAATGCACTTTACACCTATAGTACGTTAATAAAAAAAAAAAAAAAACAAGTGAATAAAAATTGCAAAATTAGGCCGGGCGCAATGGCTCATGCCTGTAATCCCAGCACTTTGGGAGGCCGAGGCAGGCAGATCACTTGAGGTCAGGAGTTTGAGACCAGACTGACCAACATGGTGAAACAACAACAACAACAAAAAATTAGCTGGGTGGCCGGGCGCGGTGGCTCAAGCCTGTAATCCCAGCACTTTGGGAGGCCGAGACGGGCGGATCACGAGGTCAGGAGATCGAGACCATCCTGGCTAACATGGTGAAACCCCGTCTCTATTAAGAAATACAAAAAAAAAAAAAAAAACTAGCCGGGCGAGGTGGCGGGCGTCTGTAGTCCCAGCTACTCGGGAGGCTGAGGCCGGAGAATGGCGTGAACCCGGGAGGCGGAGCTTGCAGTGAGCTGAGATCCGGCCACTGCACTCCAGCCCGGGCGACAGAGCGAGACTCCGT
>NC_037670.1:16028324-16045889 GCF_003255815.1 Theropithecus gelada
AAAAAAAAAAAAAAAAAAAAAAAAAAAAAAAATTAGCTGGGTGTGGTGGCAAACGCCTGTAATCTCAGCTACTTGAAGAATGAAGCAGGAGAATCACTTGAACTCGGGAGGCAGAGGTTGTAGTGAGCCAAGATCTCTCCACTGCACTCCAGCCTGGGCGACAGAGTGAGACTCTTGTCTCAAAAAAAAAAGCAAAATTAGATGCAAGGTTTTGAAGTTGAGCACTTCCACATTTCTCTTAAATCTGACCCCTTAAGTTTCCTTACCTTTGGCCCTAGGGGAGCGGCACCCGCCCACTCCCCTCCCACATTATGAGCCCCTCCCCCCAGCGCCCCTTTTCCCCGCTCCCACGTCCGTCTCGCTCCAGGTCTCTCCAGCTCCTCCTTCCCCCAGCGCCCTACCTTGCGGCTGAACTCCTGGGCCTTGCGCCTGCGCTCTCGGTGCACCGCTTCCGGGCGCTTGTGGCCAGCCAAGGGAAGCAGCTCACGGCCCAGAGCTAGGCCGCGGCCGCACCGCGGGGCCCGCAAGACTGTGGTTGGGGCCGCGGGGCCGGATCCCGGGCCGGGGCCACCGTCGGGACCTGGGAGCACACCCAGGCTGGGCGGCACACGTGGGCAGCGCCGTGCCAGGCGCACGAGGCGCTCGCGGCTCAGACCACCCACCGCCAGCCCCTCCACCTCCAGGATCTGGTCCCCTGGCCGCAGTCCTCCGGCATGCGCGCTGCTTCCCTCGGCCACCTCCAGGACGAAGCAGGGGCCGGAGCCACCTAGCCGGAAGCCAAAGTCCTCCGGCCAGCCCTGGTTGGTGGCCGGCATGGCAGCGGTGGCCATGCACCTGCAACTGGAGACAGAACATGGATTTCCTTGCAGCCCTGTGCGTGGCTCCAAAGCCACTCAAAGGCCCAGGGCGTGGGCCACTGAAGGCCTCTACTTATCTCTGCCTCCTCCCTCTGACTCTGTCTTTGTCTCAGTTCCCTTCCATCTGTCTGTTCTTTTTTTCTGAGATGGAGTTTCGCTCTTGTTGCCCAGGCTGGAGTGCAATGGCGTGATCTTGCTCACCACAACCTCTGCCTCCTGGGTTCAAGCATTTCTCCTGCCTCAGCCTCCCAAGTAGCTGGGATTACAGGCATGCACCACCATGCCTGGCTAATTTTGTATTTTTAGTAGCGATAGGGTCTTTCCATATTCGTCAGGCTAGTCTCGAACTCCTGACCTTAGGTGATCTGCCTGCCTTGGCCTCCCAAAGTGTTGGGATTACAGGCGTGAGCCACTATGCCAGGCTTGCCTAAATTTTGTATTTTTTGTAGAGACAGTGTTTCACCATGTTACCCAGGCTGGTCTTGAACTCCCGGCCTCAGGTGATTCGTCTGCCTTGGCCTCTCAAAATGCTAGGATTATAGACATGAGCCATCATGCCTGGCCTATTTTTTTTTTTTTTTTAAACTAAAAACAAAATTGGGGAGGAGGTGTAAAAGAAAAGTGACCCTTCCTTAAAGTTTTCTTTTGAGTGCCTGGAAATTTTTTTTTTTTTTTTGAGATGGAGTCTCCCTCTGTCGCGGAGGCTGGAGTGCAGTGGCACACCGTCTCTGCTCACTGCAAGCTCCGCCTCCTGGGTTCACGCCATTCTTCTGCCTCAGCCTCCTGATAGCTGGGACTACAGGCCCCTGTCACCATGCCCAGCTAATTTTTTGTATTTTTTTTTTAGTAGAGACGGGGTTTCACTGTGTTAGCCAGGATGGTCTCCATCTCCTGACCTCGTGATCCGCCCCTCTCGGCCTCCCAAAGTGCTGGGATTACAGGCGTGAGCCACCGCACCCGGCCTGGGGCCTTGGATTTTAACTAATGTGGCCACACCCTTTTCCATGGGCCCCGCCTGCTTCCACAGATCTGTTTTACTATCTTACAGAATATACTTGGCTTCCATGGGCCCTCCTCATTTCCTACACCTTAATCCCTCTTCCTACCCCTCTCCATCTACCAAAATTCCCTTTCAGTATCTGGCATGAATCACACACTTCCTGAAGCCCAGAATGTTGGAGCAGAATGGTCTCCCAGAGACCATTCATATCTCTGGGACTTTATTTTATTTTATTTTATTTTATTTTTGAGATGGAGTCTTGTTCTGTCGCCCAGGCTGGAGTGTAGTGGTGTGATCTCGGCTCACTGCAACCTCTGACTCCCGGGTTCAAACGATTCTCCTGCCTCAGCCTCTGGAGTAGCTGGGATTACAGGTGCCCACCACCACGCCCAGCTACTTTTTGTATTTTTAGTAGAGACAGGGTTTCACCAGATTGGCCAGGCTGGTCTCCAACTCCTGACCTCAGGTGATCCACCTGCCTCGGCCTCCCAAATTGCTGTGATTACAGGCGTGAGCCACAGCGCCCAGCCTCTGGGGCTTTATTTTATTTTGCTTTATTTTTTAGAGGCAGAGTCTCACTCTGTCGCCCAGTCTGGAATGCAGAAACGTCATCATATCTCACTGCAGACTCGACCTTCCAAGCTGAAGTCATCCTCCTGCCTCAGCCTCCCGAGTGGCTGGTACCACAGGCACATACCCCCATGCCCACCTAATTTTTAAAAAACGTTTTATAGAAATAGGGTCTCACTCTGTTGCCCAGACAGGTCTCAAACTTCTGGGCTCAAGCGATCCTCCTTCTTCAGCTTCCCAAAGTGCTGGGATTACACGCGTGAGCCACTGCACCCAGCCTGCGGGAGAATTTAGAAACCTCCTCAGACCCAGCATGTGCTGTGTCTGCACCTTGAGACAGGAGAGGGCCGTAACTCAAGGTCACACAGCTGGGGAATGGCAGAGCCAGGTTGCCCTCAGGCCCCCATGCAAGGCTCTCTCCACAGAGGCTCCCCACACACCTCAGGCAAAGCTTCAAACCTCTGTCCAGACATCTCCTGCCTGGCTTGAGAATGCCCTCCCTGGCTTCCCCTCACTCGTATTGTAGGAGGTGGAGTGGGTTGATGTCCTCTTTCCTATACCCTGGGATTTGGGGAAGAAACATTTATGTACTGGCCCTGGTGGCAGGGGTGGGCATTGACCAGGCTGGCCAATCACTGTATCTCAGCTGTTGTCCTCTGTGTCCCACAGAGGGCTTTTCAGAGCCCCTGCAGAGTTGATATGTTGATCCTGAGAGAGAACCATCTTTCTGTGGGTCTGTTAGCTGTATGGACATCGAAGGTTTAGGGCTGCTGGCAGCCATGTTGCCACCATGTGGCGGATCAGTTCTTACGACATCATCCGAACTCCTGGATCCAGCTGTGCCTGAAATGCACCCAACTTACATTTGACAAAAGGACTTCTCAGTAACACAGGCTCCTACATTCCTCTTTTTGGTTGTTGTTTTTTAAAGCCTGTTTGGCTGGATGAGGTGGCTCATGCCTGTAATCTCAGTGCTTTGGAAGACCGAGACAGGAGGATCACTTGAGCCCAGGAGTTCAAGACAGCCTGGACAACAGCGCAAGACCCTGTCTTTTTTTTTTTTTCTTTTTTTTTCCGAGACGGAGTTTCACTCTGTCACCACACTGGAGTGCAATGGCTCGATCTTAGCTCACTGCAACCTCTGCTTCCTGGGTTCAAGTGATTCTCCTGCCTCAGCCTCCCGAGTACCTGGAACTGCAGGTGCACACCACCACACATGGTTAATTTTTGTATGTTTTTTTTTTTTTTTTTTGTAGAGATGGGGTTTCGCCATGTTGGCCAGGCTGTTCTCAAACTCCTGGCCTCAGGTGATTCACCCACCTCAGCCTCTGAAAGTGCTGGGATTAGAGGCATAAGCCAGACCCTGTCTTTAAAAAAAAATTAGCAGAGCATGGTGGTACACACCTGCAGTCCTAGCTACTCCAGAGGCTGAGGTGGGAGAATTACCTGAACCCAGGAGTCTGAGGCTGCAGTGAGCTACGATCACATCACTGTACTGCAGCCTGGATGACAGAGCAAGACCCTGCCTCTAAAAAGAAATAAAAATTGACCAGGCGGCCGGGCGCGGTGGCTCAAGCCTGTAATCCCAGCACTTTGGGAGGCCGAGACGGGCGGATCACGAGGTCAGGAGATCGAGACCATCCTGGCTAACACGGTGAAACCCCGTCTCTACTAAAAACAAAAAACTAGCCGGGCGAGGTGGCGGCGCCTGTAGTCCCAGCTACTCGGGAGGCTGAGGCAGGAGAATGGCGTAAACCCGGGAGGCGGAGCTTGCAGTGAGCTGAGATCCGGCCACTGCACTCCAGCCCGGGCCACACAGCGAGACTCCATCTCAAAAAAAAAAAAAAAAAAATTGACCAGGCATGGTGGCTTATGCCTGTAATCCAGCACTTTGGGAGGCTGAGGTGGGTAGATTGCTTGACCTCAGGAGTTGGAGATCAGCCTGGGGCCACATAACAAGACACCATCTCTTTCCAAAAAACACAAAAATGTAGCCAGGCATGTGGCACGTGCCTGTAGTTTCAGCTACTTGGGAGGCTGAGGTGTGAGGATCAGTTGAGCCCATGGGGGTGGAGGCTGCAGTGAGCCATGATGGTGCCACCTCACTCCAGCCTGGGCAGTAGAGTGAGACCCTGTCTCAAAAATAAACAAACAAATGGATAAGTAAATAAATAAATTTTTTAAAATTTAAGGCTGTTTAGAGTTCAGTTCCAATCACTTGCAACTAGCGGGATACTCAGTGCTAGAAATCTCTAAGTAAAGAGGAAACAAGAAGAGGTCTCATATGAAAGTTGCATCTCGGCCGGGCGCAGTAGCTCACGCCTGTATCCCAGCACATTGGGAGGCCGAGGCGGAAGGATCACGAGGTCGGGAGATCAAGACCATCCTGGCTAACACAGTGAAACCCTGTCTCTACTAAAAATACAAAAAAATCGGCCGGGCGCCGTGGCTCACGCCTGTAATCCCAGCACTTTGGAAGGCCAAGGCAGGTGGATCACGAGGTCAGGAGATCGAGACCATCCTGGCTAACACAGTGAAACCTTGTCTCTACTAAAAAAAAAAAAATACAAAAAATTAGCTGGGCGTGGTGGCGGGTGCCTGTAGTCCCAGCTACTCGGGAGGCTGAGGCAGGGGAATGGCGTGAACCCGGTAAGCGGAGCTTGCAGTGAGCCGAGATCACGCCACTGCACTCCAGCCTGGGCGACAGAGCGAGACTCCATCTCAAAAAAAAAAAAAAAAAAGAATCAAAACATTAGCCGGGTGTGCTGGCATGCGCCTATAGTCCCAGCTACTCAGAAGGCTGAGGCAGGAGAATCACTTGAACCTGGGAGGCAGAGGTTGCAATGAGCCAAGATCAATTGCGCCATTGCACTCCAGCCTGAGCAACAGAGCAAGGCTCCATCTCAAAAAAAAAGAAACTTTCATTTCGTTTCCTGTTGACTTTTGGTAAGAGGGGGCAAGACTCTCCTTCTTGGCCTCCTGGGGGAAGGATGGTACAGCTGATTTCAGGTCTCTGGGCTCCTAGCTCTTGCGTGGGCTCAGGGAGGAAGTGGCTCTGTCCTCCAGAAGAGGCCAGTTGAGCTAGCGAGATCTGTCTCCAGTGGAAAGGTGAGGATGGACTATGCTGGATGGAACAATCTGTGTGTGTCTTTTTTTTAAAAAACCTGTTTTATTTTTTAAAACATTTTTTTAAGGACGGGAGTGGTGGCTCAGGCCTGTAATCCCAGCACTTTGGGAGGCCGAGGTGGGTGGATCACCTGAGGTCAGGAGTTTGAGACTAGCCTGGCCAACGTAGTGAAACCCTGTCTCTACTACAAATACAAAAATAAGCCGGACATGGTAGCGGGCGCCTGTAATTCCAGCTACTTGGGAGGCTGGGGCAGGAGAATCTCTTGAACCTGTGAGGTAGAGGTTGCAGTGAGCCAAGATTGTACCACTGCACTCCAGCCTGGGTGACAGAGTGAGACTCCGTCTCAAAAAAACAAAAAACAAAAACAAGAAAAAATTTTTTTTTGAGACGGTCTCACTCTGTCACCCAGACTGGCTCATCGCAACCTCTGCCTCCCAGACTCAAGTGATTCTCCTGCCTCAGCCTCCCAAGTAGCTGAGATTACAGGTGTGTGCCACTACCGCCCAGCTAATTTTTGTATTTGCAGTAGAGACAGGTTTCACCATGTTGTTCAGGCTTGTCTTGAACTCCTGACCTCAAATGATCCACCTGCCTCGGCCTCCCAAAGTGCTGGGATTACAGGTGTGAGCCACTGCACCCGGCCCATTTTTTAAAATAGAGACCTGGCGTCGCTATGTTTCCCAGACTGGTCTTGAATTCCTGGCCTTAAGTGATTCTCCCGCCTCAGCCTGGTGTGTGTTTCTGTTTATAGTAAGGGTTTCTTGCAGGAGCCCATGGCAGCCTCTGAAACCGTAGGCAGTAGGTGGTGTAGTCAGTATCGTTCTGGTCGGTGTGTGAAGGCTTCCTGAGCTGGCTTGGAAGAACCTCCAAGGGCTGGTTTTGCAAGGCCCTGGGCTTGGGTGCCGCTCAGCCCCCTGCAGATGTGTGGAGATCTGCCCATGGCCGTCTTCCTCGCAGAACCAGCCTCTCCTAGGAAGTCTGGGGAACACTTCCGGGAAACTGTGGAGTTGGGGACTGGGAACAAGGAAGAGACCTCTGATGGACTAGAAGGACATTTCCTTGAGTGACACCCAGTGAGAACTGTTCTCACCTGGCCACCAGAGGGCCCAGTGAGAGAACTCCTCGCACTAGGTGGGAAATAGGCTGTCACACCCTGAGGCTGGCAGGATCAGATCCAAACACATCCCAGGGATCCTCATCCTGAGCTGCCAGGCTGTGGTGCTGGCCCCTAGGCATGGAGCTTCAGGGACACTTCGTCTGTCGCTTGGTGGCAAAGCAATGGGCTCCCGTGGTCCCCTGTGCCCAGGTAGGGTTTGGGCATCACCCCGTCCTAGAGGGGCCTGAAGTCAACCATGAGAGGAGACTCCACTCCCCATCATCAAGGAAGGGCTGGCCAGGCATGGTGGCTCATGCCTGTAATCCCGGGACTTTCAGAGGCCAAGGCAGGTGGATCACTAGAGTTCGGGCGTTCGAGACCAGCCTAGCCAATGTGGTGAAACCCCGTTCCTGCTGAAAATACAAAAATTAGCCAGGCGTGATGGTGCATGCCTGTAATGCCAGCTACTCAGAAGGCTGAGGTGGGAGAATCGCTTGAACCTGGGAGGCGGAGGTTGCAGTGAGCAGAGATTGTGACACTGCACTCCAGCCTGGGTGACAGAGCGAGACTCTGTCTCAAAAAAAAAAAAAAAGGAAGGGCTGGTTGGAAACCGAATTGGGGGCTGAGACACAATTCCCGCATCCCCATGCACACCTATTCTGGCCCCCACACCTGTGAGTGGGTGGCAGGGCCGCCTATCGGGGCCAAAGCAGGGAACTTCTGACACCTCTATACCCAGTCTGGTTGGGTTAGCCCGCAGTACTGACCCCCAGGGTTCCTGAACCCTGGCAAGTCCTAGGATATATCCCCAGCCCTGCAGACTGACCCAAGCCCTCTCTTCCACCCATCAGAGCTCCCAGCCTGGCGCACTGTGTTTTCCTTCACCTTCCCTGGAAGCAGGAGTGCAGGCTCTTAATGGGGATCCCTGGGCTAGCTCAGAGCATGAGGAAGAGGCATCTCCGGGCCCCCGATTTCAGATGAGTGGGTGCTGTGCCCCCAGCCCAGGTCCGCTCACCTTTCTCGCTGATGACTGCAATGGCCACGGAGTTCAGAGCACACTCCCGGGACGCCCAAGGACACTCGCTTGTGGCCGGCCCTCTGCTGCTCAGGGCCTTGGCATCAGTTACTGATGCGCCCGCAGTGACAGTTGGAGTTTCTAAGGCAAAGTGATCCTCTGGGTAACCCGAGAAGGCCCCAGTTACCAGGTGGACCAGCAGGATGGCTGGATGGCTTGGCCAGGGCCCAAGCCTACCGGCCCCTTCTGCTTACTCCTGGTGGGGGGTGAGCCACGGCTGGGGCCCGGCCCATCCATGAGGTCCCAGAGCATGGCAGGTGGGTCGAGAGGATTCAGGGGTGTTGCTTTGGGGTGGGGTATATCACTTGGTTCAGAGGGAACAGTGATGCTGGAGGGGATGGTGAGACCCAAAAGGGCGTGAGAATCCAGTTCCGCAGAGAATGCCGCAATGGGAGCCTGACAGGCTGAGAATATCGGCAGAAGGGGAGACCCAGGATAGCAAAAATGCTTTGGGGGCCAGGCGCAGTGGCTCACACCTATAATCCCAGCGCTTTGGAAGGCCGAGGCGGGTGGATTGCTTGAGGCCAGGCATTTGAGACCAGCCTGGCCAACATGGTGAAACCCCGTCGCTACTAAAAATACAAAATTAGCCGGGCATGGTGGCAGGCGCCTGTAATTCCAGCTACTTGGGAGGCTGAGGCAGAAGAATCGCTTGAACCCAGGAGGTGGATGTTGTGGTGAGCCAAGATCACGCCATTGTACTCCAGCCTGGGCAACAAGAGCAAAACCCTGTCTCCCAACAAAACAAAACAACAAACAAAAGCAAGCAAACACACAAAAGCAAACAAAAAATCAAAGAGCTTTAGGGAAAAACTAAGGCACTCTGAATTTGAAATGAAAAACTAAGGAACTCCAGCAAAGTCTCTAGGATTTGCTGATGTTTGAACCTGGGGTGTAAAATGAAGACAGAAGTCAATGACGCCAGCCCCTCTCAACAGCACCCACCCAAGAGTCTCCAGGGACTTTTCCATATCTGCTGACACCCCCAGGAAACCCTGCTGGCCTGGGGCTGGCTTCCCTTCCTCCTCCTGCTGGCAAGAAGATGGAACATGGATTATGGAGTAGGATGTCAGGCTGGGATTGCAGCAATGCCCTTTCTCCGGTAGAAAGAGTACTGGACTCAGAGTCCTCCTGAGGGTTGAAAGGTGGATGTAAAAGATTGGATAACCCAAAAGCTTTTTTCTACTCTTCTCACACTCAATGGAACAACACAAACACTTCTTTGTCTTTTTTGTTTTTCTGGGATGGAGTCTTGCTCTGTCACCCAAGCTAGAGTGCAGTGGCACGATCTTGGCTCACTGCAACCTCTGTCTCCCGAGTTCAAGCGATTCTCCTGTCTCAGCCTCCCGAGTAGCTGGGATTATAGGTACCCACCACCAGGTCTGGCTAGTTTTTGCATTTTTAGTAGAGACAGGGTTTCACCATCTTGGCCAGACTGGTCTTGAACTCCTGACATTGTGATCCATCTGCCTCGGCCTCCCAAAGTGCTGGGATTGCAGGCATGAGCCACAGCACTCAGCCTTTTTCTTTCTTTCTTTTTTTTTTCCTTTCTGAGACAGGGTCTCACTCTGTCACCCAGGCTGGAGTGCACTGGCGCCATCTCACCTCGCTGCAACCTCCACCTCCCAAGTTCAAGCAATTCTGGTGTCTCAGCCTCCCAAGTAGCTGGGATTACAGGTGCGTGCCACCACGCCCAGTTAGTATTTGTATTTTTAGTAGAGACAAGGTTTCACCATGTTGGCCAGGCTGGTCTCAAACTCCTGGCCTCAAGTGATCCACCTGCCTCAACCTCCCAAAGTGCTGGGATTACAGGTGTGAGCCACAGTGCCCGGCCAACAACACAAACATTTATGATATCAGATTGGGGGGGCTCTCATACACACCAAGCAAGTCTCCAGTGGACACCAGTTGAATGTCCTATAATTCTGCATTTGGAGTTGGAGCCTCTAAGGAAGTAATTAAGGTCAACTGTGGTCAGAAGGCTGAGACCCTGATCTGATAGGATTAGTGTCCTTATAAGAAGAGACAGGCCGGGCACAGTGGCTCACCACTTTGAGAGGACGAGGCTGGTGGGTCACCTGAGGTCGGGAGTTTGAGATCAGCCTGGCCAACATGGAGAAACCCCGTCTCTACTAAAAATACAAAATTAGCCGGGCGTGGTGGTGCATGCCTGTAATCCCAGCTACTCCTCTGGAGGCTGAGGCAGGAGAATCGCTTGAACCTGGGAGGTGGAGGTTGCCATGAGCCGAGATCGTGCCATTGCACTCCAACCTGGGCAACGAGAATGAAACTCCGTCTCAAAAAAAAGAAGAAGAAGAAGAAGAAGAAGAGACACCAGGCCTGGCATGGTGGCTCATGCCTGCAATCCCAGCACTTTGGGAGGAAGATCACTTGAGCTCAGGAGTTCAACACCAGTCTGGGCAACATGGCAAAACCCCGTCTCTATGAAAAACACAAAAATTAACTGGGCATGATGGCAAATGCCTGTAGTCTCAACTACTTGGGAGGTGCAGGTAGGAGGCTCAGGTGGGAGGATCACTTGAGCCCAGGAGACTGAGGCTGCAGTGAGCTGTGGTTAGCCACTGGACTCCAGCCTGGGCAACAGAGCCAGATCCTGTATTTAAAAAGAAGAAGAGACACCAAAGAGCTCACTTACTATCTCTTAGAGTGTGCCAACAAGAGATCATTGAGGACACAGTAAGAAGGCGGCAGTCTACAAACCAGAAAAAGAGCCCTCACCAGGAGCCCATTTGGCGAGCACCTTGCTCATGTCTCTCCTGTCTCCAGAACTGTCAGCAAATAAATTTCTGCTGTTTAAGCCACTCAGTCTATGGTATTTGTTAGGGCAGCCTGAACTAAAACATGTTGAGTGAGTAGTGCTATGGTCTGAATGTTTACATCCCCTACAATTCATAGGTTGAAACTTAATCCCCAGTCTGACAATATTAAAAGGTGGGACCTTTGGGAGATATAAATTAGAAGGATTAGTGTCCTTATAAAAGAGGCTTCAGGGAGGTTATTTGTCCTTTCACTATGTGAGGACACCATAAAAGATAACAGCTATGGGCTGGGCGTGGTGGCTCACGCCTGTAATCCCAACACTTTGGGAAGCCGAGGCAGGCAGATCATGAGGTCAGGAGATCGAGAACATCCTGGCTAACACAGTGAAACCTTGTTTCTACTAAAAATACAAAAAAAAAAAAAATTAGCTGGGTGTGGTGGCGGGCACCTGTAGTCCCAGCTACTTGGGAGGCTGAGGCAGGAGAATGGCGTGAACCCTGGAGGCAGGGCTTGCAGTGAGCTGAGATTGAGTCACTGCACTCCAGCCTGGGTGACAGAGCAAGATTCCGTCTCAAAAAAAAAAAAAAAAGAGATACCACATATGAGGAACTGGTCCTCACCAGACACCAAATCTGGTTGCACCTTGATCCTAAACTTCCCAGCCTCCAGAATTGTGAACCATAAATTTCTATTTTATTTTATTTTATTTCATTTTATTTTATTTTATTTTATTTTATTTTATTTTATTTTTCTCTGAAACAGAGTTGCTGTGTCTCCCAGGCTGGAGTGCAGTGGTGCGATCTTGGCTCACTACAACCTCCGCCTCCCAGGTTCAAGCAGTTCTCCTGCCTCAGCCTCCCCAACAGCTGGAATTACAGGCATGTGCCACTATGCCCAGCTAGTTTTTGTATTTTTAGTAGAGATGGGGTTTCACCCTGTTGACCAGTCTTGAACTCCTGACTTCAGGTGATCTGCCTACCTCGACCTCCAAAAGTGCTGGGATTACCGGCATGAACCACTGCACCCAGCCAAATTTTGATTGCTTATAAATTACCCAGTTTATGGTATTTTTGTTACAGCAGCTCAAATGGGCTAAGACAAGTGGGTTGTATACTGAACTTGAAGAAGCTGCCAAATCATTTTCCATAATGGTTGTACCATCTTATATTCCCATCAGCAGTATCAGGTAACTCCAGTTTTTAGCATCCTGGAGAGACATCAGTGTGTGAATGCAAGAAGACGAAGAGTATGCCAAGTCACCCATGTGCCCGCCGCTGTTTATGTCAATTACCATCCAGCACAAATTAAGCAGCCTGTTAAGCATGTGGAACTGTGATCTCACATGTATTCTATTACAACATCAGACTTTTTTTTTTTTTCAGTGAGGATATACTGTGAACTCCCCAGCAGACAGCTTATCATGTAAATGAGATAAGAAAGCATGGCCGGGCATGGAGGCTCATGCCTGTAATCTCAGCACTTTGGAAGGCCAAGGCAGATGGACCACAAGGTCAAGAGATCGAGATCATCCTGGCCAACAAGGTGAAACCCCGTCTCTACTAAAACCACGAAAATTAGCCGGGCGTGGTGGCGCAGTAGTCCCGTAGCCCCAGCTACTTGAGAGGCTGAAGCAAGAGAATCCCTCGAACCTGGGAGGCGGAGGTTGCAGTGAGCTGAGATCGCGCCATTGCACTCCAGCCTGGCGACAGAGCAAGATTCCGTCTCAAAAGACAAAACAAAACAAAACAAAAAAAACCACATATAGACAAATCTATTACACACACACACACACACACACAGACACATACAGACACACACCCTAACCTGGAGAGCCTCTTTGGGTAAAGCATTTCTGGAAAACATCCCAACTCGAGCTCAGTTATGGTGACCTGGGTAACACAATGAGACCCATTACTACCAAAAAAAAAGGAAAAATAATCAGCTGAGTGTGGTGGGGCCTGTAGCCTCAGCTTGAGTCCAGGAGGTTAAGGTTGCAGTGAGCCGAGATCACGCCACTGCACTCCAGCCTGGGTGATGGAGTTAGACCCAGTCTCAAATTAAAAAAAAAAAAAAAAAAAGAGAGAGAGAGAGAAAAGAGTAGCTCCTTGTGGCCTACTAGAGCGTGGCCTTTTCTCTAAAATAAAATAAAAAGTAAAAAAATAAAATAAAATTAGAACCAGAACTCACCCTCTTCTCTCCACTTTCCAGGCCACCACCCTGGTCCAACCTGCCATCATCCATGTCCTGGAATGGTTCCACCACTTCCTCCTAGATCTTCCCTTGCCCCCTGCAGTCTATTGTCAACATAGCACCCAGAAGGAGCTGTTAGGAAAGTCAGGCTGGGCGCGGTGGCTCATGTCTGTTATCCCAGTACTTTGGGAGGCGGAGGTAGAGGATCATTTGTGTCCAGGGTTTGAGACCAGCCTGAACAAGTTGTATCCTCAGGCCATCTTATAAAAAGGAAAGTCAGACCCTGTAGTTCCTCTGCTCAAACTTCTTGTTGTTTTTTGTTTTTATTTTTGTTTTGTTTCGTTTTGTTTTGAGGCAGTCTTGCTCTGTCGCCCAGGCTGGGGTGCAGTCTTGGTTCACTGCAACCTCCACCTCCTGGGTTCAAGCAATTCTCCTGCCTCAGTCTCCGGAGTAGCTGGGATTACAGGTGCCCACCATCAATCCCTATTAATTTTTGTATTTTCAGTAGAGACGGGGTTTCACCATGTTGGCCAGGCTGGTCTTGAAATCCAGACCTCTAGTGATCTGCTCGACTTGGCCTCCCAAAGTGCTGGGATTACAGGCTTGAGCCACTGCGCCCGGCCTCAAACTTGTTTTCGTTTGTTTGTTGTTGTTTATTTACTTGTTTGTTTTTGTGGAGGAAAAGATCTTACTCTGTTGCCCAGGTTGGTTTCGAACTCCTGGACTCAAGCGGTCCTCCCACCTCTGCCTCCCTAAGTGTTGGGATTACAGAAGTTAGCTACTGCACCTGGCTTGTATGCTGAAATTGCTCCCCATCACTTAAGTCCTCACACGGCCTGCAGGACCCCAATCAGGTCCTTGCACCTCTCTGTTTTTTCCCCCTGCTACAGGACCCCTTGCCCAGTCACTCCTGGCCCAAGCCAAACATTGAGCTCCCCCTCAGGACCTTTGCACAAGCTCTTTCCTCCCATGTCTGCGTGCCTCCACTTCCCCGCTCCCAGTCTCCGTGCAGATGTCTCCTGTTCCATGAGCCTCCCCTAATTTCAGGGAGGAGAGTGGAGGAGGTGCATCACCATCTGACATGTCCCCAGGTGTCCTATGGATTCATCCTGTTTATTGTCCTCTCCACCCATGAGAATGCAAACACTAGGAGGGCAGGTATTTCTCTTCGTTTTGTTTATTCTGTATCTGTGGCACCCAGAATAATGTTTGTCAAGTCACAGATGCTTAATAAATATTTGTGACATGAATGAAGACATTAATAAAATCTACACTGCAGCCCCACTCCTTTAACAGAAGAAGTACATTCCCCTCCCCAGGCTGCCCTAAGTAATTTTTTTTTGTAAAGACGGGGTGTCCCTATGTTGCCTAGGCTGGTCTTGAACTCCTGGGCTGAAGCAATCCTCCTACCTCAGCTTCCCAAAGTGCTGGGATTATAGGCGTGAGCCATGAAGCCTGACTTTTTTTGTTTTTTGTTTTTTGTTTTAAGAGGCAGGGTCTCTGGCCAGGTGCGGTGGCTCACGCCTGTGATCCCAGCACTTTGGGAGGGATCAAGCCTCAGCCTCCCGAGTAGCTGGGATTGCAGGTGCCCACTACCACGCCCAGCTAATTTTTGTATTTTTAGTAGAGAGAGGGTTTCACCATATTGACCAGGCTGGTCTCGAACTTGACCTTGTGATCCGCCTGCCTCAGCCTCTCAAAGTGCTGGGATTACAGGCATGAGCCACCACGCCCAGCCAACCTAGGAGTCTTTTATTTATTTATTTATTTATTTTGAGACGGAGTCTTGCTCTGTCACCCAGGCTGGAGTGCAGTGGCCGGATCTCAGCTCCCTGCAAGCTCCGCCTCCCGGGTTCACGCCATTCTCCTGTCTCAGCCTCCGGAGTAGCTAGGACTACAGGCGTCTGCCACCACGCCCGGCTAGTTTTTTATATTTTTTTAGTAGAGACGGGGTTTCACCGTGTTAGCCAGGATGGTCTCGATAAGAGTCTTAAATCTCCGGCCAGGCACAGTGGCTTATGCCTGTAATTCCAACACTTTGGGAGGCCGAGGCAGGCGGATCACCTGAGGTCGGGAGTTCGAGACTGGCCTGACCAACATGGAGAAACCCCCGTCTCTACTAAAAAATACAAAATTAGCCAGGAGTGCTGGCACATGCCTGTAATCCCAGCTACTCAGGAGGCTGAGACAAGAAAATCTCTTGAACCCGGGAAGCAGAGGTTGCGGTGAGCCGAGATTGCGCCATTACACTGCAACCTGGGCAACAAGAGTGAAACTCCGTCTCAAACAAACAAACAAACAAACAAAAAGAAAGAAATCTCCGAGACAGGCCCCCATGTGGCGCAAGGTAAGCATTATTTTGTGATTATTATTATAATCACTAGTATTATGCTCTTCTGACAACTCAATTATGTTTCCCAATGTTGCAGTTTTTCAAAATAAGTTTTTTGTGTTATAGTGGTTTTAGGTGTACGTTCACTTACTAAGGAACATCTTGGTTGCTTCCAGCTTTTAGCAATTAGGAATGACTCTGCTATAAATATTTACATACAGACTTTTGCTTAGACATAAGTTTGCAAATCAGTTGGGTAAACACCTAGGATCCTGACTGCCAGATCATATGGTAAGTCTATGTTTAGCTCTGTGAGGAGCTGACAAACTGTCTCCAAAGGGGTTGGATCACTTTGCATCCCCACAAGCCACTCCACGTGTCTACAGGCAACAGGTATTGTTAGGCTTTCGGGGGGTTGGGTGGGAGGGATTTTAGGATTTTAGCCATTCTAACAGGTATGTTGTGGTATCTCCTTGATGCTCATTGATTTTGGTTTTTACTTCTTTTTTTTCTTTTCCTTCCTTCCTTCCTTCCTTCCTTCCTTCCTTCCTTCCTTCCTTCCTTCCTTCCTTCCCTCCTTCCTTCCTTCCTTCCTTCCTTCCCTCCTTCCTTCCTTCCTTCCTTCCCTCCCTCCCTCCCTCCCTCCTTTCTTTCTTTCTCTCTTTCTCTCTTTCTTTCTTTCTTTCTTTCTTTTGGCGTCTCGCTGCATTGTCCAGGCTGGGGTGCAGTGGCTCTATCTTGGGCTCACCGCAACCTCCACCTCCCAGGTTCAAGCAATTCTCCAGCCTCTGCCTCCCGAGTAGCTGGGACTACAGGCACATGCCACCACGCCCGGCTAATGTTTGTAGTTTTAGCAGAGATGGGGTGTCGCCATGTTGGCCAGGCTGGTCTCAAATTTCTGACCTCAGGTGATCCACCCCACTAAGCCTCCCACAGTGCTGGGATTAAGGTGTGAGCCATCATGCCTGGCCGTTTTTTCCTCTCTTTATACAGGCAGGGTCCCTCTATGTTACCCAGGCTGGTTTTGAACTCCCGAGTTCAAGTAATCCTCCTGCTTTGGCTTCCCAAAGTGCTAGGATTGGCCAGGAGCAGTGGCTCATGCCTGTAATCCCAGCACTTTGGGAAGCCGAGGTGGGCAGATCACGAGGTCAGGAGATCGAGATCATCCTGGTTAACACGGTGAAACTCCATCTCTACTAAAAATACAAAAAAATTAGCCAGGCGTGGTGGCAGGTGCATGTAGTCCCAGCTACTGGGGAGGCTGAGGCAGGAGAATGGCGTGAACCTGGGAGGCAGAGCTTGCAGTGAGCCGAGATCGCACCACTGCACTCCAGTCTGGGCGACAGAGCGAGACCCCGTCTCAAGAAAAAAAAAAGCCGGCCACAGTGGCTCACGCCTGTAATCCCAGCACTTTGGGAGGCCGAGGCGGGTGGATCACGAGGTCAGGAGATCGAGACCATCCTGGCTAACACAGTGAAACCCCGTCTCTACTAAAGAATACAAAAAATTAGCCGGGCGTAGTGGCGAGTGCCTATAGTCCCAGCTACTCGGGAGGCTGAGGCAGGAGAATGGCGTGAACCCGGGAGGCGGAGCTTGCAGTGAGCGGAGATTGAGTCACTGCACTCCAGCCTGGGGGACAGAGCAAGACTCCGTCTCAAAAAAAAAAAAAGTGCTGGGATTACAAGTGGGAAGTTTTAATTTGCCTTTTCCTAATGTCAAATGATGTTTAGCGTCTTTTCATATCCTTATTTGCTACCTGTATTTCTCCTTTGATAATGTACCAAGTCACATATTTTGTCCTTTAGAAAAAATTGTTTTGGCCAGACACAGTGGCTAACATCTGTAATCCCAGCATTTTGGGAGGCCGAGGCTAGCAGATTGCTTGAGCCCAGGAATTCGAAACCTGTCTGGCTAGCATGGTGAAACTCCATCTCTACAATAAATTAAGCGGGTATGGTGGTGCACACCTGTAATCCCTGCTACTCAGGAGGCTGAGATGGGAGAATCACTTGCACCCAGGAGGTCGAGACTGCAGTGAGCCGCGATCTTGCCACTATATTCCAGCCTAGGTGAAGAGTAAAACCCTGTCTCAAAAAATTAAAATAAAATAAAATAAAATAAAATAATTTAAAAAAATGTTTTAGGCTGGGCGCGGTGGCTCAAGCCTATAATCCCAGCACTTTGGGAGGCTGAGACAGGCGGATCACGAGGTCAGGAGATCAAGACCATCCTGGCTTACACGGTGAAACCCCGTCTCTACTAAAAAATACAAAAAACTAGCCGGGCGAGGTGGCGCGCGCCTGTAGTCCCAGCTACTCCAGAGGCTGAGGCAGGAGAATGGCGTAAACCTGGGAGGCGGAGCTTGCAGTAAGCTGAGATCCAGCCACTGCACGCCAGCCTGGGCGACAGAGCAAGACTCCGTCTCAAAAAAACAAACAAACAAAAAGTTTTAATTGTTGAGCTTAAAGAGTTTCTGTGTGTGCATTTTGGAAACAGCTTCAAATTCTTTTTTTTTTTTTTTTTTTTTTTTTTTG
>NC_037670.1:16045981-16080065 GCF_003255815.1 Theropithecus gelada
AAATTTTTTTTTTTTTTTTTTTTTTTTTTTTGAGACGGAGTCTCGCGCTGTGTCATCCAGGCTGGAGTGCAGTGGCGCCATCTCGGCTCGCTGCAAGCTCCGCCTCCCAGGTTCACGCCATTCTCCTGCCTCAGCCTCCGAGTAGCTGGGACTACAGGCGCCCGCCACCACGCCCGGCTAGTTTTTTGTATTTTTAGTAGAGACGGGGTTTCACCATGTTAGCCAGGATGGTCTCGATCTCCTGACCTCGTGATCCACCCGCCTCGGCCTCCCAAAGTGCTGGGATTACAGGCTTGAGCCACCGCGCCCGGCCTCAAATTCTTTTCTGTTTGTTTTTAGATACAGAGTCTCACTCTGTTGCCCACGCTGGAGTGCGCCCGGCCTAGAAATAGGACTTTTAAACAGGTAATCAAGTTAAAATAGGGTCATTAGTGTGGATCCTAATCCAAACTCACTGGTGTCCTTATAAGAAGAGGAAATTTTGAGGGGGGCCAAAGCAGGAGGATCGCTTGAGCCCAGACTGGTCAACATAGCGAGACCCCATCTCTACAAAAAATTTTAAAATTAGCCAGACGTATTGGTGCATGCCTGTAGTCCCAGCTACTCAGGAAGCTGAGGTGGGAGAATTGCTTGAACCCAGGAAGTGGAGGCTGCAGTGAGCCATGATCATGCCACTGCACTCCAGCCTGGGCGACAGAGAGAGGCTCTGTCTCTAAAAAAATAAATACATAAAAATAAGAAGAGGACATTTGGACATGAACACGCACAGAAGGTAGACCATGTGAAGACTCAGCACGAAGGCAGTCATCCACAAGCCAAGGAGTGAGGCCTCAGGAGGAACCAGCCCTGCCAACGCCTTGATTTCAGACTTCCGGTCTCCAGAACTGCAAGAAAATAAATGCCTATTGTTAAAGCCACCCAGGCTGTAGTATTTTGTTAAGGTAGCCCCTGCAAATGAATGCATGGCCACAGTGAAATTTTATCAGAATATGGCTAAAGGGCTCTTCATTCTGGATGTGTTGAGAGCCTGGGTAGGCTTTGGCCAAGGACAGCAAAGGAGGTCAGACAGGGAATGATTGGGAAAACCCAGACACCCGTTTAAAATTGGCTGGCAATCTCGGTCTCTTCCTGCCAAGTCTACCCTGATGCATCCAGCCTCTCTGGACTGAGGAGACAGGGTCCAAACAAAGGATTTTTTTTTTTTTTTTTTGAGTCACAATCTTGCTCTGTCACCCAGGCTGGAGTGCAGTGGTGTGATGATCATGGCTCACTTCAGCCTTGACCACCCGGGCTCAAGCCATCCTCCTGCCTCAGCCTCCCGAGCAGCTGGGACCACAGGCACGTACCACCATGCCTGCCTGATTTTTTATTACTTCTAAAGAAGGGGTGTTGGTATGTTGCTCAGGTTGGTCTCAAACTCCTGGGCTCAAATGATCCTCCCACCTCAGCCTCTCAAAGTACTGGGATTACAGACGTGAGCCACCGCACCTGTTCCCGACAGATTTTTTTTATTACTTGTAGAGAAGGTTTTGCTATGTTGCTCAGGCTGGTCTCAAACTCCTGGGATCAAGCAATCCTCCCACCTCAGCCTCCCAAAGTTCTGGGATTACAGGTGCCTGCCACCATGCTCAGCTAATTTTCATATTTTTAGTAGAGATGAGGTTTTGCCACATTGGCCAGGCTGGTCTCAAACTCCTGACCTCAGGTGATCCATCCGCATCGGCCTCCCAAAGTGCTGGGATTACAGGCATGAGCCACTGAGCCCAGCCAATGTAACAGCATTTCGAAGGCCGGCTTGATGGTTAGCACTGGGCTATGCTGTAGCTTTCACCAACAACCAGCATAGTGTATTAGTGCCGTTAATACCAGCTACTGTAACAAACAACCTCCAGTCTCAGTGGCTTTACATAATGAAGTTTCATCAATGACCACATCGAAGTCCAGTGTGCTGGTCCATGAGCCCTGGTGTCCGGGGGAGCCTCTCTGAGCCCCGTCACTTCCACCTCGAAGTAAGAACAGCCCATGGGTATGCCTGGCTTCACCTTGTCTTATGTTTACATCCTCTTCTTGTTTCCCCTTCTAATCTCTTTTTTTTTTTCAGAGTCTCGCTGTGTTGCCCAGGCTGGAGTGCAGTGGCGCGATCCTGGATCACTGCAACCTCCGCCTCCCAGGTTCCAGAATTCTCCTGCCTCAGCCTCCCAGGTAGGTGAGATTACAGGCATGCACCACCATGCCCAGCTAATTTTTGTATTTTTAGTAGAGATGGGTTTCACCATGTTGGTCAGGCTGGTCTCGAACTCTCGACCTCAAGTGATCCACCCGCCTCGGCCTCCCAAAGTACTGGGATTACAGGTGTGAGCCACTGCGCCTGGCCCCCCTTCTAATCTCTTTAAAGTTATGTATGTATGTATTTATTTGAGTCAGGGTCTCGCTCTGTTGCCCAGGCTGGAATGCAGTGACATGATCATGGCTCACTGCAGCTTCAAATTCCTGGGCTCAAGTGATCCTCCCACCTTAGCCTCCTGAGTAGCTGGGACTCAGGAGTGCACCATCAAGGCTGGCTAGTTTTCGTATTTTCTTGTTACCCAGGGTGGACTCGAACTTCTGGCCTCAAGTGATCCTCCCACCTTGGCCTCCCAAAGTGCTGGGATTATAGCCATGAGCCACTATGCTTTGCCTCTTTAAAGTTATTTTACCTTCTTTTTGTGAGCCTATGTAAGCCATCTCCAGTCCTGCCTAGAATAAGGCAGGCTGATAGAAATCAATGTAGTGGGCCAGGCATAGTGGCGACTGTAATCCCAGCATTTTGGGATGCTGAGGCGGGAGGATCACTTGAGGCCATGAGTTGGAGACCCATCTGGGCAACAGAGCAAGATCCTGTCTCTAAAATTTAAAATTTAAATTTATATTTAAATTTAAGATTTAAATGTAAATTGATAAATTGGCCAGGCATGGTCAGGTATGGTGGCTCACACTTCTAATCCCAGCACTTTGGGGAGCTGAGGTGGGTGAATGACTTGAGGTCAGGAGTTTGAGACCAGCCTGGCCAACATGGTGAAACCCTGTCTCTACTAAAAGTACAAAAATGAGTCAGGCGTGGTTGCCTGCTCCTGTAGTCCCAACTACTCCAGAGGCTGAGGCAGGAGAATTGATTGAACCCAGGAGACGGAGGTTGCAGTGAGCCAAGATCGCGCCTCTTTACTCCAGCCAGGGTGACAGAGAAAGACTCTGTCTCAAAAAATAAAAATAGAAATAAAATAAATATAAAAAAATTAGCGGGCGTGGTGACTCACACCTGTAATCCCAGCACTTTGGGAGGCTGAGGTGGGTGGATCTCTTGAGGTCAGGAGTTCAAGACCAGCCTGGCCAACATGGTGAAACCCCATCTCTACTTAAAATACAAAAATTCAGCTGGGCGCGGTGGCTCACGCCTGTAATCCCAGCACTTTGGGAAGCCGAGGCAGGCGGATCACGAGGTCAGGAGATCGAGACCCTCCTGGCTAACACGGTGAAACCCCATCTCTACTGAAAATACAAAAAATTAGCCAGGCATGATGGCGGGCGCCTGTAGTCCCAGCTACTCGGGAGGCTGAGGCAGGAGAATGGCGTGAACCTAGGAGGCGGAGCTTGCAGTGAGCCAGGATCGCACCACTGCACTCCAGCCTGGGCGACAGAGCGAGACTCTGTCTCAAAAAAACAAAAACAAAAACAAAAATTAGCCAGGCGTGGTGGCATGTGCCTGGAATCCCAGCTCCTGGAGAGGCTGAGGCAGGAGAATTGCTTGAACTCAAGAGGCAGAGGTTACAGTGAGCTGAAATCGGGCCATTGCACTCCAGCCTGGGAGAAGAAGCAAGACTCCATCTAAAAAAAAAAAAGAATATAAAAATAAATAATTAAATTTTAAAAAACGCAGTGGACCACGCTTTGAAGTTGCCCTTCCTGTTCCTTCTACCTGCTGCTCTTCCCCTCAACAGTCGTGCTAGCATTAGCTGGGTACATGAGTGTGTGGGGGTAAGGTGGCCGGAGATTCAGCTTAGAAAGAGCTACCTTTTTGTCCTTTTACCTCCTACACAAACTTAAAAAAAATTATTTTCAGTGTCAAAGTTGGGGATTTTGGAAGGGAAAAAAATGTTGCAAAAGCTTCTGTTTTACACCATAAACCATAGAGTGGAACTGCTTGCACCAGAACTAATTTTTTCATACAGAAGAGCAGTAAAAGTCTGAGCCATGGGCAAAGAGGGGAGACTCAAGAAGGAGGGTAGGCCAGGCACGGTGGCTCCTGCCTGGAATCCCAGCACTTTGGGAGGCCAAGGCAGGTGGATCACCTGAGGTCTGGGGTTTGAGACCAGCCTGGCCAACATGGTGAGACCCTGTCTCTAGTAAAAACAAAAAAATTAGCTGGGCGTAGTGGTGTGTGCCTGTAGTCTCAGCTACTTGGGAGGCTGAGGCATGAGAATTGTTTGAACCCAGGAAGCAGAGATCCCGCCATTGCACTCCAGTCTGGGCGACAGAGTGAGACTGTGTCTCAAAAAAAAAAAAAAAAAAAAAAGGTGGGTAGGAGAGACAGGTTTGCTGTCCCACTGGAACCTCGGTCACAGCAGCCACACTAAGGCCAGTTATGGATATGTAACCACCCAAGGGGTTCACCTCGCCCACTGCCTAGACAGAGCCGACTTATCAAGATGGGAATTGCAATGGAGAAAGGGTAATTTATGCAGAGCCGGCTATGCGGAAGACCAGAGTTTTATTATTACTCAAATCAGTCTCCCCGAGCATTCGGGGATCAGAGTTGGTTTTTTCTTTCTTTTCTTTTCTTTTTTTCTTTTTTTTTTTTTTTGAGATGGAATCTTGCCCAGGCTGGAGTGCAATGGCACAAATTCGGCTACTGCAACCTCCGCCTCCTGGGTTCAAGTGATTCTCCTGCCTCAGCCTCCCAAGTAGCTGAGATTACATGCATGCACCACCATGCCCAGCTAATTTTTGTATTTTTAGTAGACACAGGGCTTCACCATGTTGGTCAGGCTGGTCTCGAACTCCTGACCTCATGATCCACCTGCCTCAGCCTCCCAAAGTGCTGAGATTACAGTGTTTTTTTTTGTTTTTGTTTTTGTTTGTTTGTTTGTTTTTGTCTGAGACAGAGTCTCGCTTTGTCACCCAGGCTGGAGAGCAACGGTTGAATCTCAGCTCACTGGAAGCTCCGCTTCCCGGGTTCACGCCATTCTCCTGTTTCAGCCTCCCGAGTAGCTGGGATTACAGGCGCCTGCCACCATGCCCAGCTAATTTTTTGTATTTTTAATAGAGACAGGGTTTCACCGTGTTAGCCAGGATGGTCTCCATCTCCTGACCTTGTGATTCGCCCGCCTTGGCCTCCCAAAGTGCTGGGATTCCAGGTGTGAGCCACAGAGGTTTTACAGATAATTTGGCGGGTAGGGGCTTGTGGGCAGCGCTGATTAGTTAGGTTGGAGATGGAATCATAGGGGGTCGAAGTGAGGTTTTCTTGCTGTCTTCTGTTCCTGGGTGGGATGGCAGAACTGGTGGAGCCGGATTACTCGTCTGGGTGGTGTCAGCTGATCCATCCAGTGCAGGGCCTGCAGAATAGCTCAGGCACTGGACTTGGGTTTTATAAAAGTGATGTTAGCCCCAGGAGCAATCTGGGGAAGTTCGGACTGTTGGAGCCAGAGGCTGCACAGCCCCTAAACTGTCATTTCTAATCTTGTAGCTAATTTGTTAGTCCTGCAAAGTCAGACTGGTCCCCAGGAAACAAAGGGGTCTTTTCGGGAAAGGGCTGTTTTGTTTAGGGCTGTTTTATCAGTTTTGTTTCAGAGTCAAACCATGAACTGAATTATTTCCCAAAGTTAGTTCAGTCTATGCCCAGGATGAACAAGGACAGCGTGAAGTCAGTTAGGTCTGATTTCTTTCACTGTCATAATTTTCTCAGTTATAATTTTGCAATGATGGTTTCAGAGACACAAAGGAGGATGCATTTGACAACATAACTTTGGGGTCAGCTGTAAGTGCTCCCCCTTGATGGTATAATCGCCTGACAGGCTCTTCTTTCAGCTACACAGATACAGCCAATTTACTGAGACAACGGTATTGCAGTAAAAAAAAGCTAATTTCCGCAAGGCTAGCCACGTGGAAGGACTGGAGTTTATCACTCAAAGCAGTCTCCTTGAAAATTCAGAGACTAGGGTTTTGTATGGATAATTTGGCGAGCAGGGGGCTAGGGAATGGGGAATCCTCATTGTTTGCACTGGGGATGAAATCCTAGGGGGCTGGAGCTCTCTTCTTGCACCTCGTCAGTCCCTGGGTGGGATCATGTGACCAGCTGAGCCCTTTTACCAGTCACAGTGGCACCAGCTGGTCCATTACAATACAGGATCTGAAAGATACCTTGAACACCAATCTTAGGTTTTCCAATAGTGATGTTATCTATAGGAGAAATTGGGGAGGTTATAAATCTTATGACCTCTGGAACAATGGCTGGTTATCATTGAAGTAAGCCTACGTTTTAGCAGAGTTCATATTCTTCACATAAGCCTAATCTTTGGTTGTTTATTAGTTTTACAAAGGTGGTTTAGTCCATGAACAAGGAAGGGTTAGTTGTTGGGAAGGGGCTTTTATCATTTTTTTAAAGTTAAACTTAGGGTCGGGCGAGGTGGCTCACACCTGTGATCCCAGCACTTTGGGAGGCTGAGGCGGGCAGATCATGAGGTCAGGAATTCAAGGCCAGCCTGGCCAATATGGTGAAACCCCATCTTTACTAAAAATCCAAAAAAAAATTTAGCCGGGTGGATGGTGCACACCTGTAGTCCCAGCTACTTGGGAGGCTGAGGCCAGAGAATCACTTGAACCCAGGAGGCAGAGATTGCAGTGAGCTGAGATCGCGCCACTGACTCCAGCCTGGGTGACAAAGTGAGACTCCATTTCAAAAAAAAAAAAAAAGTTAAACTAATGCTGGGTGCAGTGGCTCACACCTATAATCCCAGCGCTTTGAGAGGCCGAGGCAGGAGGATCGCTAGAGCCCAGGAGTTCGAGACCAGCCCGAGCAACGTAGAGGTACCCCATCTCTACAAAAATTTAAAAATACCCATGCATGAGGGCACTTCCTATAGTCCCAGCTACTCAGGAGCCTGAGGCTGGAGGATTGCTTGAGGCCAAGAGTTGGAGGCTGCAGTAAGCCATGATCTGGCCACTGCAATCCAGCTTGGGTAACGAAGTGAGACCCAGTCTCAAAAAAAAAAAAAAAAAATTAAATGAAATTCCTTCCGTAGTTAACTTGGCCAATATCCAGGAATGAACAAGGGCAGCATGGAGGTTAGAAGTAGGAGGGAGTCAGTTAGGTCAGATTTCGCTCACTGTTGTATTTGCAAAGGCAGTTTCAGTCTCCACCCACTCTTGGGAGTATCATCAGAGAGTGACAGTCAGGGTGAGGCATGCCAGCTACTGCAATGAGCAAGCTCACTGTGTCTGTGTGTGCAACAACCGCCCAACACTGTGTATTCCAGATGCCTCTCCCTCTGGTCCTCTTGCTTCCAGCTTGTGTTCAGAAACCCTTCTGACACTGCAGTCTCAGAGGGAACCCCCTTCTCCAGGCAGCACGGCTTCCAAGGCCTTCCTACCTCATTCTGGAGGCCTCCATCCAATGACATAGCATCTCTAGCCAGCTCTGCAGAGGAGCTGCCCTGGTGGCTTGCTGGGCCAGAGGAGTTATCAGAACCTGGTGTGGGGGCTACAGTGATTACTACAGCCATTCCCTGGGGACATTTCACAGTCTGTGGGAGGCTCATTCCAGGTTCCTTCCATCGGCCTCACCCTTAAAGCCTCCCTGGGGGATTGCGGTGCACGTCTTCTTTGGTTTCCATGATACCCTCTCTTCCCTGGCTCTCCTCCCACTTCTTTTGCTTTTTTTATTTAAAAAATGTTTTTTTTTTAAGATGCAAAGTCTTGTCCTGTTGCCCAGGCTACAGTGCAGAGGTGCAATAATAGCTCACCGCAGGCTTGACCTCCCAGGCTCAAGTCATCCTCCCACCTCGGTCTCCTGAGTAGCTGGGACTACAGCTATGCACCACCATGCCAGGGTAATTTTTAAATTTTTTTTAGAGATAGGGTCTCGCGCTGGGCCCAGTGGCTCACGCCTGTAATCCCAGCACTTTGGGAGGCCGAGGTGGGCAGATCATGAGGTCAGGAGATTGAGACCATCCTGGCTAACACGGTGAAACCCCGTCTCTACTAAAAATGCAAAAAATTAGCCGGGCGTGGTGGTGGGTGCCTGTAGTCCCGGCTACTCGGGAGGCTGAGACAGGAGAATGGCGTGAATCCGGGAGGCAGAGCTTGCAGTGAGCCGAGATGGCGCCACTGCACTCCAGCCTGGGCGATAGAGCGAGACTCCGTCTCAAAAAAAAAAAAAAAAAAAAAGAGATAGGGTCTTGCTATGTTGTTCAGGCTGGTCTCAAACTTCTGGCCCCAAGTGATCCTCCAGCCTCAGCCTCCTAAAGTGCTGGGATTACAGGCATGACCCGAAGTGCCCAGCCTCGCTCCTACTCCTGTGGACATCCTCCCTTGGCTTTCTTTGTCATCTCCTCTTCTTCTGCTGGTCCCAGGAAGTTGGAGAGCCTCAGCCTCTTCTCTCGTCATATACTATTGCTCTTCCTAAGGAATTGCATCCATTCTGAGTGACCTTGCACAACTGTAACTGCAGCTTTGTGACTAAAATTTCCTTCTCCTTCCTTTGCATACACGTTCCCTTGAATCTGCACCCGGAGATGGCTGCCAGGGAGGAATTCTATTAATAGATTTGTCTTTGAGTCTGGGAAATGAAGGACACGCATCAAAAGTTCCTACCATGCCCCAAGCATCTCATGTTCTCACTCTTGCACCTTCATTCATCCTGGGTTGAATTTTTCTTTTTCTTTTTTTTTTTTTTGAGATGGAGTCTCACTCTGTCGCCCAGGCTGGAGTGCAGTGGCGTGATCTCTGCTCACTGCAACCTCTGCCTCCCGGGTTCAAGCGATGCTCCTGCCTCACCCTCTCGAGTAGCTGGGACCACAAGCACCCACCACCACACCCGGATAATGTTTTATGTTTTTAGTAGAGACAGGTTTCTCCATGTTGGCCAGGGTGGTCTCGAACTCCGGACCTCAGGTGATCCACCCGCCTTGGCCTCCCAAAGTGCTGGGATTACAGGCATGAGCCACCGTGCCCAGCCCTGGGTTGAATCTTAATTTGAAGAGGTATTTTTGACACATTCCTTGCATCATTCCAGATATCACTTATTAGTGTGTCCACTGATTGATTGCTCACCTGGCCAGCATCCATGTACCTTCCTAGTAGTGCCCACACATCCTTCCAGAATCCAGCCCCTCCCCTGAGCAACTCATGTGCTTTGGGGGAAACTGATCCTCTGCAGCTTCAGCAGGAAGCCTTGTTTTACCCAAGACAAAGGGCACATTCCATTTTCCTGGTGACATCATGGTTCACGGGTGAGTCTATGACCCAAGCCAGCTTAATCACACTGAATGTCAGTACTCCTACTTGGACCTGGAGGGAGACCTCCCCACTGTCCCTTCATTGGATGTGGGTGTGGAAGCACAAAGCCCCAGCTATGGGTGGTGCCCATCCCATCATCAGGAGGAAAGCTGGTCTTCAGATGAAGCCGATCTTCCAGGCAGAATGAGGGACAAAAAGAACATTGGTTCTTGATGATGCCATTGGGCTGCTGGTTCAAGTCATTCCTGAAGCAGCATCATTTCTGGACATTCCAATGGCAGGGACCAAAATGTCTCTTTGGTTGTTTAATCTACTTTGAAGGCTGGGCGTAGTGGCTCACACCTGTAATACCAGCACTTTGGGAGGCTGAGGCAGGTGGATCACCTGAGGTCAGGGGTTCAAGACTAGCCTGGCCAATGTGCCGAAACCCTGACTTTACTAAAAATACAAAAATTAGCTGAGTGTGGTGGCAAGTGCCTGCAGTCTCAGGTACTTGGGAGGTTGAGGCAGGAGAATCACTTGAACCCAGGAGGCAGAGGTTGCAGTGAGCCGAGATCCCACCACAGCACTCCAGCCTGGGCAACAGAGCAAGACTCTGTCTCAAAAAAAAGAAAAGAAAAAAAGAAAAAAAAAAAAAAAAGAAGGCACGGGGCAGCAATTACAGTAGCGAAGGCAAAGTGGAAATTTGGGTGTAAATTGTGCACCCATACATTATGCTCCAAGCCAGCTAATAATGACAACTGTGTCCCCACCTACTGGCCACAGGAATTTTTTTGGAGGTGATATCAAGGATGTAGATTTCCTTCTGCTATAAGTTATCGTTTTCTTTTCATTCATTCAGTTGATACATTTTTATTGGGCATCTACATGAGCTAGGTGCTAAAATAGTTGCTACTGATATAACAGTAAGCCAACACAGACCCAGTCCTTTTTTTTTTTTTTTTTTTTTTGAGACAGGGTCTTGCTCTGTTGCCCAGGCTGAAATGCAGTGGCACAATCATGGTTCACTGCAGTCTCAAATTCCTGGGCTCAAGCAATCCTCCTGCCTCTGCCTCCCCAAGTAGCTGAGACTACAGGTGTACACGACACCTAACTAATTTAATACTTTTTTTGTAGTGGTGAGGTCTCATTAGGTTGCTCAGTCTTGTGTTAAACTCCTGGCCTCAAAGGATCCGCCCTCCTCAGCCTCCCAAAGTGTTGGGATTACTGGTATGAGCCACCATGCATAGCTCAAAAATACTTTTATGTTCCTTTCCTTCTTCTTCTTCTTCTTCTTTTTTTTTTTTTTTTTTGAGATGGAGTCTCGCTCTGTCTCCCAGGCTGGAGTGCAGTGGCGCGATCTCCGGCTCACTGCAAGCTCCGCCTCCTGGGTTCACACCTTTCTCCTGCCTCAGCCTCACGATTAGCTAGGACTACAGGCGCCCGCCACCCCGCCCGGCTGATTTTTTTTTTTTTTTTTAGTAGAGTTGGGGTTTCACCATGTTAGCCAGGATGGTCTCGATCTCCTGACCTCGTGATCCGCCCGCCTCGGGCTCCCAAAGTGCTGGGATTACAGGCGTGAGCCACCACGCCCGGCCATTCCTTTCTTTCTTCTTAATGTCTCCATAGCAAAATTCCTCATGGCCAATAAATCACTGATTGTAAACAAGCATCATGTGTGATGTGCCTTTTGCAAGCGTAGCTACGAAGTCCTATATCCCATTTCCAAGGTATAGCATCCATCATTCCCTTGGGAGCAAGAGATCGTGGTGTAAAGCTGGTTGATCCTGTCAACTGATCTCGCAGCAGGTAAAAAACTGATACTGCAGGTCCAGTTTCAGCGGCTGACAGGAGGGTTTAGCAACACTTCAAAGAGGAATTCTTTGCTCCATGCATCACAAGCAATGCAATCCTTTTGATCACACTTGAATTAAATTTTTGGTTTTAAGCTTAGTCTGTTTTCTCCTATGCTATTTATAAAACGCAGGTGCCAAGGTTTGTGCTTGGAGGTTTTAAAGAAAAGGCAAAAAAATCAAACACGCCTAGGTTTCAGGAACTGACCAAGTACTGGGAGGTTAATCTTTTTTTTCTTTTTTTGAAACAGGCTGAAGTGCAGTGGTGTGATCCTAACTCACTGCAGCCTTGACCTCCTGGGCTTAAACAATCCTCCCACCTCAGCCTCTCAAGTAGCATGTGCATGCCGGCACACCCGGCTAATTTTTAAATGTTTTGTAGAGACAAGTTCTCCATATGTTGCCTAGACTGTTCCCTAACTCCTGGGCTCAAGCGATCCTCCCACAAGGCCTCCTAAAGTGCTGGAATTATAGGCATGAGCCTTGGTTTTTCAATTCTGGGTCCATAAATTTATGAAGACCTTGGATACAATGTACACAGGAGAAGGCATCCTGTTGGTAAGGAGTTTCATAAAAAGGAAAAGAAAAAGCATCAAGAAGCTGACATAGGTAGCAACGAGACAGGAAAAGAGAAGAGCTTTAAGGCCAGTGTTTGGAGATCAGACATTTCCCCTCAAAGGAGGACAGGCCTGGCTCAGGTCTTCAGAGGCATCAAGAATAGACCCTGGCCTCAGCTGATTCAGAGACAGTCAGAGCAAAGGACACCCCACAGGGCCTTCTCAGGGCTATGTTTGGAAGCAGCTCTTGTTACCCCAAGGCTGCCTAGCATCAAACAGCATTCCCTTTTATCCTCAAGGTCTGTGGTCAAGTTCTTGTCACTGCCCCAAGGGGAAGATATTTAGGGCTGTACAGAGCAAGATGTCCTTGTCATCAGGAGCAAGGACACACGTGGAGCGGAATCTGACTGATGGGTACACATTGCACTTTCTGCCTGCTTCTGCAACGGAAGATGCTGAAATTGTTCAGCTAGATCCCAACAGTGTGGGTGGCTGAAAGCAAACTCTGTCCACCACGCAGACACAGTCTGAGAGCACCCTAAGTGTGACTGCCCTGGGCCACCCGGATCCCCCTGCTGGGCTCTGAGCAGGGACATGACAGGGCTCTGTTCAGGCCGCAGGGCAGCGTAGTCCCTGTCACAGCCCCAGTGTTATCGCCCCCACCAGTCCCAGGTCGGTCCTCCTGTAAGTCTGCTGGCAATATTGCTCTAAAATCCCACTTCCAGCCCAGTTCAGGGACTCACACCTGTAATCTCAACACTTTGGGAGGCCGAGGTGGGAGGATCACTTGAGCCCAGGAGTTCGAGATCAGCTTGGGCAACATAGTGAAACACCTGTCTCTATTAAAAAAAAAAAAAATTAGACGGGTATGGTGACATGCACCTGTGGTTCCAGCGACTTGGGAAGCTGAGGCAGGAGACATTGCTTGAGCCCAGGAGTTGGAGGCTGTAGTGAGCTATGATAAGGCCATTGCACTCCAGCTTGGGCGACAGGGTGAGGCTGTTTCTGAATGAATGAATACATAAGCAAATAAGAAAAAATACAATACAATACAATACAATTTCTGAATGAATACATAAGCAAATAAGAAAAAATACAATACAGGCCGGGCGCGGTGGCTCAAGCCTGTAATCCCAGCACTTTGGGAGGCCGAGACGGGCGGATCACGAGGTCAGGAGATCGAGACCATCCTGGCGAACACGGTGAAACCCCGTCTCTACTAAAAAATACAAAAAACTAGCCGGGCGAGGTGGCGGGCGCCTGTGGTCCCAGCTACTCGGGAGGCTGAGGCAGGAGAATGGCGTAAGCCCGGGAGGCGGAGCTTGCAGTGAGCCGAGATCGCGCCACTGCACTCCAGCCTGGGTGACAGAGCGAGACTCCGTCTCAAAAAAAAAAAAAAAAATACAATACAATACAATACAATACAATACAATACAATACAATACAATACAATACAATACAATACAATACAATACAATACAATACAATACAATACAATACAATCGCACTTCCCAGCGGTTACACCTGGCCACAGAGGTCCCCAGGCTGCCTGCGAGGGCGCCGGGGAGGTCACTGTTAGTCCAGCCCTGCAACCGGCAGAGGCCCTCGCACACTTCCGCCGGAAGTCAGCCCCGCAGGGGCGTCGCGCTGATGTCACTAGCCCGCAGGAAGTCTTGTGTTGCGCCCGGGAGGCGCCGGAGCCCAGCGGCGGGCGGTAAGGCCGCCTCCGCGGGGCTGTGGGAAGCTTGGGCTGTCCCAGGACCGTCAGTCTCCTCCTCTGACCCTCCCTTACCCCTTGTGTGTGGGGCCGCCGTCCCACCGCCACCTCGCCCAAGTCCGGGGCCGCCCCGGTGTCCCCTCAGAGCCTGCTGCACTCCACGTCCCCCTACCAGGGCTCCAGCCCCCAGGGAAAGCTCCGGCCAGGTGTCCTGGATGCGGGTAGCTTCGGGAGGCCCTAATGGGGAGGGGCAGGGAGAGACCTGAGGCTACCGACTTGGCTTATTTCTCCTCAACTAGCTGTTTCTCTCAAAGTCTTTATTATTGTTATATTTTGAGACAGCTTTTCGCTCTTGTTTCCCAGGCTGGACACTGCAATCTCCGCCTCCCGGATTCAAGCAATTCTGCCTCAGCCTCCCGGGTAGCTGGGATTATAGGCATGCGCCATCATGCCTGGCTAATTATTTTGGTATTTAGTAGAGATGGATTTCACCATGTTGGTCAGACTGGTCTCAAACTCCTGACCTCAGGTGTTCCACCCGCCTTGGCCTCCCGAAGTGCTGGGATTACAGGCGTGAGCTACAGCGCCTAGCCTGTTTTATTATTTTTAGAGATGGGGTCCAGCTTTGTGGTGGCCTAGGCTGGAGGGTAGTGGTACGATAACAGCTCACTGCAGCCTTGACCTCCTGGGCTCAAGCGATCCTTCCACCTCAGCCTCCCAAGTAGCTGGGACCACAGGTGCGTGCCACCACATCCTGCTGATTTTTAAATTTTTATGTAGAGACAGTGGTCTCACTATGTTGCCCAGGCTGGTCTCGAACTCTTAGCCTCAAGCGATCCTCCTGCCTTGGCTTCCCAAAGATTTGGGAGCCGGCCTGAGCAACTTAGTCTGGACCGTTTCTCCCAAAGTCTTACCCATTTGTGCTGGGGGTGCTGAAAATCCCCTGCTTCCAAATCCTTTTCCACAACGTATTCTGCCTTTGACTGCTACTCTTGTTTTATTATGTGGGTGTCGAATTGATCTGTCTCTGCAGTCAGATCCAGGCTCCTGGAAGGACAATGTCCGGTAGCTACCAGTCGTGCCAGGCACACACTGCGCCCAAGAGAAGCTGCTGTTTGAATTATCTGTGAATGTTGGTAGGAGGAATGCCAGAGCTGCCAACTGAAAATTATCCAACCAAAAGAAATGTAGGCTGGGCACCCTGAATCACCCGGTGAGAACTGTTGCTGTTTGTTTGCTCTCGCCTATCATGTCATGAATAGTTTCTTGTTTATCTCACTTGGAATTCCAGCCCAGAATCATATCTGCTAAGGTCAAAAGTAACCAGTTCCGGTATCTTTTTGTGAGTGTTTTTGTTTTGTTTTGTTTTGTTTTTGTTTTGTTTTGTTTTGTTTTTGAGATGGAGTCTCACTCTGTCGCCCAGACTAGGGGGCAGTGGCCGGATCTCAGCCCACTGCAAGCTCCGCCTCCCGGGTTTACGCCATTCTCCTGCCTCAGCCTCCTGAGTAGCTGGGACTACAGGTGCTGCCACCTCGCCCAGCTAGTTTTTTGTATTTTTTAGTAGAGACGGGGTTTCACCATGTTAGCCAGGATGGTGTCGATCTCCTGACCTCGTGATCCGCCCGTCTCGGCCTCCCAAAGTGCTGGGATTACAGGCTTGAGCCACCGCGCCCGGCTGGTGAGTGTTTTTGAGACAGGGCCTCATGCTGTCGCCCAAGCTTGAACTCCTGTCCTCAAGCAATCCTCCCACCTCAGTCTCCTGAGTATTGGGGACCACAGGCATGCGCAACCACACCTGGCTAATTTTTGTATTTTTTGTAGAGATGGGGGGTCTCGCTTTGTTGCCCAGGCTGGTCTTGAACTCCTGGGTTCAAGTGATCCTCCCGCCTCAGCCTTCCAAAGTGCTAGGATTACAGGCATGAGCCACTATGGCCGGCCAATTCCAGTACCTTTTTTTTCTTTTCTATTTTTTGTTTTTAAACCACTACACTATGGAAAAGAATTCCAGTATCCCTGGGCGCAGTGGCTCACGCCTGTAATCCCAGCACTTTGGGAGGCCGAGGCAGGAGGGTCATAAGGTCAGGAGATTGAGACCATCCTGGCCAAATCGGTGAAACCCTGTCTCTACTAAAAATACAAAAATTAGCCGGGTGTGGTGGCATGCACCTGTAATCCCAGCTACCCGGGAGGCTGAGCCAGGAGAATCGCTTGAACCCTGGAGTCGGAGGTTGCAGTGAGCCAGGATCACCACTGCACCCCAGCCTGGTGACAGAACGAGACCCCATCTCAAAAAAAAAAAAAAAAGAATTCTAGTGTCCAGTGTCTTAGTGTCTTTCTTTCTTTTTTCTTTTTTTTTTTTTTTTGAGACGGAGTCTCACTCTGTCACCCAGGTTAGAGTGCAGTGGCATGATCTCAGCTCACTGCAACCTCTGCCTCCCGGTTCAAGCGTTCAAGCGATTCTCCTGCCTCAGGCCCCTGAGTAGCTGGGATTACAGACACGTGCCACATGCCCGGTTAATTTTTGTGTTTTTAGTATAGATGGGGGTTTCACCATGTTGGTGGCCGAAACCACCAGGCTGGTCTCAAACTCCTGACCTCATGATCCACCTGCCTTGGCCTCCCAAAGTGTTGGGATTATAGGTGTGAGCCAACATGCTCGGCGACAGTATCCAGTATTTTAACACAGGCCTGTGTGTTGACTCTGGTTCCAGAGGGTGATTCCTGATAGTTGTGGCCAGTGTCTTGGAGGGATGCTTCTTAGGACAGGATGCCTGATTCTGGGTGCAGGGCTCCTGACTGCCTCTAGGAGATGCTTGTTCTCCAGGCATTGTCAGCAGATTCTTTGGGGGGAAATCTTGTATCTTTGTGAATATTTAAGGAAGTAAAAGAATGATTCGTGCCTGGGGGCAAGGAAGGTGGATGCATTTTCTTTCTTAGTTTATTTTGCATTTGCAGGTTGGAGATGCTTCAAAGGCAGGCCACAGTGTTAGAGTGTTAGATTCAAAATTTTTATCTTGGGCCGGTGCAGTGGCTCACGCCTGTACTCCCAGCGCTGTGGGAGTCTGAGGCAGGCGGATCACCTGAGGTCAGGAGTTCAAGACCAGCCTGGCCAACTTGGTGAAACCTCGTCTCTACTGAAAATACAAAAATTAGCCAGGTATGGGGCACATGCCTGTAATCCCACCCTCTAGGGAGGCTGAGGCAGGAGAATTGCTTGAACCCGGGAGGCGGAGGTTGCAGTGAGCCAAGATTGCGCCACTGCACTCCAACCTGGGTAACAAGAGCCAAACTCCGTCTCGAGAAAAAAAAAAATTTTTTTTTTTAAATTGAGACAGGGTCTCACTGTGTTGCCCAGGCTGGTCTCAAACTCTAGAGCTCAAGCGATCCGCCCACCTCTGCCTCCCAAAGTGCTGGGATTACAGGCATGGGCCACCACACCTGGCCCAGAATTTTTATCCTGATGGAGGGAGCTCAGGACCATTTGGGAGGCCCCAGTGAGAGGCAGCAGGCCTCTGTTGTGTGTGCCTGAGGAATTCTGTTTTGTTTGTTGGTTTTTCTGGTTTTTGCTTTGAGACATCATTAAAGTCTAGGTGAATTCTTTTTTGGTGGCCATTTGGGAGTTGATTTCTGAGAATGTGTGTCATGGAAGAAATCTCAGTAGCAGATAGTCACACTCTTCCTATTCCTTTGTAGCCCCAGGATGGACTTCCTGATCCTCTTCTTGTTCTACCTGGCTTTGGTGGTGATGGGTCTTGTTCTTATCTGCGTCTGCTCGAAAACCCATAGCTTGAAAGGCCTGGCCAGGGGAGGAGCACAGGTAAGGATGATCCTTGGATAGCACTGGAATTTGAATACTGTGCTAGTCTAAGAGACTCACCAGTTTTGCTACAGGACAAAAAGGAGATGCCAGGCTGGGTGCAGTGGCTCACACCTGTAATCCCAGCTACTCAGGAGGCTGAGGCAGGAGGATCCCTTGAGCCAGGAGTTTGAAGTTGCAGTGAGCTATGATCACACCACTGCACTCCAGCCTGGACTACAGAGTGAAACCCTGTCTCAACAACCACAAAAAAGATGCCACTCAACGTCATTGATGGATTTATTTCACTGATGGCAGTTGTGGGACATTCCATAGCCTCTGTCTGTGTGTGTTTTTTGTTCCTGCTGAAAGTCCTCTTGCGGTGGTGCTTTGAGAGAAGAGGTTGCTGTTTTCCTCTGGATTAGATGCCTGTGATTGGGCATGGATGTGAGCAGGGTCCGCCTGGGGTACTTGATGGGTGACTCTGGGGGATGTATGAGTAGAAAGCTCAGCATTGACTGGCCCCCCTCCTTCAGGGATCAAAGTGAGCAAAACGGGACAAGCAGCCTATGGGAAGGCATTGACTTGGGAGGGACCTGGGCCAAGCCCAGTGATCTGGGTGTGGACGCTGGAACCTGGGATTGAACCCAGGCCGGGGAAGTAGCGGCCTTCACATTAACATTCCACGACCCATTCCCTCTGCTCACCTCACTTTCCCTGAAGACCCTGACAGGTGCCTTCTTCAGAGTCAGACTAGAAATGGAACTGGCGTGAAAGGAAGACCAGTAGAAAGAATTCCCCTCTTTATTCTCTGCTAAATCACTTCTTTACCTGTATACAGAAACCAAACTTCCTCTCACGCAGATTGCCAGCTATGTGTGGAGTGTCTGATTTGTTTGGGAGTGGAGAAGCGAGAAGTGAAATGGAATCTTTCCCTTTCCTTTTGTTTCAGATATTTTCCTGTGTAATTCCAGAATGTCTTCAGAGAGCCATGCACAGATCGCTTCACTACCTTTTCCATACGAGGTATTTCTATTTCAGAGTTTAAATATTCTCTTCTTTTCTGCTTTGATTATTAATTGTTGAGATCCTCCAGCTTCAGGAAGCTCCTCGTGGTTTCCAGCATGGTGAGGGAAAGAAGGCCAGAAAGAATCAAGAGTCCTGAGTTGGGAGCCTCTACTCATAGTTAATCTACCTTTTGAGACGGAGGTTTTAACTTGTCTACTTTTAAATAGTGATATTTAAAGATTGGGAAAATACTGACATGTATTTCTGTTAAATACATGCAGAATGTTTCACAGAGTTTTCTATGTAATTCTTACTACTATCTCAAGCCCAAAGGAAGTGGTTGACCCTTGGTTACTTTCTTTAGTATCATACAATTTCTTCAAGGAGAAGCCCCCACGAACAAGCCATGTGCCTGTTTTCTTTCAGAAACCACACCTTCATTGTCCTGCACCTGGTCTTGCAAGGGATGGTTTATACTGAGTACACCTGGGAAGTATTTGGCTACTGTCAGGAGCTGGAGTTCTCCTTGTATTACCTTCTTCTGCCCTATCTGCTGCTAGTTGTAAACCTGTTTTCTTTCACCCTGACTTGTGTAACCAATCCTGGTAAGTTGAGGCTCTTAGCATACAGCATGGTGACAGCTCCACTGTCTTACTAATAGTGCTGCAAACAAGGAGAGGCTCCCCCACCCCGAGGACTTTGTAAAAGATTTGATGTGTAGCATTTTCCTTATCTTTCAGTTTGGAGTGTTTTCTAATTTTTTTTCTTCTTCGACCCACGGGTTATTTAGAACCGCTTAAAATTTTTAGTTTATCTTTTTAATACTTTCACTTCATTTTGTCATATATAGAGCACGTGATTGGTATGGTGCTGTTCCTTTTTTTGTTTTTTAAGATGGAGTCATGCTTTGTCGCCCAGGCTGGAGTGCAGTGGTGCGATCTCGGCTTGCTGCAACCTCTGCCTCCCAGGTTCAAGCAATTCTCCTGCCTCAGACTCCCAAGTAGCTAGGACTACAGGTGTGCGCCACCTCGCCTGGCCAATTTTTGTATTTTTAGTACAGATGGGGTTTCACCATGTTGTCCAGGCTGGTCTCAAACTCCTGACCTCGTGATCCACCCACTTCAGCCTCCCAAAGTGCTGGGATTATAGGCCTAAGCCACCGCACTGGCGGAATTGTACACTTTAAATGGGTGAATTAGGTTTGTGAGTTATATCTGAATAAAGCTGTTATTAAAAATGAATTGCGCGGCTGGGCGTGGTGGCTCATGCCTGTAATCCCAGCCTCTTTGGGAGGCCTAGGCGGGAGGATCACCTGAGGTCGGGAGTTCCAGACCAGCCTGGTGAAAATGGTGAAACCCCATCTGTATTAACAAAGAAAAAAACAAAAAATTAGCCAGGTGTGCGTTAGCACATCTGTAATCCCAGCTACTACTTGGGAGGCTTATGTGGGAGAATCACCTGAACCCGGGAGTCAGAGGTTGCAGTGAGCCAAGATCCCGCCACTGCACTCCATCCTGGACGACAAACTAAGACTGTCTCAAAAAAAAAAAAAAAAAAAAAAAAAAAGAATTGCTTAAGATATTAAAGATAGCAGTTTCAGTTGTGTTTTATCAGGACGGGTTTTGTGACCATCCAGTCCACCATATTGCACGAAACTGACATATGTCCTTACTTTTCCCAGGCATTATAACAAAAGCAAATGAATTATTATTTCTTCATGCTTATGAATTTGATGAAGTGATGTTTCCAAAGAACGTGAGGTGCTCTACTTGTGCTTTAAGGAAACCAGCTCGATCCAAGCACTGCAGTGAGTGTGGTTCTCGTGACTCCAGCGGCACCCCCAACAGCACATGTGCGGGCTTTGTCTGTGAGGGACTGTTTCCTGAATCTAAAAGAAGAGCCAGTTCACCCCCAGACGTGGTGTGGCCATTACTTGTAGAGTTGAGATAATGGTTTCTTTCAGATGAGTGAGGGTCAGGTCTTGTGTTCCTATGTAGTAGACAGTCCTCATCCCCGGACATAACAGCCCTTCCCTCGCCACATGGGAGGACATGCTCCCCACAAGGTGTTTCTGTGGATGTTGTGTTTGCGGATTTCAGTCCTACAAAGCCTAGTCTTCTGGGGAGGGCCCAAGATTCTAGACCAGTGCTGTCTAACAAAAATAGAATGTGGCTGGGCGCAGCGGCTCATGCCAGGAATTCCAGTACTTTGGGAGGCAGGCAGATCTCTTGAACCTAGGAGTTCAAGACCAGCCTGGGTACCATGGGGAAACCCCACCTCTACAAAAAATACAAAAGTTGTAGTCCTGGCTTACTCAGGAGGCTGAGGCGGGAGGATCACTTGAGCCCAGGAGATCGAGGCTGCAGTAAGCTATGGTTAAACCACCACACTCCAGCCTCAGCAACACAGCAAGACCCTGTCTCAAAAAAAAAAAAAAAAAGCCATAAATAGAAACAGTTTTTAAAAATGTTTTTCAAAATGTAACTGTGCTTGGAGACAGTTTTAATCACTATGTTATTTAACCTAATATATGTAAAATATCATTTTAACATGTAATCAATGTAAAAAATTCTTCATGAGGTAGTTTATATTCTCTTTTTCATACTAAGCCTTTGAAATCTGGTGTGTATTTTACATTTACAGCACGTCTTGATTTGGACACTAAATTTTCATGTGGAAATACTTGTGTATTTAGATTTAATAAAATGTACAGTTGAAAAAGTAGACTCACAGGTGCAAGTTATATCCATACATTCTTAAAAGTTTTCCAATATCTGAATTTGGTACCAAAAAAATCATTTTCCTTTACCATCCATGTCTACGTTGACATAATGATTCATCTTAATCAGAAGAATTGACTTGACTTTAAAGCAGGAACATTAGTTTTAAAACATGTCTATCCAAGTCAAGTAAATTAACTAACTCTTCCGTTGCCTCCATATTTACACTGAATTCAAAGGAGTATTGTAGTAAAAAACAAATGTAAATTTGTCAATATTGACAAAATGTCCTTTCCATTTTTTGGTTTGGTTTTTGAGATAGCGTCTCACTCTGTTAACCCAGGCTGGAGTGCTGTAGTGCGATCATAGCTCACTGTAGCCTTGACCTCCTGTGCTCAAATGATCCTCCCGCCTAGCCTCTGAGTAGCCGGGACCCCGGGTCCATGCCACCACCTCAGATTTTTCTAGTAGCCAGATTGCAAGTGCTCAATACCCACATTTGGCTGGCAGCTCCTGTACTGGACACCGCACTTCCAAAAGCTTAGTTTGGAACTAAGCAGTGCCATTTCCCTCTGATTATACATCCAGGGGTCAGACTGTGAAAATCTCAGCAGGTGTGCGGCGTCCTTGTCTCATCAAGCACCATCCCAGCACATGCCCCCTCGTTTCTGTGCAGGTGTGTGTAACTGGTGTGTGCACCGTTTCGACCATCACTGTGTTTGGGTGAACAACTGCATCGGGGCCTGGAACATCAGGTACTTCCTCATCTACCTCTTGACCTTGACGGCCTCGGCTGCCACCGTCGCCATTGTGAGCACCACTTTTCTGATCCACTTGGTGGTGATGTCGGATCTATACCAGGAGACTTATGTCGATGACCTTGGACACCTCCATGTTATGGACACGGTCTTCCTTATTCAGGTAATTATGCTGTAGGTTTCTGACTTCAAGTTTCAGAATTGCAAAAAGGACATTTATTTTCCCAGTAAAAGCATGAAGTTAGGTGGGGCGCGGTGGCTCACGCCTGTAATCCCAGCACTTTTGGAGGCCGAGGTGGGAGGATCTCATGAGGCCAGGAGTTCAGGACCAGCCTGGGCAACATCCAAATGTCCATCAGCAGATGATTGAATAACTGGTCTCCTGTAGAGACCTTGTCTGTACAAAAAATACAAAAATGAGCCGGGGCGGTGCAGTGGTTCATGCCTGTAATCCTAGCACTTTGAGAGGCCAAGGCAAGCAGATTGCCTGAGCTCAGGAGTTTGAGACCAGCCTGGATAACATAATGAAACCCCATCTCTACTAAAATACAATTAGCTGGGTGTGGTGGCACATGCCCATAGTTCCAGCTACTCGGGAGGCTAAGGCACAAGAATCACTTGAATCCGGGAGGGAGAGGTTGCAGTGAGCCGATTGCACCATTGCACCCCAGCCTGGGTGACAGAGCAAGACCCTGTCTCAGAAACTAACAAATGTGAAGTTTTTCCTTTTTCTAAACTGATATAAAATTCACATATTGGGCCAGGCATGGTGGCTCACAGCTGTAATCCCAGCACTTTGAGAGGCCAAGGTGGGCGGATCACCTGAGGTCAGGAGTTCAAGACCAGCCTGGCCAGCGTGGGGAAACCTCGTCTCCACTAAAAATGCAAAAAAGTTAGCTGGGCGTGGTGGCCAGTACCTGTAATCCCAGCTACTCGGGAGGCTGAGGCAGGAGAATCACTTGAACCTGGGAGGCGGAGGTTGCAGTGAGCCGAGATTGCACCACTGTACTCCAGCCTGGCCAACAAGAGTGAAAGAGCGAAACACCATCTCAAAAAAAAAAAAATTCACATATCATAAAATTCACCCTTTAAAGTATACCACAGTGGTATGAGTGTATTCACAGACTTGTGCAACCCTCACCACTGTCTAATTTCAGAACATTTCATCATCTCCATTCCCTCCTGCCCTAGACCCAGGTAATCACTAATCTACTTTCTGTCTTTTGGGATAGGCCTTTTCTGGACACTTCATGTGAATGGAATTGTGCAATATATGGTCTTTTCCCCTGGCTTCTTTCTTGTGGCACAAGGTTTTCAGGGTTAATTCATGTAGCACGAATCTACTTTATTCCTTTTGTTTGTTTGGGATGGAGTCTCACTCTTATTGCCCAGACTAGAGTGCAATGGTGCGATCTCGGCTCACTGCAACCTCTGCCTCTCGGGTTCAAGCAATTCTCCTGCCTCAGTCTCCTGAATAGCTGGAATTACAGGCACAAGCCACCACACCTGCCTAATTTTTGTATTTTTAGCAGAGAAGAGGTTTTACCATGTTGGCCAGGCTGGTCTTGAACTCCTGACCTTAAGTGATCCACCAACCTCAGCCTCCCAAAATGCTGGGATTATAGGCGTGAGCCTCCACGCCCGGCCATATTTCATTCTTTTTTATGGCTGAATAGTATTCCATTGTATGGATAGACTGAATTTTAATTATTTATCAGTTGATGGACATTTCGGTGTTTTCACTTTTTGGCTATTTTTGAATAATACTGCTGTGAACATTCATGTACAAGTTTTTTGTGTGGACATGTTTTTGTTTATAAAACATGTTTTATGTTTATGTTTTTATGTTTTATGTTTATATTTCTCTTGGGTAAATTCCACCTAGAAGTGGAACTGCTGGGTCGTATAGTAACTTTTTTTTTTTTTTTTTTGAGACAGAGTCTCACTCTGTCACCTAGGCTGGAGTGCAGTGGTACCAGCACAGCTCACTGTGACCTGGAACTCCTGGGCTCAAGTGCTGCCACCTTGGCCTCCCAAAGTGCTGGGATTACAGGTGTGAGCCACTGTGACTGGCCCAGAATAACTCTTGATTTGAGGCCTTTATATGATAATGACAGTTAATCTTTTGTTATACTGGTTTTTTGTTTGTGGATCTTTTGGATCTTGGGAATGGGGTTTTGGGTTTTTTTGGGTTTTTTGGTATAGAAAAGTTCAGACATTCTTTCTCATCAAATCTCTTTTCTTTGTAACTTCAACTAGAAAGTCTCCTCCATCAGGAGTTTTGTTAAATGTTCTCTTTGCTTGTGACTTTCAAAAATATTAAACTTTCTAAATTCTTCATTTTGCTTATTACAAAAACAAAACTTGAAGCAGCGCAGTTCCTATGGTCATACACCATTTACGGAGTCAGTTTTGTTTTTACCCAAACAAGATCACAGTGTAATCCTTGCATCTTGTCTTTCTCATTAGTCAATATGTTAAATCTTTTCACAATCAGTACATAGAAATTGACATCATTTTTAATGGCTCCTTGTTTTCCCATTGTGTGACCATCCCAGAGTTTACCCTTCCTGATGGATGGACAGTTAACTTGTTTCTTGGCTGGGTGCAGTGGCTCACACCTGTAGTCCCAACAGTTTGGAAGGCCAAGGCAGGAGGATCACTCAAGGCCAGGGGTTTGAAAGCAGCCTGGGCAACATAGCAAGACCCTGTTTCTATTGATTTTTAAATTATTTTTATTTTTATTTTTTTTGAGACGGAGTCTCACTCTGCTGCCCAGGCTGGAGTACAGTGGCACTATCTTGGCTCACTGCAAGCTCCACTTCCCGGGTTCATGCCATTCTCCTGCCTCAGCCTCCCGAGTAGCTGGGACTATAGGTGCCCACCACCACCCCCGGCTATTTTTTTGTATTTTTAGTAGAGACGGGGTTTCACCATGTTGGCCAGGATGGTCTCCATCTCTTGACCTTGTGATCCACCTGCCTCGGCCTCCCAGAGTGCTGGGATTACAGACGTGAGCCACCACACCCGGCCTTTTTATTTTTATTTTTTGAGACGGAGTCTTGCTCTGTTGCCTAGGCTGCAGTGCAGTAGCAAAATCTCAGCTCATTGCAACCTTCACCGCCTGGGTTCAAGCAATTCTTCTGCCTCAGCCTCCTGAGTAGCTGGGATTACAGGCATGTGCCACTACACCCAGCTAATTTTTGTATTTTTAGTAGAGAAGGGTTTCACAATGTTGGCCAGACTGGTGTCGAACTCCTGACCTCAAGTGATCTGCCCACCTCGGCCTCACAAAATGCTGGGATTGTAGGTGTGAGCCACTGTGCCCGGCCCCTGTTTCTATTTATTAAGGAAAAGAAAAAAACTTCGGAAGAGGGGTTGATAAAATCAATGATACAATGAATATCCTTGCACATCTATTTTTGGGGTTGTATTGTTTTAAGAAAGACATTGATCTCTTTTGTCCATCCGGATTTTATTTTGATGAATGAAGTCTGCATTTATTTTATAAATAGCTAACTGGAATAGCACATTTTCCTGAGTAAACTTTCCCTTTTCCTTCAGTGTGAACACTTCCTTCATCCCACAGGAAACTTGTATGTACTGGGATTATTCCTGGGCTGCTTCTCAGTGCTGTTTATGTTCAGTTTGTCACATTTGGACACAGGTAGGTGGGCTGAGGAAGCAGCACTGGTGGCTGTGGCAGGCCCAGGGTTGGCCGGTTTTCACTCTCTCGGATGTCACAGTCCAGCTGCCTAAATCACTGCCTTTTCTCTGCCCCCAGTATCTGTTCCTGACTTTTCCACGGATTGTCTTCATGCTGGGCTTTGTCGTGGTCCTGAGCTTCCTCCTGGGTGGCTACCTGTGCTTTGCCCTGTACCTGGCGGCCACCAACCAGACTACTAACGAGTGGTACAGAGGTGACTGGGCCTGGTGCCTGCGTTGTCCCCTTGTGGCCCGGCCTCCATCAGCAGAGCCCCAAGTCCACCGGAACATTCACTCCCACGGGCTTTGGAGCAACCTTCAAGAGATCTTTCTACCTGCCTTTCCATGTCATGGGAGGAAGAAACAAGAATGACAAGTGTGTGACTGCCTTTGAGCTGTACTTCCCGTTTATTTACACATGTGGATCCTCGTTTTCCAAGCATGGCTTGTTTGTTTTGATTTCTACTGTGCTTATAAATCACTACCAGTGGGCAAGGGAGAGAGGGGAAAATGGGTGTTGACTGAGGAATCCCCTTGCTTATCTTCTTTTGAAACCGGGCACCTCTGAAGTCTTGGTGTCAAGGCAATCAAGAGAGGACTTCTCAGAGATTCCAGGTGATGCTGAGACCTTGGTGTCTCTAAACTCTGGGCATGTGGACAGGAGGGGCTTGCAGCCGTGTCTCTGACCTGCCGGATATGCAGGAGGGTCTCGACTCGGCGCCTGCACGTTGTGTCTGGCTGTGCTTTCTTTTATGCCCCCCTCTATTCTCCTCTCTCCCCCAGGGGATTTTCATCTCAACAACAGTGTCCTCACCCAGGCCTGCCTTCTGGCCAGTATGGGCTTGTACACCAGGCACATTCCTGCATGCGAGGCCTCCGGCCTGCCCTCCTCTGTCCACATTCAAGCCCTTTCTGACTAGTTTATTTATTTTTATTTTTTTTATTTTTTTTTATTTTTTTTGAGACGGAGTCTCGCGCTGTCGCCCAGGCTGGAGTGCAGTGGCGCGATCTCGGCTCACTGCAAGCTCCGCCTCCCGGGTTCACGCCATTCTCCTGCCTCAGCCTCCTGAGTAGCTGGGACTACAGGCGCCCACCACCGCGCCCGGCTAATTTTTTGTATTTTTAGTAGAGACGGGGTTTCACTGTGGTCTCGATCTCCTGACCTTGTGATCCGCCCGCCTCGGCCTCCCAAAGTGCTGGGATTACAGGCGTGAGCCACCGCGCCCGGCCTCTGACTAGTTTAAATATTGTGAAAGTGAACTGCCACCTATTTCAGAGGAGAGATGACTGCCAGAAATGAGGTCTTGGTGCGGAAGGTCTTTGGAGTGGGAGGGCTCTCAAGTGCAGGTGGCAGGTGTTCTGCACCCAGCTAGGCCAAGGAGCCCGCAGCCAGAGAGGCGGGGAAATGGGAATCAGGGGCAGGGGTCCTTCCAGCCATCTACCCCCGTAGCTCCCCAGCTGAGAACAGATGGAAACGTGAAGACGGGTAGCTGGGGCGGCCAGGGAACCCAAGTCCGCTGGCCCAAGCCAAAGCCCGGCACCACCCCGCATCCTTGCTGGTGGAAAGCATGGTGAAATCAACCAGCGGCGGCTCTGAACGCAACGCAGAGTCCGCGCGGGAGCCTGGGCAAGGACAGAGCGGGCCCGCACTGGCGGTTGGGCGGGCTCTGGGGGCGGGGCCTGGGGCGGGGTCCACCTGGGACCGCGGCACTCCCCTCACCGCGCGCGCCGCCAGGGGGCGCCCTCCCGAGAGCGCCCCTGGGCCGAGGCCTGCGCTTGGCCCCTGCGGGCCGCCGTCTCCGTGCCCGGCATTCGGCCGCCGTTCGGCTGCGCGGCGGCGGCTCTTGCGGCTCCTGGCGGCGCCGCAGTCGGACCTTTGGGCGCCCGCTGGCCGGCGGCAGCGGCGATGGCACCCTGAGCAGGCAGGGAGCAGGCAGCGGCAGGCGGGCAAGCGGGCGGGTGCCGCAGCCCAGGCCCGTGTCGCGCCTCTTTGTCTCCACGGGCAGCGGCTCAGCCCCGGGCCCCGGGCGGAAGTGAGACGCGCTCGGCGCGGGGGCCGCGGCGGCCGCACCATGAGCGACATCCGCCACTCGCTGCTGCGCCGCGACGCGCTGAGCGCCGCCAAGGAGGTGTTGTACCACCTGGACATCTACTTCAGCAGCCAGCTGCAGAGCGCGCCGCTGCCCATCGTGGATAAGGGCCCCGTGGAGCTGCTGGAGGAGTTCGTGTTCCAAGTGCCCAAGGAGCGCAGCGCGCAGCCCAAGGTGCGGCCCGAGACGGTCGGGTGCCCGGGCGCCGCAGGCAGGCGGGTGGGCCTTTTCCCCGGCGATGCAGGGCTGTGTCAAGCCGCGGGCGCCCCACGTCCAGGAGCCCCGCGCTCGCGCTTGGCCTCGCTCCAGCAGCAGCCCGCAAACCCCTCTCCGGGTCCTGCAGTGTTGCTCAGCTGCCTGTCCAGTCTGCGGGGCGTGTGACAGCCGAGGCTTGGTGTTAAAGGGACAAACTGGGGACTGCCCGCTCTCTAGAAGTCTGTTGGGCTGTTACCGAGAGGCTCGTCCTGAGCCCTCCAGGAGGATGTATAATGATCTGTATAGCTTTCCTCTTACATCTTTTTCTTTTTTTTCTCTCTCTTTTTTTTTTTTTTTTTTGTAGTGAGACAAGGTCTCACTGTGTTGCCCAGGCTGGAGTGCAGTGGTGCAATCACAGCTCACTACAACCTTGAACTCCTGGGCTCAAGTAATCCTCCCGCCTTATCCTTCTCAGTAGCTGGGACTACAGGCATGCACCACCACCATGCCCAGCTAATTTTTGGATGTTTTGTAGAGCTGGGGCCTCCCCGTGTTACCCAGGCTGATCTCAAACTCCTGGGCTCAAGATCTCTCCTTGGCCTCTAAAGTGTTGGAATTACAGGTGTGAGCCACAACGCCTGGCCTATATGACTTTTTTCTAAGAGTAACAGCAAAGATCTCCCTGACACCTGAGCTTTACGAAGGGCGAAAAGTTCTACGGGGAAAAAAACTTTTTTCCTGTTTTCCTTTTTTTTTTTTTGGAGACGGAATTTCATTCTGTCACCCGGCTGGAGTGCAGTGGTACGATCTCGGCTCACTGCAACCTCCACCTCCCGGGTTCAAGCGAGTCTCCTCCCTAAGCCTCCTGAGTAGCTGGGATTATAGGCGCACACCCACCATGCCCGACCAAGTTTTGCATTTTTAGTAGAGACGGGGTTTCACCACGTTGGCCAGGCTGGTGTCGAACTCTTGACGTTGTGATTCGTCCGCCTCGGCCTCCCAAAGTGCTGGGATTACAGGCGTGAGCCACCGCGCCCAGTCTGTTTCCTGTTTTTTTAACGTACGAGTTAATAAGTACGTTACAGCCACATTTCTTAACGCTTTTCCTGGATTTCTTTTGCAGAGACTGAATTCACTTCAGGAGCTTCAACTTCTTGAAATCATGTGCAATTATTTCCAGGAGCAAACCAAGGACTCTGTTCGGCAGATTATTTTTTCATCCCTTTTCAGCCCTCAAGGGAACAAAGCCGATGACAGCCGGATGAGCTTGTTGGGAAAACTGGTCTCCATGGCGGTGGCTGTGTGTCGAATCCCGGTGTTGGAGTGTGCCGCCTCCTGGCTTCAGGTACTGCTCAAGAGAGACCCTCGGCCGGGTGCAGTGGCTCATGCCTGTAATGCCAGCACTTTGGGAAGCTGAGGTGGGCGAATCACTTGAGGTCAGGGGTTCGAGACCAGCCTGACCAACATGGTGAAATCGTGTCTCTACTAAAAATGAAAAATTAGCCTGGCATGATGGTACATTCCTGTAACCCCAGCTACTCAGGAGGCTGAGGCACGAGAATCGCATGAACTCAGGAGGCAGAGGTTGCAGTGAGCTGAGATGGTGCCATTGCACTCCAGCCTGGGTGACAGAGCAAGACTCTGTCTCAAAAAAAAAAAAAAAAAGAGTCTGACCCTGAGAGTCTCTGAAGAGGAATTGAGGAGTTTGCTATTCGGAATTCTCATTGAATTGGATTTCTGGAATTTTTGTTTGTTTGTTTGTTTAAATTATTCTTTTAGGCCGGGCGCGGTGGCTCAAGCCTGTAATCCCAGCACTTTGGGAGGCCGAGGAGGGGGCAGATCACTTGAGGTCAGGAGTTTGAGACTAGCCTGGCCACCATGGTGAAACCCTGTCTCTACTGAAAAAACAGAAATTAGCCAGGCGTGGTGGCTCCCGCCTGTGGTCCCAGCTACTTGGGAGGCTGAGGCAGGAGAATCATGAACATGGGAGGCGGAGGTTGCCGTGAGCTGACTGCACTCCAGCCTGGGTGACAGAGTGAGACTCAGTCTCAAAAAAAAAATTTTTTTTAAATTAGGGCGTGTTTTTTTTTTTTTCTTTTTCTTTCTCGTTTCTTTTTTTTTTTTTTTTCCTTTTCTTTTTTTTTTTTTTTGTGAGAAGGTTTCAGTCTGTCCCCCAAGGTGGAGTGCAGTGGTGCAATCTTAGGTCACTACAACCTCTGCCTCCTGGGCTCAAGTGATCCTCCTACCTCAGCCCACCAAGTAGCTGGGACCACAGGTACACATCACTATGCCTGGCTAGTTTTTGTATTTTTTGTAGAGACGGTTTCACCGTGTTACCCAGACTGGTCATGAACTCCTGAGGTCAAGCGATCCTCCTGCCTCAGCCTCCCAAAGTGCCGGGATTATAGGCATGAGCCACTGTGCCTGGCCTAAGAACAGGATTTTGAGAGAAATTCAGCAAGTACTGCTGTAAACAAACCTTTTCATCATGCGACAGTTCACAGACTTTCCTGAATCTCTTCAATATGATAGCAGCTGTTAATTTTTACCTGTGGCGTCTCACCTGGGATCCTGTAGGATTACAAAAGTTGTCATTTCCTCACCTGAAGGCAGAAATGATGTTTCCTAAGTAAACTGTAAAACAAGAGCCGGCAGATGTTGTATGTAAAGGGCGAGATAGTGAACTGTCTTAGGCTTTGCAGGTCCTGTAGTCTCTTTCACAGCTACTCTGTCCTTCTAGTGCAAGAACAGCTTTAGACAGTAGGCAAACAAATAAGCATGGTCACGTCTCAGTGAAATATTGTTTACAGAAACGGGTGGTGGGACAAATTTGGTCTGTGGGATGGTTTTTTTGTTTTGTTTTGTTTTTTGAGAGAGTGTTGCTCTGTCGCCCAGACTGGAGTGCAGTGGCATGATCTCGGCTCACCGCAGGCTCCGCCTCCCAGGTTCACGCTATTCTGCCTCAGCCTCCCAAGTAGCTGGGACTACAGGCGCCCACCATCAGTGGTGCCTGGCTAATTTTTTTGCATTTTTAGTAGAGATGGAGTTTCACCGTGTTAGCCAGGATGGTCTCGATCTCCTGACCTCATGATCCGCCTGCCTCGTCCTCCCAAAATGCTGGGATTACAGGTGTGAGCCACCATACCCAGTCAGGTGTTGGGTTTTTTTTGTTTTTTTTTTGAGACGATCTTGCTCTGTTGCTTATGCTGGAGTGCAGTGGTGTGACCACAGGGCTCACTGCAGCTTCAACCTTACCAGGCTCAAGCCATCCTCCTGCCTTGGCCTCCCGAGTAGCTGGGACTACAGGTGTGTGCCACCACACCCGCCTAATTTTTTCAATTTTTTTTTTTTTAGTTGGAGTCTCACTCTGTCACCCAGGCTGGAGTGCAGTGGCGCGATCTCTGCTCACTGCAAGCTCTGTCCCCGGGTTCACGCCATTCTCCTGCCCCAGCCTCCCGAGTAGCTGGGACTACAGGCGTCTGCCACCACGCCTGGCTAATTTTTGTGTGTGTGTGTTATTTTTAGTAGAGACGAGATTTCACTGTGTTCACCAGGATGGTCTCGATCTCCTGACCTCATGATTTGCCCACCTTGGCTTCCCAAAGTGCTGGGATTACAGGCGTGAGCCACCGCACCTGGCCCATTTTTTCTATTTTTTTATAGAGATGGGTTCTTTTTGTTACCCAGGCTCGTCTGGAACTCAAGTGATCCTCCCACCTCGGCCTCCCAAAGTGTTGGGATGACAGGCATGAGCCACCATGCCCAGCCTGGTCAGGGGGCTTTAGATTGCCCACCACTGCTTCAGTGTAAGCCTTTAACTTTTTTTTTTTTTTGAGACGAAGTTTTGCTGTTGTTGCCCAAGCTGGAGTGCAGTGGCGCGATCTTGGCTCACTGCAACCTCTGCCTCCCAGGTTCAAGTGATTCTCCTGCCTCAGCCTCCCGAGTAGCTGGGATTACAGGCGTGCCCCACCACGCGTGGCTAATTTTCGTATTCTTAGTAGAGACAGGGTTTCACCATGTTGGTCGGGCTGGTCTCGAACTCCTGACCTCAGATGATCCACCTGCCTCGGCCTCTCAAAGTGCTGGGATTACAGACGCGAGCCACCGCACCCTGCCCCATCAACATCTTTTTTTCATCTTGGAAGTGGTTCTGCCAGTTCTGATGGTATTCACCGTGTGTGCATAGTTGCTGGTCTACTCACGACATCTGTAGTTACGTGGACTGTGTGGCTTCTTTCCAGCGGACGCCTGTGGTCTACTGTGTGAGGTTAGCAAAGGCCCTCGTGGATGACTACTGCTGTTTGGTGCCGGGATCCATTCAGACGCTGAAGCAGATATTCAGTGCCAGCCCGAGATTCTGCTGCCAGTTCATCACCTCCGTTACCGCGCTCTATGACCTGTCATCAGGTAAACTTGAAACAGGTTATTTCTATGAAAGAAGCTTCCATCAATGGCTAGTTTTATTTTCCGCTGAATACCCAGGTGAAGTGTCCAGTGAATGCTTTGGCCATTTTGTCTCTTAAATGTATATTTTTATTTTTATTATTTTTTGAGATGGAGCCAGTTGCCCAGGCTGGAGTGCAGTGGCATGATCTGTGCTCAATGCACCCTCCCCCTCCCGGGTTCAAGCAGTTCTCCTGCCTCAGCCTCCCGAGTAGCTGGGACTACAGCCAGCATGCGCCACCACTCACAGCTAATTTTTTTGTGTGTTTTTAGTAGAGATGGGGTTTTACTGTGTTCCAGGCTGATCTCAAACCCCTGACCTCAAGTGATCTACCCACCTTGGCCTCCCAAACTGCTGGAATTACAGGCATGTGCCACCATGCCCAGCTGAGTTTTTATTTTTTTATTTTTTGAGACGGTTTCACTCTGTCACTCTGGTTGGAGTGCACAGGTGTGATCCCAGCTCACTGCAGTCTCTGCCCCCAAGCCTCAAGTGTTCTCCCCCTGCACTCAGCCTCCCGAGTAGTTGGGACTACAGGTGTATGCCACCGCGCCCCGCCAATTTTTGTATTTTTTGTAGAGATGGAGTTTCGCCATATTGTCCAGGCTGGTCTTGAACCCCGAGCTCAAGCAATTCTTCTCCCTCAGCCTCCTGAGTAGTCGGGACCATAGGTTTGCACCACCATTTCTGGCTAATTTTTTATATTTTTTTGTAGAGATGGAGTTTCACCGTGCTGCCCAGGGTGGTTTCGAACTCCTGGACTCAAGCAATCCTCCCACCTCGGCCTCCTAAAGTGTTGGCATTACAGGTGTGAGCCATTGCACCCAGCCTGAAATGTGTGTTTTTAATTTAGGCTAAAAGCTAAAGGTGTGGGCCACCAGGATGTGTGCAATTTGCTAAGGGGGAGCTATTCTTAGTGATCCCCATTTGCCTGAGGTGCAGTGGTCCAAGTGGCAGGCAGCCCAGAAAGCGAGGGTCTGCTGTCTGGTGAGATGTGACCCACTGCCCGGACATATGACTTGACTTTTTATCTTCCCCCTACTTTCTTTATTTTACTTTTTTGGATAGAGAATCTTGCTCTGTTGTGCAGGCTGCTGTAATACGGTGGTGCAGTCATAGCTCATTGTAGCCTCAAAACTCCTGGGCTCAAGTGATCCTCCCACCACAGTCTCCCGGGTCGCTGGGACTGTAGACACACACCACCAGGCCTGGCTGACAAAACCTGCTTTTCTGCTGCTGTTTTCGGTTCATCCTTCTCTGCCCTTGGCTGTTGCTGCTCACAAGGCTGACAAATAGTCTCTCTCTCTTCCTGGGTTGATAGCCAAACCAGCAGTTTGAAAGCCTTCAACGGCATCTGTCATTTTTATTCAGTCCAGTATTGGTCTCCCACCAGCCTGCTGACTTTTTTTTTTCTTTTTTGTTTTTTTTTTTGGAGACAGAGTTTCACTCTTGTTGCCCAGGCTGGAGTGCAATGGGGTGATCTCGGCTCACACGACCTCCACCTCCCGGGTCCTGATTCAAGCAGTTCTCCTGCCTCAGCCTCCTGAGTAGCTGGGATGACAGGCATGCGCCACCACGCCCAGCTAATTTTTGTATTTTTAGTAGAGACGGGGTTTCACCCTGTTGGCCAGGCTGGTGTTGAACTCCTGACCTCGTGATCCACCCGCCTCAGCCTCCCAGAGTGCTGGGATTACAGGCGTGAGCCACAGCACCCGACCTTCCTGACTATTTTTGAGACTTCTTTTTTTTTTTTTTTTTTTTTTTTTTTTTTGT